>NC_052176.1:2780467-3134879 GCF_902713615.1 Scyliorhinus canicula | reverse complement strand
TCGCTCTCGTATGGTGTGCCTTCAGGTGTATCAGCCCCAACCTCGTGCACGAGGTGGAGGCATTTACTCTCCGGAGCAACTCACCCCAGAACCCCTCCTCCATACCCTCTCCCAACTCTTCCTCCCACTTTGCTTTGATACCTTCCAGGGGTGCCTTCTCCTCTTCCAAAATAGCTCCGTAAACCGCCGACACTACCCCCTTCTCCCGTCCCCCTGTCGTCAGCACCTCCTCCAGCAACGCGGAAGCCGGCTCTACTGGGAAGCTCTGTATCTCCTTTCTGGCAAAATCTCAAGCCTGCAAGTATCTAAACATTTCCCCCTGCTCCAGCCCGTACTTCGCTCCCAGCTCCTTCAACTCTGCAAACCCACCCCTCTGGCACAGCACGAGCGAGTTCCAGGAGGAGCATGCAAGGAGACTCACGTCTAGCCGCCGCCGAGGACACGCTCCCCCGTTGGGAATCTCCCGAGCCCTCCAGCGCACTCCTCGGCTCACTCGCATCCATCTGGATGAGAAAGAAAGGCACCGTCAGAAATAGCTACATCAAAACGAGTGTTGCAATCCCTCTGGTCACTGTAAGAAGTCAATGCCTTTAGATTCCTTGCACACAGCGCAAATATGAACTCATTTCACTAAAGCGGTAGTTAATTATACACAGAAGCGAGCTCCCAGTGTCTCCCTGCGCCATGTTTATCTGAACAGGGCCTGGTTGGTCAACTGGGCTCCAAAGCTTTATTTGGGTTCCAGGGAGTGAAATAAACTTTTTTACTTTAAATTTAAAGTGCCCAATTTTTTTTTTCTTCCCAATTAAGGGGCAATTTAACGCGGCCAATTCACATACCCCCTGCACATCTTTTGGGGTTGTGGGGGTGAGACCCACGCAGACACCAGGGGGGGGGGGGGGGGGGGGGGGGGGGGAGAATGTGCAAGCTCCGCACGGACAGTGAACAGGGGCCGGGATCGAACCCGGATACCCACCACCCCCAACCCTTTTAGCCCCAAGAGATCCCCTCTCACTCTTCTAAACTCCAATGAATATAATCCTAACCGATTTAGTCTCTCCTCGTATGACAATCCCGCCATCCCAGGATTCAGCCTTCGCTGCCCTCCCTCCAGAGCAAGAACATCCTTCCTCAGAGGAGGAGACCAGAACTGCCCACAATATTCCAGGTGTGGCCCCACCAATGCCCTATACAATTGCAGCAACACATCCCGATTCCTAAACTCATCCGCTCGCTATGAAGGCCAACATACCATTTGCTTTCTTTACTGCCTGCTGTACCTACGCACTTACTTTCATCGACTGATGCACGAGGACACCAATAGACTGAACCAATTCAGCCATCAGCATATCTGGAGGAAGAGAGATATCTTGGGGTCCACGTACATGGATCCCTCAAAGTTGCCACCCAGGCTGATAGGGTTGTTAAGAAGGCGTACGGCGTGTTGGCTTTCATTAACAGGGGGATTGAGTTTAAGAGCCGCGAGGTTTTGCGGCAGCTTTATAAAACCCTGGTTAGACCACACTTGGAATATTGTGTCCAGTTCTGGTTGCCTCATTATGGGATGGATGTGGATGCTTCGGAGAGGGTACAGAGGAGATTTACCAGGATGCTGCCTGGACTGGAGGGCATGTCTTATGAAGAAAGGTTGAGGGAGCTAGGGCTTTTCTCACTGGAGCGAAGAAGGCAGAGAGGAGACTTGATAGAGGTGTACAAGGTGATGAGAGGCATGGATAGAGTGGATACCTTTCCCCAGGGCGGAAATGGCTCACGAGGGGACATAATTTGAAGGTGATTGGAGGACGGTATAGGGGAGATGTCAGAGGTAGGTTCTTTACACAGAGAGTGGTGGGTGTGTGGAATGCACTGCCAGCAGAGGTGGTGGAGTCAGAGTCATTAGGGACATTTAAGTGACTCTTGGACAGGCACATGGACAGCAGTAAACTGAAGGGGTGGAGGTTAGGTTGGTCTTCGATTAGGATAAATGGTCGGCACAACATCGTGGGCTGAAGGCCCTGTACTGGGCTATACTGTTCTATCTGCTATAGACAAAGAGAAAACGGATGATAGTGCCAGAGGACATCTGCTTAATCTTTATGTTTGAGGCAGTGTGGGTAGAATGAACTGTGCCAACTGCGATAAATTGCTCCACATCTCGCTCCCGATGCGCAGCAACGTGGTTGATTCTTGACTGCCCTTCGAGTGGCCTCCCGAAACACTCAGTTCAAAGTCAATCGGGGCGAACAGCAAACGCTGGGCCTGTCAGCAGCGGGCCACATCCCATGAAGGGGGGAGGAAAATATTTGCTACTCTCTCCCCCTCCCCTCCTCGTCGCTTCGTCCAGGCACGTACGTCAGGGCCCGGCCAATGGACCTAGCAGCAGCATCAGGCTGAGACACAATTGCCCGCAGCCATCTCACTCTCGTCGCCGTGCCTCCATGCATCGCGACAGAATCACGCTGACGCAGCTCAACCACGTGTTGACAACCAAACGGGCTAAGCTGCCTCCCGGTGTCCATGTCCAGAGATCCCTGAAAGTTGCCACCCAGGTTGAGAGGGTTGTTAAGAAGGCGTACGGTGTGATAGCTTTTATTGGTAGAGGAATTGAGTTTTGGAGCCATGAGGTCATGTTGGAGCTGTACAAAACTCTGGTGCGGCCGCATTTGGAGTATTGCGTGCAGTTCTGGTCGCCGCATTATAGGAAGGATCTGGAAGCTTTGGAAAGGGTGCAGAGGAGATTTACCAGGATGTTGCCTGGTATGGAGGGAAGATCTAACGAGGAAAGGCTGAAGGACTTGAGGCTGTTTTCGTTAGAGAGAAGAAGGTTAAGAGGTGACTTAATTGAGGCATACAAGATGATCAGAGGATTAGATAGGGTGGACAGTGAGAGCCTTTTTCCTCGGATGGTGATGTCCAGCACGAGGGGACATAGCTTTAAATTGAGGGGAGATAGATATAGGACAGATGTCAGAGGTAGGTTCTTTACTCAGAGAGTAGTAAGGGCGTGGAATGCCCTGCCTGCAACAGTAGTGGACTCGCCAACACTAAACGCATTCAAATGGTCATTGGATAGACACATGGACGATAGGGGAATAGTGTAGATGGGCTTTAGAGGGGTTTCACAGGTCGGCGCAACATCGAGGGCCGAAGGGCCTGTACTGCGCTGTAATGTTCTCTCTCTCTTGTGTCTGTTTCTCTACACTGCCTTGTGCAGTATGGAAATTCAGAATGCTGAAACGCCGATCTCACACTGTGCTTTGCTCCACCAACAGTTAACTTCACATAACACCTCGTTAAAAAGGCAAAAGATTTATCAGACCATCAGATCAGCAGTTTTTCCAGACCAGGGTGATTCAGAATGAGCTTGCTTCCGTGCTAGCAAAACCATATACATCCTCGCAAGCCAAGGCGAATTGGTGGGAGAGCCACTAACATCTGAGAAATGTCAAATGTGCAGCTGTTGCCTGAAGGATGAGGAAAACACAGGTCGCCTTTTGAAGCGAATCCCTCAGAGGTTTTAACAGACATTTTCCTCCACCAAATGTCGACTTGTCTTCCAGAGGGAGGCACGGTAGCACAGTGGCCAGCACTGTTGCTTCACAGCGCCAGGGTCCCGGGTTCAATTCCCGAGCGTGGGTCACTGTCTGTGCGGAGTCTGCACGTTCATCCCCACCCCCGTGTCTGCGTGGGGTTTCCTCCGGGTGCTCCGGTTTCCTCCCACAAGTCCCGAAAGACGTGCTCGTCGGGTGGATTGGCCGCGCTAAATGGAACCCGGGACCCTGTGAATCATAGAATTTTCATAGAATTTACAGTGCAGAAGGAGGCCATTCGGCCCATCGAGTCTGCACCGGCTCTTGGAAAGAGCACCCTACCCAAGGTCAACTCCTCCACCCCATCCCCACAACCCAGTTACCCCACCCAACACTAAGGGCAATTTTGGACACTAAGGGCAATTTATCCTGGCCAATCCACCCTAACCTGCACATCTTTGGACTGTGGGAGGAAACCGGAGCACCCGGAGGAAATCCCACGCACACACGGGGAGGATGTGCAGACTCCGCACAGACAGTGACCCAAGCCGGGAATCGAACCTGGGACCCTGGAGCTGTGAAGCAATTGTGCTTTCCACAATGCTACCGTGCTGCCCACTGTGAAGCAACAGTGCTGACCACTGTGCTACCGTGTCGCCCCTATAGAAGGCGAGGTCCGAATTCTCCCTCTGTGTACTCGAACAGGCTCCGGAGTGGGGCGACTAGGGGCTTTTCACAGTAACTTCACTGCAGTGGTAACGTAAGCCTACTTGTGACACCAACATTGGTGTGGCCAATTCACCTACCCTGCACATCTTTGGGTTGTGTGGGGGGGCGTGAGACCCACACAGACACGGGGAGAACGTGCAAACTCCACGTAGGGACCCTGGTCGAACCCGGGTCCTCGGCGGCGTGAGGCAGCAGTGCTAACCACTGTGCCGCCATGCCGCACAGTTAGAAAGGCATCAGTGAGAGATTCTGCACTGTAAAAGGTGCCAGCCCTCGAGTTGAGGTGGCAAAATGAGGTCGCACAGATCCATTCAGGTTGATTTTGAAAGACAATGAGTTAGTTTCCCTGATCACTGCTGTACCCACCCACAGACATTCAGTCTGTTCATCAATCTTGTCTGCAAAATTGCTGCCTCACTCACTCACTCATACCAGTTGGTCACCATCTTTCATAAATTAATCCGTGCCGGGCAAGGTACATTAAGGATGCGGAAAGCACAACAACGACAAGTTGCTGTTTCGAACGGAATGATGGCACATTAAGCCGTTCGGCACGTCACGTTCGTGCCTGCTGGAGTACTCACATCGGCCTCTGCGTTACTGTATCAAGATCAGTCACGATCTCAAGGAATGGTGGAGCAGTCTCGATGGACCGAATGGCTCATTTCTAACAGGGAGGAGACTGGCGCAGCGGAAGCGTGCTGGGCCCATAACCCAGAGGCCGATGGATCGAAACCATTCTCTGCTGGTTATATTTGAAGCTGGCTCCATAGCTCAGTGGTTCGAGCTAACGGAAGGTTTCCTCCCCCAAACATCGACCCGTCTTCCAGAGGGCGGCAGGGTAGCACAGTGGTCATCACTGTGGCTTCACAGCGCCAGGGTCCCGGGTTCGATTCCCGGCTTGGGTCACTGTCTGAGTGGAGTCTGCACGTCCTCCCAGTGTCTGCGTGGGTTTCCTCCGGGTGCTCCGGTTTCCTCCCACAATCCAAAAATGTGCAGATTAGGGGAACTGGCCATGTTAAATCGCCCCTTAGGTGTCCAAAAGGTTAGGTGGGGGTTACTGGGATTGGGTGGAGGTGAGGACTTGGGTAGGGTGCGCTTTCCAAGGGCCGGTGCAGACTCGATGGGCCGAATGGCCTCCTTCTGCACTGTAAATTCTATGATTCTGCTCCCGTGTCTCACAACCCTAAGCGTCCCAACAGTGGAGGAGGAGGCCGTTCAGCCCATCGAGTCGGCGCCGACCCTCCGAAAGAGCTTCGACCCAGGTCCATTCCCCCAGTCTACCCCCGTAACCTAACCTGCATATCCCTGGTCACTAATTTTAGCACGGCCAGTCCACCTAACCCGCACATCTTTGGACTGTGGTAGGGCAGCACGGTGGCGCCGTGGGTTAGCCCTGCTGCCTCACGGCGCCGACGTCTCAGGTTCGATCCCGGCTCTGGGTCACTGTCCATGTGGAGTTTGAACATTCTCCCCGTGTTTGCGTGGGTTTCACCCCCACAACCCAAAGATGCGCAGAGTAGGTGGATTGGCTGCGCTAAATTGCCCCATAATTGGAAAAAATGAATTGGGTAATCTAAATTTATTTTATAAAATCTTTGGACTGTGGGAGGAAAGCCAAGCAGACACGGGGAGAACGTGCAAACTCCAGACAGTGACCCACGGCCAGAATTGAACCCAGGTCCCCGGTGCGGTGAGGCAGCAGTGCTAACCACTGTCCCACCCTTACCGTCTTACGGGCCCAGTAACCAACAGTCCCTGTAAAATACTTGCAGTTGGTTCCATATCCCTGCTCTTTGCAGACAAGTGATGCTTGTTCTTTTACTAACATTCATCCACCTTATAAAAGCTATTGCGAGATTCCACACCACCGCTGTTGCTGGTGGGACACGTGAAGAAATGCAAAGAAACACTTCTGTCTCCGGGCAGAGAACAGTTGAAAAGCAAGACACTCCGGAGGTCTGAAAGAGAAAGAGCAGGAAGCGGACAGCACTGACTCACGCTCATCCTCCGAGATAAACAGGCGCGATAAGAGAAAAGGGAAAGAGAGAGGAAAAAGCAGAATTAAGGAGGAGGCACGATTGCTGAGTTCGCTCTCATCGAATGACCCCGAAGCATCGTACAAAGACGCGACGCGCTGGGAGGCGGAGGACAAGAAAGTGACAGCAATCGAAAAGGAAGGTCGCAATTAAAAATGCAATGAGGCGAGATTACGGACCTAAACAAAACAGAGGCAGCGCTGGCAATGCAGGGTAACCATGCACAAGTAATCCTTCTGCATGAATAAAATACCTCAAGCCCGTTTCAATTTTTCAGCTATCTTAACTCCTACACTCGGGCGCTGGTCAGAACGGTTTTGACATGAGTTGAAGATCAATAAGACACGAACAAAAAAAGTACAAATATGTGAAATACAAAAAGTAGACATAAACTAGGGGCGGCACGGTGGCACAGTGGTTAGCACTGCTGCCTCACGGCGTCAAGGGCCCAGGTTCGTTCCCGGCTCTGCGTCACCGTCCGTGTGGGAGTCTGCACATTCTCCCGTGTCTGCGTGGGTCTCACCCCTACAACCCGAAGGTGTGCAGTGGATTGGCCGCGCTAAATTGCCCCTTAATTGAAACAAATTGAATTGGGTACTCTTTTTTAAAAAAAAAACTTGCGTAAACTGGTGTGAATGGTGAAGACCTGTAATAAATAAAACAGCAACAAAAAAAAGTCCGGAAAAACCTGCTGAGCGCTTCTTTTCGATTCTATTGCACAGCGATAATGCCGTTCATGGCAACAAAACAGCAGACAACATTCTGGGCGCTCAACAACTCCACTTTTATGAACAGAATTTTATAAAGCTAAAATCCGAAACGCCCAGTACCACCTTGATCCAAAACTAAAGGATCATCGCAAGGTACCCCCCCCCCCCCCCCGTCCCCTGCCCTCTAATACACCTGTATTAGGTTTGGGGGAGGGCCAGGCCAGACCCAGTGCTTCCATCCACAGGATGGGGAAAGTGCCATGACAGAGATTGGGAGGGGGTGGCAGAGTCCGGGGGGGGGGGGGGGGGGGGGGGCGGGGGGGCGGGGGGGCAGGGTCCGGGGGGGGGGGGGTAGAGTCCAGGGGGGGAGGAGGTTGGCAGAGTCGGGGGGGGGGGGGGGGGGGTGGCAGAGTCCGGGCGGGGGGGGGCAGAGTCCAGGGGGGGGGGGAAAGAGGGTGGCAGAGTTGGGGGGGGGGGTGGCAGAGTCCGGGGGGGGGGGCAGAGTCCGGGGGGGGGGCAGAGGAGGGTGGCAGAGTCCGGGGGGGGGAGGAGGGTGGCAGAGTCCGGGGGGGGGGAGGAGGGTGGCAGAGTCCGGGGGAGGAGGGTGGCAGAGTCCGGGGGGGGGAGGGGGGTGGCAGAGTCGGGGGGGGGGAGGGGGGTGGCAGAGTCTGGGGGGGGGGGGGGGGGTGGCAGAGTCGGGGGGGGGGGGGGGAGGACAGAGTCGGGGGGGGGGGGAGACAGAGTCAGGGGGGGGGGAGGAGACAGAGTCGGGGGGGGGGGGGAGACAGAGTCGGGGGGGGGGGGAGACAGAGTCCGGGGGGAGACAGAGTCCAGGGGGAGACAGAGTCCAGGGGGAGACAGAGTCCAGGGGGAGACAGAGTCCAGGGGGGGGGGCAGAGTCCAGGGGTGGGGGGGGGCAGAGTCCAGGGGTGGGGGGGGGCAGAGTCCGGGGGGGGGCAGGGTCCGGGGGGGGGCAGGGTCCGGGGGGGGGGGCAGGGTCCGGGGGGGGGGGGCAGGGTCCGGGGGGGGGGGGGGGGGGGGGCAGGGTCCGGGGGGGGGGGGGGGCAGGGTCCGGGGGGGGGGCAGGTCCGGGGGGGGGGGGGGCAGGTCCGGGGGGGGGGCAGGGTCCGGAGGGGGGGGGGGGGGCAGGGTCCGGGGGGGGGGGCAGGGTCCGGGGGGGGGGGGGCAAGGTCCGGGGGGGGGGGGCAGGGTCGGGGGGCAGGGTCCGGGGGGGGGCAGGGTCCGGGGGGGGGGCAGGGTCCGGGGGGGGGGCAGGGTCCGGGGGGGGCAGGGTCCGGGGGGGGGGGCAGGGTCCGGGGGGGGGGCAGGGTCCGGGGGGGGGGGCAGGGTCCGGCGGGGGGGGGGGCAGGGTCGGGGGGGGGGGGGGCAGGGTCCGGGGGGGGCAGAGTCCGGGGGGGGCAGAGTCCGGGGGGGGGGGCAGGGTCCGGGGGGGGCAGAGTCCGGGGGGGGGGGCAGAGTCCGGGGGGGGGCAGAGTCCGGGGGGGGGGCAGGGTCCGGGGGGGGGCAGAGTCCGGGGGGGGGGCAGAGTCCGGGGGGGGGGGCGGGTCCGGGGGGGGGGCAGGGTCCGGGGGGGGGCAGGGTCCGGGGGGGGGGGCAGGGTCCGGGGGGGTCCGGGGGGGGGGCAGGGTCCGGGGGGGGGGGCAGGGTCCGGGGGGGGGCAGGGTCCGGGGGGGGGGGCAGAGTCCGGGGGGGGGGGCAGAGTCCGGGGGGGGGGGCAGAGTCCGGGGGGGGGGGCAGGGTCCGGGGGGGGGGGGCAGGGTCCGGGGGGGGGCAGGGTCCGGGGGGGGGGGGCAGGGTCCGGGGGGGTCGGGGGGGGGCAGGGTCCGGGGGGGGGGGCAGGGTCCGGGGGGGGGGCAGAGTCCAGGGGGGGGGGGGGCAGAGTCCGGGGGGGGGGGGGGGCAGATTTTGTTGCCCTGGAAACACCCCCACCAATGAAAGCTGGTCCCTGCGGGTTAGTCATACTCACGGCTGCGGAGCTGGGCCGCCCGGCCCTCGCAGCCCCGGTTAATCCAGGGCTCAGAGTGATCGCCTTCCCGCCTCCCTCACCCCAGCAACAGGATCCCCTGACCCCTCCCCTGTCCGGGACGTCAGCGCACCCTGACCCCTCCCCTGTCCGGTACGTCAGCGCACCCTGACCCCGCCCCTCCCCGGTACGTCAGCGCACCCTGACCCCGCCCCTTCCCGGGACGTCAGCGCACCCTGACCCCGCCCCTCACTGGAACGTCAGCGCACCCTGACCCCGCCCCTCACCGGAACGTCAGCGCACCCTGACCCCGCCCCTCCGCGACCCCGCCCCGTCCCGGTACGTCAGCGCACCCTGACCCCGCCCCTTGCCGGAACTTCAGCGTACCCTGAACCCGCCCCTCCCCGGGACGTCAGCGCACCCTGACCCCGCCCCGTTCTGACCCCGCCCCTTCCCGGGACGTCAGGCACTCTGTCCCCTCCCCGGTACGTCAGCGCACCAACTGACCACGCCTCTGCTCCCTTCTGCTCCTTCGACCCACCTGGCCCCGCCCCTCCCCGGCACGTCGCCCACCAACTGACCACGCCCCTGCTCCCTTCTGCTCCTGCACACCCGCTGACCCCGTCCCTCTCCATGTACGCCTGCGCGCCGCATGGCCCCGCCCCCTTTGCCCATCCCTTGTGCTCCCTGCCCAGCAACTGCCGCCTTCCCCGCCCCCACCACCCCACCGACATCTTGTGCGCCTGCGCAACACCCGCCTTCGCCCCCCCCCCCCCCCCAACCCAACCTGTCGGCCGCGCGCTTGCTCGGTCTCCGACTCCGCCCTCCCAGCTCCCCTCTCCCTCCTGCCGCGGGGCCCACTGGGATAGCTGCAAGTCCTCCGGCGTCCAGACCGCGCTGCCGCTGCCGGCTCCCGCACATGCGCAGACGGACCCCTAACCGTCGCAGAGCACGGCGGGAATTGTAGTTTTAAATTTAAATCTCTCTTCACCCACCTCCAACCCCAATATCATACAGAATCCGAATCGATTATCTCGCCCCGCCCACCTTTTTTTCCCAACCCGGTTCCTTTCTTTGGAAGATTTATATTTTGAAGGGTCACGTGAGCGGGATGACGGCCACGCCCCTCCCCTTAGCATTTGCCGCCTTTTTTTGTGTTGGCGCGCGCTCTCCAACTGCCACCTGGAGCGCCCCCTGGGGTCCAGAGGCGGGATAGCAGGGAGGTGGCAGCCACAGGAGAGGGGTCAGCTCTCAACCCCTCCCCTCAAAGGACCCCCTGGAGATGGGGGGGGGGGGGTGGGGAGGTCCATTCGCCCCCCCCCCCTCACACCCCGAAGCAGTCCCGCGCCCAAAGGCATCAAGACCTGGAGCCGACACCCAGGCTTGCGGCCGGGTGATGGGGGGGGGGGGCGGGCAGACCATCGCCCTCTTGACGTTCAAAGGCCCGACCCCATCTTCACGCATAAAAGCCAATTACTGCGGACGCTGGAATCTGAAACGAAAGAGAAAATGCCGGAAGATCTCAGCAAATGTCTGTCAGCATCTGGTGGCAGAGAAAAGAGTTGACGTTTCCGGTCCGATGGCTCTTTGGCAAAGCTCATGAATGATCTTCCCTCCATGATAAGGATGAAGTGGTGACGTTCGCAGGTTCAAGCACCACTGGCCCCATGTCCGATGCGGAAGCGGTTTATGTGCATGTGTCGCAAGATCTGGGCGATATTCATGTTTGGGCTTATAAGCGGCAAGGAACATTCGCGCCGCACAAGGGTCACGCAATCAACGTCTCCAGCAAGAGAGAGTCTAGCCATCTCCCTTTGACGTTCAATGGCACTACCGTGACTCAATCCGCTGCTGTCAACATCCTGGGCGGTTACCATTGATCAGAAACTGAACTGGACCCAGCCATATAAATACTGTGGCTAACAGAGTAGGGCAGGGGCTGGGGATCCTGCGGACAGTAACTCACCTCCTCACCCCCCCACCCCTACTCTACGAGGTACAAGTCAGGAGTGTGAGGGAATACTCTCCACTTGCCTGGATGAGCGCGGCTCCCAACAACACTCAAGAAGCTCGACACCATCCAGGACAAAGCAGCCCCGCTCGATCGACACGCTAACCACCAACATTCACTCCTTCCACCCCCCCCCCCGACGCACAGCGGCAGCCGTGTGCACCGTCTACACGACGCCCCGCAGCCACTCGCTCCTTCGACAGCACCTTCCAAACCCGCAACCTCTACCGTCCAGAAGGACGAGGGCAGCAGACACATGGGGAACACCACCGCCTGCAAGTTCCCCCCGAACCACTTGCCACCTGACCTGGAAATATAATTGGCCGTTCCTTCACTGTCACTAGGTCAAAAGCCTGGTTTGGCCTCCCCAACAGCACTGTGGGTGCACCTACACCACACAGACTGTAGCGGTTCAAGATGGCTTGCTCAGCACCACCTTAGAAGTCAATTCGTAAAAGTGTGTGCGTGTGTGTATGTTCGTGTGTGCATGTATGTAATATGTGTGTATATAAGTGCGTGTGTGTGTAATGTGTATGTAAGTATGCATGTGTGCATGTATGTGTGTGCGTGTGTGTGTGCGTGTATGTGTGTGCATGTATGTTTGTGTGCGTGCATGGAACGTGTTTGTTCGTGTGATGTGTGTGTATGTTTGTGTGCGTGTGCTTGTGTGTGTGTGCATGCAAAGTGTATGTAAGTGTGGCTCTGGGGTCATTTCCACCGCAGATTGCACATTTCAAATACCTACGGGTCTCGCCAGCTCCTGTTTCTCAAACCAGAGATGATTTGATGTTTCACTAAATATGTTGCATTCCGATCGGACGTTGGGGGAGCACCGAAAACAACAACAGTACGCTTCATCTCGCCATCACTTACTGACCTTAGATGGTCATAACTGGACGTATTGCTGAATGGGGACTGTTTTGCTCCAGTCCACACAGGCTCCTAAGTATGCCTAAAGCCATTCTTCTATCGTTGCATCGTGAGGTAAGCCTGGTCATTTATATAAATTATTCAGAAGAAGATTTATTATTTATCTGCGCTAGACACCACTCCAACTTTATAACTGGCTGTTAGATGTTTCCAGAAGGTCCGCCGTCTGCTTAAAGTACGAGCAGGGAATTCAGGAACAAGCAGTGATTTCTCCAGCCAATTTCGTCCTTATCATAGAATTTCATAGAATTTACAGTGCAGAAAGAGGCCATTCGGCACATCGAGTCTGCACCGGCTCTTGGAAAGAGCTCCCTACCCAAGGTCAACACCTCCACCCTATACCCATAACCCAGTAACCCCACCCAACACTAAGGGCAATTTTGGACACTAAGGGCAATTTATCACGGCCAATCCACCTAACCTGCACATCTTTGGACTGTGGGAGGAAACCGGAGCACCCGGAGGAAACCCTCGCACACATGGGGAGGATGTGCAGACCCCGCACAGACAGTGACCCAAGCCGGAATCGAACCTGGGACCCTGGAGCTGTGAAGCGATTGTGCTGTCCACAATGCTACCGTGCTGCCCACGAGTCCTGAAAGACGTGCTTGTTAGGTGAATTGAAAAATGAAATGAAAATCGCTTATTGTCACGAGTAGGCTTCAATGAAGTTACTGTGAAAAGCCCTTAGTCGCCACATTCCGCCGCCTGTTCGGGGAGGCTGGTACGGGAATTGGACATTCTGAATTCTCCCTCCGTGTACCCGAACAGGCACCGGAATGTGGCGGTGAGGGGATTTTCACAGTGAAGCAATGATGCTAACCACTGTGCTACCGTGCTTGCCATCTCTTGACCCGGTCCCTTTTCACATTAACTTCATTGCGGTGTTAATGTAAGCCTACTTGTGACAATAATAAAGATTATTATTATTAAGTAGCGTGGAGAAAATGGTTATAACTTCAATATTGATTGACAGAAACTAGAAGATTGCCTAGTTTGGAACTGGTGGAAGCATCTGCAGTGGTCCTCACAGAGTGTTGTGCCAAAGAAAGCAACAAGCAGGCTACCTTGGAAGCATTGGAATAGTAACCATAAAAAGGGACAGGGTCAAGAGATGGTAAATGAAAGATTTCCCTCCAACAATAGCTGGAGCTGAGGAGAGTCCTCCAGGGAAACGTGACATACAAATGGATGGTCCCTACAGAAGTAAATCACTTTAAGATCAACGCGTCTTGCAAGACAAGCTTGACCGTCCTAGCAAGTCTGCAACATCCGGATCTCACCTCGGTGTTCACCAGGGCTAGTGTTAGACTTGACTTTTCTGATTTCCGACTGAATTCAGCAGCGAGCAGGAACTGGCGCTTCAAGGTGACAAACTTGGAAAGTGCGGTCACTGTTAAAATGGAGGATGACATGGAGACATGCCATGTTGTCCAGTGGACGCCATTTTGAATTTCAGTGACTTAATTTGAAGATGCTTTTGTGATGGCTTCGCTGTAAATATGTCAACGGGGAATCCAATCTCCAGCGTTGCAACGTCAGACCTATTCAGCTGGAGTGATGAACGTGGCAACCTTTGACAAATTCTCCATCACATTCCCTCCCCGCCCCAGGAAAGCAGGGAAGGCAAATTGAACAAGAATTTTTTTTTTCTTTTTATATAAATTTAGTGTACCAATTCATTTTTTTCCCCAATTAGGGGGCAATTTAGCATGGCCAATCCGCCTAGTTTGCACATCTTTGGGTTGTGGGGGTGAAACCCACGCAAACACACGAAGAATGTGCAAACTCCACACGGACCGTAACCCAGAGCCGGGATCGAACCTGGGACCTCGGCGCCATGAGTCAGCAGGGCTAACCCACTGCACCACCGTGCTGCCCTACATTGAACAAGAATGAGTGACTTCTAAGGAATGATATAAGACCATAAGACATAGGAGCAGAATTAGGCCACTCGGCCCATCGAGTCTGCTCCGCCATTCAATCATGGCTGATATTTTCTCATCCCCATTCTCCTGCCTTCTCCCCATAACCCCTGATCCCCTTAATAATCAAGAACCTATCTATCTCTGTCTTAAAGACACTCAGTGATTTGGCCTCCACTGTCTTCTGCGGCAAAGAGTTCCACAGATTCACCACGTTGAGTCTGAAGAAATTCCTCATCTCTGTTTTAAAGGATCATCCCTTAAATCTGAGATTGTGTTCTAGTTTTTCCGACAAGTGGAAACATCCTCTCCATGTCCACTCTATCCAGGCCTCACAGAATCTTGCAAGTTTCAATAACTAGTGTCAAATATTTTAGTTTAAAACCCTCCCATAAATCACTTTGAAACATTATTTTTAGAAGTGCTATAGAATTAAAAATTGTTTTTCTCCCCAGAGGGTCATTTGTATCCTGACCCAGTGCTGTCCCTGTTGCCAGGGCAACCTGCGGTGAAGACTGGGTGACATGATGGAAACCCTTTATCCGCAATGACATCCCTTCCGATGCTATCTTGAAAGGTATTCGATTTAGTATGCACATCAGGCAATACATGCCTCAGCTGAAAGGGTGCCCACACTGATAGAGTGCCGCATTGTCTGAGGTTCATTCTTTAAGATGAGGTATTAGACCAGGTTCCACCCCCGTCATAGAACAGTACAGCACAGAACAGGCCCTTCGGCCCTCGATGTTGTGCCGAGCTTTGTCCGAAACCAAGATCAAGCTATCCCACTCCCTGTCATTCGAGTGCACTCCATATGCCTATCCAATAACCGCTTGAAAGTTCCTAAAGTGTCCGACTCCGCTACCATAGCTGGGAGTGCGTTCCACGACCAACCACTCTTTGAGTAAATAATGTACCTCGGACATTCCTCCCATATCTCCCACCCCGAACCTTATAGTTCATTCATTGTAACAGCTACATCCACCCGAGGAAATAGTCTCTGAACGTCCACTCTATCTATCCCCCTCATCATCTTATCAACCTCTATTAAGTCGCCTCTCATCCTCCTTCGCTCCAATGAGAAAAGCCCTAGCTCCCTCAACCTTTCCTCATAAGACCTAACCTCCAATCCAGGCAGCATCCTGGTAAATCTCCTTTGAACCCTTTCCAATGCTTCCACATCCTTGCTATAGTGAGGTGACCAGAACAGCACACAATACTCCAAATGTGGTCTCACCAGGGCCCTGTACAGTTTAGGATTATTTTCATTAGAAAGACGGAGGTTGAGGGGGGACCTCATTGAGGTCTACAAAATCATGAGAGGTATAGACAGGGTGGATAGCAAGAAGCTTTTTCCCAGAGTGGAGGACTCAATTACTAGGGGTCACGAGTTGAAGGTGAGTGGGGAAAAGTTTAAGGGAGATATGCGTGGAAAGTTCTTTACGTAGAGGGTGGTGGGTGCCTGGAACGCATTGCCGGCGGAGGTGGTACAGGCGGGCACGATAGCGTCATTTAAGATGTATCTAGACAGATACATGAATGGGCAGGGAGCAGAAGGATACAGATCCTTAGAAAATAGGCAACAGTTTTAGATCGAGGATCTGGATCGGCACAGGCTTGGAGGGCCGAAGGGCCTGTTCCTGTGCTGAAATTTTTCTTTGTTCTTTGTAGTTGCAGCATTACCCCACGGCTCTTAAACTCAAGCCCCCTGTTGCTAGATGATCCCATGACCGATATTTGTAAGTAGAGCAGAGGCATCTCCCCAGTGTCCTGGCCAATATTTATCCCTCGGCCATTGCTGTCTGTGGGAACTGGCTGTGGATAAATTGAGTGCCTTATTTCCCACGTTCTCTAACTCACTGTGCAGCATCGTAAGAGGGTCACTGATCATGGCTAACGCCATGATATCTCTAAAGCAGCGGCCCCCAATTAGTGTGCCCCGCCCACTGGTGTGCCGTGAGAAAAGAGTCAAAATGATTCAAAATTCATGTAATTAAACTATTCAGCTCCGTGGTTGGCATCTCCAAGGCCCGACGAATCTTGGGCCTTCCGCCCACGCGCTGGCTGGGAACAGGCCGCACAAGCGTGGCTTAGATGTTTCATGTTGGTCAGGCCCGTGCGTATGACCAACAGGATTTGAAGCTGAAGATGAAGGTCCCTGTGATGATTTGCATATGCATAGCAATGTATACAGTTGGATGTACGACCTCCGACCAGCAGGTGGGGATGGCGATGCACCATGCGACTCCACAGATCGGCAGTTGGAAGTAAGTCGTACTACAGGACAGTCGCACTACAAGTAGCTCCAGGAGAATTCACAAATTCGTTAGTAGGTGATTAAGGAGGCGAATGGAGTTTTGTCCTTCATTGCTAGAGGGGTGGAGTTTAAGACTAGGGAAGTTATGCTGCAACTGTATAAGGTGTTAGCGAGGCCACACCTGGAGTATTGTGTTCAGTTTTGGTCTCCTTACCTGAGAAAGGACGTACTGGCACTGGAGGGTGTGCAGAGGAGATTCACTAGGTTAATCTCAGAGCTGAAGGGGTTGGATTACGAGGAGAGGTTGAGTGGACTGGGACTGTACTCGTTGGAATTTTGAGGGAGGCGGGGGGTATCTTATAGAAACATATAAAATTGTGAAGAGAGTAGATAGGATAGATGTGGGCAGGTTGTTTCCACTGGCGGGTGAAAGCAGAACTAGGGGACATAGCCTCAAAATAAGGGGAAGTAGATTTAGGACTGAGTTTAGGAGGAACTTCTTCACCCAAAGGGTTGTGAATCTGTGGAATTCCTTGCCCAGTGAAGCAGTAGAGGCTCCTTCATTAAATGTTTTTAAGATAAAGATAGATAGTTTTTTGAAGAGTAAAGGGATTAAGGGTGATGGTATTCGGGCCGGAAAGTGGAGCTGAGTCCACAAAAGATCAGCCATGATCTCATTGAATGGTGGAGCAGGCTCGAGGGGCCAGATGGCCGACTCCTGCTTTTTGTTCTTATGTTACCGTTTGTATTATAGTTCGTTACTTATCTTTCCACGTGTTTATTTTGTCAATAAACTATCTTACTAGTGAAGAACAAAATGTTCTGTGTGCGTCTATACTACGGCCACAACACAGAAGATAATAGTCCCCATGTGCCTGAACAAAAAGCGAAAACTCAAAAAGGGGGCAAAGTCCTGGGAGAAGAGAGAGGGACAAGGGGAGAAGATAAAAATGAAGTCCACCAGGAAGCAAAAAGGCAGAGAAAACAGGAGGTGTGAGCCAAAATGTTTTCATAGGGTAGCGTTGCCCATGACAGATAAAAGGTTGGGAACCATTGCTCTTCGCGAAGAATCAAAGAGATACCTCAGCCAGTACGGGGATTGAACTGTTGGCATTAGCCTGCGGCACTCTCTTGGCCATCTCAGCTAACCATTCATTCATGGGAGATTGGCAGCGCAGGCCGGGCCAGCATTTATTACCCCATCCCTAATTGCCCTGGAGGAGGGGAGTTAAGAGTCAACCACATTGCTGTGGGTCGGGAGTCACATGTAGGCCAGACCGGGTAAGGACGGCAGATTTCCTTCCCTGAAGGACATTCGTGAACCAGATGGGTTTTTACGACAATCGTCATCGTCACAGGGCTAAACCGCTGGCTTTGACAGCAGACCAAGGCAGGCCAGCAGCGCGGGTTCGATTCTCGTACCAGCCTCCCCGGACAGGTGCCGGAATGTGGCGACTAGGGGCTTTTCACAGTAACGTCATTTGAAGCCTACTCGTGACAATAAGCCATTTTCATTTCATTCATTTCATCATCAGACTTTTTTTAAATTCCAGATATTTTACTGACTTTTGTTGTGTTCTGCAATTTTGAATAACACAAGCTGCCACTTGATGGAGTTTTGAGTAAAAGATGCTCCGCACTTTGAAGTGAGTTCAATGTGTTTTATTGAACTATTGGCACAGTTCTCAATGAGTTCGACTCTCCTGCTAATCTAAATGTAGTAACTCAGTCTGACTGAACCAGCCTCGCTCTAAGCCACGAGCTGGGGTGTGATGCTGAGGATACCCCTGAGTGTCCTGACTGCTCATTGGTCGTGTCCTATTCTATGAGTTCATTAGTTGCATGTTTGCATATCATGACAAGTTTAAATTCCATCATCTGCCGTGGTGGGATTCGAACCCGGGCCCACCAGATCATTATCCTGGGTTTCTGGATTACTAGTCCCGTGACAACACCATGACGCTACCGCCTTCCCCGATGGACACTTCAAGAAGTGTTGTTGGCTGGAAAACATGTGTTGGGACTTCTCGAATGAATCAATAAGCGGAAACCCAGTTGGGTCTCCTTTTGTCGAGTTACACAAAGCCAAATTGGGGCAGCACGGTAGCATTGTGGATAGCACAATCGTTTAACAGCTCCAGGGTCCCAGGTTTGATTCCGGCTTGGGTCACTGTCTGTGCGGAGTCTGAACATCCTCCCCGTGTGTGCGTGGGTTTCCTCCGGGTGCTCCGGTTTCCTCCCACAGTCCAAAGATGTGCAGGTTAGGTGGATTGGACATGATAAATTGCCCTTAGTGTCCAAAATTGCCCTTAGTGTTGGGTGGGGTTACTGGGTTATGGGGATAGGGTGGAGGTGTTAACCTTGGGTAGGGTGGCTCTTTCCAGGAGCCGGTACAGACTCGATGGGCCGAATGGCCTCCTTCTGCACTGTAAATTCTATAAATCCTCTTGATCAAAGACTCGCATTCAAAGTATCGTCTCGCATCTTTGACTTTGTCTATATATGTGTTTCTGGAACCTACCTCTTCATTCACCTGTGGAAGGAGCTGCGCTCCGAAAGCTAGTGATTCCAAACCAACCTGTGGGACTTTAACCTGGGGTTGTAAGACTTCTTACTGGGCCCACCCCAGTCCCAACGCCGGCATCTCCACATCATGGATTCAGGAGGGAAGTGAAGAATTGTAGGGATTATCGTCATTGAGAAACCGAGGTGAAAGGTCTTTAATGCCAGACCACAGCAAGGCGCCAGAGATGAATGAAAGCAAAGGCAGCATTGTCAGCCAGCACCGTGTTCCTGAGCCACTGTGGTCATTTTCAAACTGTCACACTGCGTTAGGCCACGGTATGTCTGTTTCCCGTCATCTACACTAACAGTCCATAACTGCTCCTGCTCCGGGGAATCTTCAGCAACCGTTTGCTTCTTCCAACAGCACCTCTCCTTAATTTACTGTGACAGGCGCTGGTTGGTCTGAGTACTCAGGAGCTGACTCATTCACTTTCCGGGAAAAACTGCCCAAAGCTGGATCATCCCACCCACCCACAGCTAATTATTTCCCCTCGAGAAGCTGCCTCCGAATGAAAGAGTCACATCCGTGCTCAGTGACACAGAGCAAAGTAAATCGGATTTCGGAGATTACGCGAAAGGTCAGCGCTGAGGCAAAATGCTGAGTTCTGCTGCCTGCTTGCAAATCGTTGGCGCAAACGCACCCAGATCGGCAGCAAAGGATATTGGAACTATGGTAAAAGGTGTGGAAGAGGGCAACTGAAGGCGATGAAGGGTTTAGATTATGAGGTACACTCCTCTGCAAACGAGACGGTTCGGAGGTGTTCTTGCTGGATTAGGAAATCGAAAGGGACGGGACAATAATTGAAACACGGAAAATAGAAGCAGGAGGAGGCCATTCGGCCCATCGAGCCTACCCCGCCATTCCTTATGATCATGGCTGATCATCGAGTAGTTGATCCCACCTCCCTCCCATATCCCTCGAGCCCCAAGAGCTTTCTCTAATTCCTTCTTGAAATGACAACTTTTTGGCATCAACTACTTCCTGTGGTGGCGAATTCTCTGGGTGAAGAAATTTCTCCTCACCTCAGTCCTAAAAGGTTTACCCCTTATTTGCAAACTATGACCCCTAGTTCTGGACTCCCCCACCATCGGGAACATTCTTTCTGAATCTACCCTGTCCATAATAATCACCACGATTCCCTCTCGACAGACTACACTTACTGGGGCGGCACGGTGGCGCAGTGGGTTAGCACTGCTGCCTCACGGCGCCGAGGTCCCAGGTTCCATCCCGGCTCTGGGCCACTGCCCGTGTGGAGTTTGCACATTCTCCCCGTGTTAGCGTGGGTTTCGCCCCCACAACCCAAAAGATGTGCAGGGTAGGTGGATTGGCCACGCTAAATTGCCCCTTAATTGGAAAAAGAAATTGGGTACTCTAAATTTTAAAAAAAGACGACACTTACTGCAGTATCAATTAATTCGGGATTAATTCCTCAGCAAGGAACATGACCCTCATGTTAAACATCCATTAGCTTCTGTCTGTTACTGTTTGTTGGATTCTATCCAAACTCTCTCAGCTGGGGCTTACAGAAGCCATGGCTTTAAACCTGTGTGTATCATTGTGTCAGAGGCTGCATTTGTATATGCCCGCTGCTACGACTGTGGGCCTAGGTAGGGGGCTCTTTCAGAGGGTCGGTGCAGATTCGATGGGCCGAATGGCCTCCTTCTGCACGGTGGGAATTCTACACCCTCCCTGTGAGGGAGGTAGTTCTAGGATTCCGGAGGGCAACGACAGTGAAGGAACAGCGATATCATTCCAGGTCACGGTTTGGAAGCTGAACCACTGGAATCCATATGGTGAAGGTGTGCCCACTGTGCCGCCACCTGTTCTCCAGGCCCTTTGCCACGTCCGGCCTCTGACGTCAATGCTGGAGTAGCATCTGTCCTGTATGCTTCTGTGACCGTCAGGTGAGGTGTATTCCTATGTCAACAGCACCACTTAGTGGCACGCATTGGGTATTACCGCGACACAAATCATCACCACTTTTCCTTCCTCCCTGGCCGCTCAGCATTCCTCACATTTTCTATCTACAGTGTTTTGTTTTCTGTCCTCTCTCCCTCCCTGACACTCTCTCTCTCTGTTCCCTCTCTCTCCCTCCCTGACACACGCTCTCTCTCTCTCTCTGTTCCCTCTCTCTCCCTCCCTCCCTGACTCTCTCCCTCTCTGTCCCGTTCTCTCTCTTTCTCGCTCCCTGACACACTCTCTCTCGCTCCCTCCCTGACACACTCTCTCTCTCCCTGACTCTCTCTGTCTCTCTCTCTCTCTCTCCCTGACACACTCTCTCTCTCTCTGTCCCCTCTCTCTCTCTCTCAATCCCTGACACACTCTCTCTCTCTCCCTGATTCTCTCTGACCCCCTCCCTCCCTGACACACCCTCTCTCTCCCTGACAACCTCTCTCTCTCGCTCCCTGACACACACACTCTCTCTCTCTCTGTTCCCCTCTCTCTCTCTCCCTGTCTCTTTCTCTCCCTGACACATTCTCTTTCCCTGACTCTCTCTCTGTCTCCGTCTCTCTCTCTCTCCCTCCCTGATACACTCTCTCTCTTTACCTGACTCTCTCTCTCTCTGTCTCTCTCCCTCCCTGACACACTCTCTCTCTCTCCCTGACTCTCTCTGTCTCTCTCCCTCCCTGACACACTCTCTCTCTCTCCCTGACTCTCTCTCTGTCTCTCTCTCGACTCTCTCGCTCTCCCTGACACACTCTCTTTCCCTGACTCTCTCTCTCTCCCTCTCTCTCTGTCTCTCTCCCTCCCTGACACACTCTCTCTTTCCCTGACTCTCTCTCTCTCTCTGTCTCTCTCTCTCTCTCTCTCCCTGTCACACTCTCTCTCTTTCCCTGACTCTCTCGCTCTGTCTCTGTCTCTCTCTCCCTCCCTGACACACTCTCACTCTTTCCCTGACTCTCTCTCTCTGTCTCTGTCTCTCTCCGTCCCTGAGACACTCTTTCCCTGACTCTCTGTCTCTCTCTCCCTGACACACTCTCTCTCTCTCTCTCCTCCCCGGATTTATGTAGTGGCACCTTGGCAAGACTCCTGGGAGCAGGTTATCTTCCCGAGCAAGGAATCTACATCGATTGGAAAGCAAAAGGACTCATGACCCAATCGGAAGATACTCGACTGTCAGATAAACAGCCCCCTGCCCCCAATCCCCCCCCCCCCCCCCCCCCCCACACACACACACACACACACGCCAACCTACCCCCTCGATTTTCGATATTTTTACATCTATTGTAGAGAAATGTTCAAAGAAAACGACACCAAATAAAAATATTTCCAATATCCCGCTGATTTTTCCCCAGGGTCGCAGGCTGGGAGTGGTGATTGGAGATCGCTCATTCCTGGAGACTCCAGGTCAAGCCCCTGGAGGATTGTCAACCCCACCCCATACTCAGGAGGGCAGTCAATTCAGCCAACCTTCCCACCGTCGGTCACCCCCCCGGGTCTGGATGTTGGACTCAAACTGGTTGCTTCACGGCGCCGTGGTCCCGGGTTCGATTCCCGGGCTTGGCTCACTGTCTGTGCGGAGTCTGCCCGTTCTCCCCCCGTGTCTGCGTGGGTTTTCTCCGGGCGCTCCGGTTTCCTCCCACAAGTCCCCAAAGTCGTGCTTGTTGGGTGAATTGGACATTCTGAATTCTCCATCCGTGTACCCGAACAGGTGCCGGAATGTGGCGACGAGGGGCTTTTCACAGTAACTTCATTGCGGTGTTAATGTCAGCCTACTTGTGACAATAAAGATTATTGTTTATTATTAAAAAAACCCTATTCTATCATGGCTTCTGACCAGCCACATCATCTCCTCCCACGTACTCGCTCCGCAGGAGAGCTTCAAATGCACTTGTCAGCTAAGTACTGCCTTAGTTACCGGATGGATTGCAAAGGAAGAAAAGATAAGCTGCCGTGAATATAGAGGCGCAAGCTACGGAGCGTAAGCTCGCTGAAGGGCCTGTTGAGCACAGGGCTAAATCGCTGGCTTTGAAAGCAGACCAAGGCAGGCCAGCAGCACGGTTCAATTCCCGTAACAGCCTCCCCGAACAGGCGCCGGAATGTGGCAACTAGGGGCTTTTCACAGTAACTTCATTTGAAGCCTACCTGTGACAATAAGCGATTTCCCATTTTCATTTCATTTTGAAGCACTGCGTCCTGCTGGGCGAAGTACTGGCATGCATTTTGAGATGGACTGGGCCTGCAGGTGAGGGGTTGGACAGACCTGGAGAGCGCGTGCCCGTTCAGATATGGAGCTCACCTTTGCCTCTCCATCAGTCTTACTGATTGACGGCGCACAACTTTAAATTAACATCAGTGAGTGCAATTCGCACCAGAGGCCACCATGAGGCGATCTTGTCCGATTGACGCGCTCAAGGTTCACATGGTTCAATCAAGTTCTGTTAGATTTGTTGAGGAACGCAGAGGCAAGCCCGACTCACGGCCGCCTTGCACGGTCCGACGGCGGGCTCTGATCATCCAGCGATCAAACGTCCCACCTGCGTCCTTTCGCGGTCGCTTTCAGCGTCCACGTCATCGCCCAGATCCACAACGTAGAAGTTTCCCGTCCCACCTCTCCGGTCCTCGGCCCTGCCCATGGCCTGGGCGGCAGCCCCATGCGCCCCGGTGTTGCTGTAGTAGGCCTCAGACTGGTCCTCGAGGGTGGGCAAGGTGGAGAGAAATTCCTGGAGCAGCGATCCCAGTTCAGCGAAGGTCGGTCGCTGTTCTGGGTTCAAGAACCAGCAGCTGAACATGAGGTGGTACCTGGGAAGACAAGGCAGCTATCAGCAAAGAAGGGCTAACCCTGAAGTCTACCTAACGGCCATTGGCGCACATTTCTACCCGATTGGGGCGATTTCACGAAGGGGTCCTGCGCACAAAGGACATCGTCAATCTGGAACTGACTCCGACAAACACTACTGAGGTCTGTACTCGTTGGAGTTTAGAAGGATGAGGGGGGATCTTATTGAAACTTACAGGATACTGCGAGGCCTGGATAGAGTGGACGTGGAGAGGATATTTTAGGAAAAACTGGAACCGGAAGACACAATCTCAGACTAAAGGGAAGATCCTTTAAAACAGAGATGGGGAGGAATTTCTTCAGCCAGAGAGGGGTGAATCTGTGGAACTCTTTGCCGCAGAAGGCTGTGGAGGCCAAATCACTGAGTGTCTTTAAGACAGAGATAGATAGGTTCTTGATTAATAAGGGGATCCAGGGTTATGGGGAGACGGCAGGAGAATGGGGATGAGAAAGATATCAGCCATGATTGAATGGCGGGGGGCAGCACGGTGGCGCAGTGGATTAGCCCTGCAGCCTCACGGCGCCGAGGTCCCAGGTTCGATCCCAGCTCTGGGTCACTGTCCGTGCGGAGTTTGCACATTCTCCCCGTGTCTGCGTGGGTTTCACCCCCACAACCCAAAGATGTGCAGGGTAGGTGGATTGGCACACTAAATTGCCCCTTAATTGGAAAAAAAATTGGGTACTCTAAATTTATTTTTTAAATATATATATAAATAAATAAATAAAATTTTAAAAGTGATTGAATGGCGGAGCAGACTCGATGGGCCGAGTAGCCTAATTCTGCTCTTATGTCTTATGGATCCCGGCCCTGGGTCACCATCCGTGTGGAGTTTGCACATTCTCCCCCGTGTCTGCGTGGGTCTCACCCCTACAACCCAAAAAGATGTGCAGGGTAGGTGGATTGGCCACGCTAAATTGCCCCTTAATTAGGTTTTAAAAAAAAGAATTGGGTGCTATAAATTTATAAAAGAAAAAGGTATCAGAGATGTGAAACTAAGGTTGGCAAATGGAGTTCAGATCCACATCGGCCTTGATTTACCTGAATGGTCAAACAGGCTTGAAGAGCTGGAGTCTGCGTCAACTACTGACCCTCTGGACATATCTTTCTCACAGCAAGCTTCCCACTCAGAGCTTTCAGACAGAACGCCGATCAGTTGCGCCGTTAGCTGACGGCATGGCGCTCGACAAACCATTGCCCTCCAAACCCTATCACAAGACCTTTGACGCCCACTTCAGGCGTCTTATCTGAAACCATCACCTCCCACAATGCACCAGTCCCCCCATACTAGTGCAGTGAGGTCGCGGCCTAGATTGTTCTCGAGTAGGGTTCGCGTTCTCTCGAGTAGGAGATGTTCTGCAACATGCGATTTGAGGCTAGCTGCATTGACCAATAGCCTGTACTTTCTTACATCCCTGAGGGTCAGTTAGACCCAGTTGGGTAACCTTCTAATCCCTGAATTTAAAAAATAAATAAATTTAGAGTACCCAGTTCATTTTTTTTCCAATCGAGCGTGGCCAATCCACCTAGCCTGCACATTTTGGTGTTGTGGTGGCGAAACCCACGCAGACACGGGGAGAATGTGCAAACTCCACACGGACAGTGACCCGGGGCCGGGATTGAACCTGGGACCCCGGCGCCGCGAGACGGCAGTGCTCAGTAATCTCTGAATTTTAGCGGTTTGAGGATTCCTTCTGGGGCCACGGTTCGCGCTGATCCAGTACTGTACTGCCCGCTGTCCTTTGAATGAGACATTAAGCCAATTCTCCTTAGTTACTCTATCAATTGGGCAGCACGTTAGCACACGTGGGTAGCACTGTGGCTTCACAGCATCAGGGTCCCAGGTTCGATTCCCTGCTGTGTCACTCTCTGTGCGGGGTCTGCACGTTCTCCCCGTGTCTGCGTGGGTTTCCTCCGGGTGCTCCGGTTTCCTCCCACAGTCCAAAGACGTGCCGGTTAGGTGGATCGGCCATGCTAAATTGCCCCTTAGTGTCCAAAGGTTAGGAGGGGTTATTGGGTTACGGGGATAGGGTGGAAGTGAGGGCTTAAGCGGGTCGGTGCAGACTCGATGGGCCGAATGGCCTCTTTCTGCACTGTATGTTCTATGTATCTATAAATCTCGTATTCTCTATCAAATCCCCCATTAGCCTTCTCCGCAAGGTGGCAAACAATTGTGTCTTTTGATACTTTTCCGGGCCGGAGCGGAAAATCCTAATAGGTTGAGGAAGGGCAACTCACAGTCTGTCAAGGCAATCGGATGGCTGCTTCAGCCGGTTCCCCGCGTGTAGGAAGTCGTAAATCTCATGGTTTTGCAAGCCGGGGTAGGGTGATTTCCCCCAAGTCATAATCTCCCACATCGTCACCCCGAAGGACCACTGGAAACATGAAGGAGATGCAAGTTCGTTTCAGTGCCACTAGGATGACCTCCAGGCTTAACTTGTGCAACGCTCCCCTGCCATCTCCCCACCCCCTGTAAACTTCGACGCAACCGTACCTCTATCTCCCCCCCCCCCCCCCCCCCCCCCCCCCGTCTCACTCTTCCACAACCCAACTCACACCAGGTCCCGATCCCCCATCAGCGTCCAGTCCATCAATGCATCAAATATAAAATGATCAGCCCCCTTACACGCCTCTAATTCTCTCCTGACCTTTTAGCCCTCAGAGAACTCTGCAATTCTCCAATTGCGCCCTCTTAAGTAATGACAATTTCCTTCCTGCCTCCCCACCGTTAGCAGCTGTTCTTCGGTCAACTAATCTCTAAAATTCCTTCCCAAGACCTTTCCGCCTCTCCATCTCCCTTCCCTCCTTGGAGACACTCCTTAAGGGAGGGAGTTTAAGACTAGGGAGGTTATGCTGCAATTGTATAAGGTGTTAGTGAGGCCACACCTGGAGTATTGTGCACAGTTTTGGTCTCCTTACCTGAGAAAGGACGTACTGGCACTGGAGGGTGTGCAGAGGAGATTCACTAGGTTAATCTCAGAGCTGAAGGGGTTGGATTACGAGGAGAGGTTGGGTAGACTGGGACTGTACTCGTTGGAATTTAGAAGGATGAGGGGGGATCTTATAGAAACATTTAAAATTATGAAGGGAATAGATAGGATAGATGCGGGCAGGTTGTTTCCACTGGCGGGTGAAAGCAGAACGAGGGGGCATAGCCTCAAAATAAGGGGAAGTAGATTTAGGATTGAGTTTAGGAGGAACTTCTTCACCCAAAGGGTTGTGAACCTATGGAATTCCTTGCCCAGTGAAGCAGTTGAGGCTCCTTCATTAAATGTTTTCATGATAAAGATAGATAGTTTTTTGAAGAATAAAGGGTTATGGTGTTCGGGCCGGAAAGTGGAGCTGAGTCCACAAAAGATCAGCCATGATCTCATTGAACGGCGGAGCAGGCTCGAGGGGCCAGATGGCCGACTCCTGCTCCTAGTTCTTATGTTCTTAAGACTTGGGTTTTTTTTATGACCAACCATTTGCCTGAACGTATTCCTGTCGGTCTCAGAGTGAATCTTTATTTGATTCACGTTCCACCGTAGGACGTTTCGCTACGTTGAAGATGTTGTGCGAGTGGGCGTTACCACTTTCTGCAGGTCTGCTGTGTGGCAGACATACACCGCTCCGGGACATCAACTAAAAGCTCAGAGATTAGCACCCAATCGCTGAGGCGATGGCCCGTACTGGATAGGTACAACTTTACACATCATGGGGTGGGGGGAACGTCACTCATCCGTTTGTGCGGAGTTTGGTGCTTTCTGGCAGTGAGGTGCTAGAGGTGAGCCAATCGCTCCCAGGGCTGGGTGGGCGAGGAAGAAGTCAGACATGGCTTCTTATTCCCGCGACCTCTTTGGGGTGCGTCTGACCTGGACCTCTGGGGCGTAGAGAGGATTGGGGCCTGATTGCGACTCCCTCCACTGTGCCTCCCTCACTGCGTTCGCCCCAAAGTAAATCCATGGCTTCAGTCTCTCTTCCCCCTCCTTCCCTTCCACACTGCACCCCTATTGGCTTCTCCGCCCGGAGGAATTGGCACTGTTGGCATGAACTCTGCCCACGACGTGGCGAGAGACGCAAACGGGGATCAGGAGCAATCCTCGTTCCCTGCCCCTGCTGGAGGTGCCTCGAGTGTCTCCTGGTCCCCCTTCGCTGTTGCGTTCACCTGCAAAGTCTATGATAAAAGGGCGTACCACGTCACTTTTAGTCGTGTAGATCAACTCCGCCATGCTCTCAATCGCCATCCATTTCACAGGCATCTTGGAGACGGCTCTCTGCCGATAATAATTACTGCTGTAGATCTTTCTGGACAGACCAAAGTCAGCGACGCACACCCTCATACTGTCACACAACCTGCAGAGGAGGAATGGACATTAGGGGGAGGAGTCGGTTAATGGAGCGAGTTAGAATCCGAGGCTGCAGTTTGAGCAGATTTGGAGGAACTTTATTCTGCACCTAACCCGGTGCTGTACCTGTCCTGGGAGTGTTTGATGGGGACAGTGTACAGGGAGCTTTACTCTGTATCTAACCCCGTGCTGTACCTGTCCTGGGAGTGTTTGATGGGGACAGTGTAGAGGGAGCTTTACTCGGTATCTAACCCCGTGCTGTACCTGTCCTGGGATTGTTTGATGGGGATAGTGTAGAGGGAGCTTTACTCTGTATCTGACCCCGTGCTGTACCTGTCCTGGGATTGTTTGATGGGGACAGTGTAGAGGGAGCTTTACTCTGTATCTAACCCCGTGCTGTACCTGTCCTGGGAGTGTTTGATGGGGGAGAGTGTAGAGGGAGCTTTACTCTGTATCGAACCCCTGTATCTAACTCCACCCTGAGCAATGCAATAGCTCACTGGCTCACCGAAGCGGCTAACAACCGATCGTGAACGCTAAACCAAGTTACCGACTACTTGAACACGACTCACATGCAGTTCCGAGCTGCCAGATCTCGGTGCAGGAAGCCTTGGTTACTCAGATACTCCATTCCAGAAGCGATGTCAATCATGAACTTCAGGAGGAGCTGCAGAGGCAGCTGGGGAAGGAGAGAGAGATACGGTGTGAATATCCAGCACAGTGAACTGGTTCCGATGGCTCACCATCTCCCTGCATTATTTGGCGTCAGGTCAAGGACAGCGGGTTCCCACCCTCTCACACTTGAGACAGAAAATTCGGGGTTCAGGGTTCAACTCCGTAAACCCGATCGCGTGATCCAGGCCGACAGTCCCAGTACAGCGCTGGGGGAGCGCCGCACTGGCGGGGGTACCGTCTCTCTCAGTCGAAATGCTAAACCGAGGTCTGATCTGCCTCCTCAGGCCAACATTCAAAGTCGCTTGGCTCCGTTGGAAGAGCTCAGCCCCTATCTGCCTGGCGTCCTGATCAATATTCACCCCTCAGCCAATCACGTCGCTGCTTGCGGGACCTCCCTGCGTGTAAATTGGGTTCTGTGTTTCCCGTAAAATAACAGTGACTACGCTTCAAAGTAATTGGTTGCCAAGCTCTTTGTAAAGCTCAATCCGGAGATTGTGGGCGGCACGGTAGCACAGTTGGGTAGCACTGTGGCTTCACAGCGCCAGGGTCCCGGGTTCGATTCCCGGGCTTGGGTCGCTGTCTGTGCGGAGTCTGCACGTTCTCCCCGTGTCTGCGGGGGTTTCCTCCGAGTGCTCCGGCTTCCTCCCACAGTCCAAAGATTAGGGCAGCATGGTAGCACAGTGGTCAGCACTGTGGCTTCACAGCGCCAGAGTCCCGGGTTCGATTCCCGGGCTTGGCTCACTGTCAGTGCGGAGTCTGCACGTTCTCCCCATGTCTGCGTGGGTTTCCTCCGGGTGCTCCGGTTTCCTCCCACAAGTCCCGAAAGACGTGCTTGTTGGGTGAATTGGACATTCTGAATTCTCCCTCTGTGTACCCGAACAGGCGCCGGAATGTGGCGACTCGGGGATTTTCACAGTCACTTCATTGCAGCGTTAATGTAGGCCTACTTGTGACACTAAAGATTATTATTATTATTATACTTTACAATAGGAAACAGGGAGTGGACCATTTAACCTCTCAAACCTGTTCTGCCGTTTAACTAAATTATAGCTGACCTTCTACCTCACCATTCTATCTCCATGTCCCTTAATATCTTCAATATTTACAAATCTATTGATCTCAGTCTTAGACATACTCAATGACTGATTCTCCACAGCCATTCTAGGGGCAGAGAACTCCAAAGATTCACACCTCCTGAGTGAAGAAATTCACATAATCTCGGATTCGTTGCGGAAGGAGGCCGTTCGGCCCATCGGGCCAGCGCCAGCTCTCCAAACGAGCATTATGGTTCAGTGCCGTTTCCCTTGCCTTTTCCCCGTCACCCCAGTCCATTGCTTCCATTCAAGCGATCATCCGACGCCCCCTTGAAACGCCCCGGTTTACCCTGCCTCCACCACGCCTGCAGTCAGTGCCAGTCCAGACCCGAACCGCTCGCTGTGGTTTCTCGAAACCTGTTTGCTTCCTTCACAAATCACTTTAAATCTGTGGCCTTGATCCTTGTACGTGGGGGGGGGGGGGGGGGGGGGGGGGGAATCTCTTCAGATCTACTCTGTCCGGCCCTCCTCTCATTATTTTGATCGTCACCATCAAATCATCCCTTGGACATTTCCTCTCCAGGGAGAGCACTCCCAACCCTCTCCAATCTATCCTCAGAACTGAAGTTTCTCGAACCATAGGAAGGATACAGGGGGGGGAAATGGAGCCGTGGGCTGCTGGCAATAGATACAGTAAAATGCTGACAACTGGGCCCAATGGATTGACATGATTTAGACCCGGTTACCACGGCGTTTTCTCTGTGCCTTGCATTGAGGAGGAAGCTACGCAGATCTCCGTGTGGCATGAAGGGCAGGATGACCATTGGCATGGGCAGCTGGTCTTGGGGGCACAACTCGAACGATACCCCTACGGAAATAACAGCAGAAATAACCGAAATCAGCCAGTGACCATTGAACATTCCCAACAGGGCTGGAAAATCCCTGGCTTTCGAAAAAGAAGCGTCCGCGTTACGGTGAACCTTCAGAAATGACCGGACCAGCACTGTAGTGATATTCAGATATCAGTATACACGATCAATGTCTGTAAATGTAGTACAGTCATTTAAACACTAGATGGCTCACAGTCAGATACTATAAGAACTTGATGATGTGATTTAGAACAGTGAACAAGCAAGACATAGAATAGGTAGCGTGAGAGAAGGTAGAACTAGTTTGTTATAAAAGTGTATAGTTATATAGTTATCTGTATTATACTTTAATTCTTTATTGTTAGTTTAGTATTGAGTAAAAGGGCTCACAGTTTATTATTTTGTTACCCATTAAATAGTTCATCTTTCAACAAGAAGACTATTGGTCATTTTATCATCCTGGTGGATTCAAGAGTAATATATATAACATAGAACATAGAAAAATACAGCACAGAACAGGCCCTTCGGCCCACGATGTTGTGCCGAACTTTTGTCCTAGATTAAGAACAAATTAATCTACACCCTATCATTCTACCCTAATCCATGTACCTATCCAATAGCCGCTTGAAGGTCCCTAATGTTTCCGACTCAACTACTTCCACAGGCAGTGCATTCCATGCCCCCACTACTCTCTGGGTAAAGAACCTACCTCTGACATCCCCCCTATATCTTCCACCAATCACCTTAAATTTATGTCCCCTTGTACTGGTTTGATCTACCCGGGGAAAAGGTCTCTGACTGTCTACTCTATCTATCCCCCTGATCATTTTATAAACCTCCATCAAGTCTCCCCTCATCCTTCTCCGTTCGAATGAGAAAAGGCCTAGCACCCTCAACCTTTCCTCGTAAGACCTACTCTCCATTCCAGGCAACATCCTGGTAAATCTCCTTTGCACCTATTCCAAAACTTCCACATCCTTCCTCAAATGAGGCGACCAGAACTGCACACAGTAAATATATTTTAGATAAGTCATTACTTAAAATATAACAAGCACCACCGGGAATATCGTGTCCAATTAAGTTAAATCCGAGTAATAAATACAGAAGTATTTATAGTGTCTAATGCACAATCATTTTACTACCAGTATGTTGGAATGTGTGACAGACATCCTGTATCATGGTAATCGCTGTGCCTTCATGCTGTTATTTATATGGTGTGAAGTCATGAGAATGTCGCTTTAAGAAATGGTTAGCTGCTCATGTTACTGCAGTGATGTCAGAGTGTGGGTGGAGCTGAACTCTGGTTCTGCTTTTTAGTCTCACTCTGAGAAAAAGTTTGGGTGTGTCTGGGTTGTCCAGTGAGCTGCAGCGGACGTTAAACAAAGAGCCGTCCTGTTGACCTCTCTGCCATCCAAAGACTATCTCTGGATCAGTTGGTGAATTCAGAATTATAAATGTTCTCAATAGTGAATGTGAACCTAATGTGCTCCTGGTTATTTATATGCTAACTGTTTTTACGTGGACCCTCAAATCAGATAGGAATCTCGCTTGATGTAACTGGGAAAAACTTTGTCCGGAAACCAGAAATTGTTGCCTTTGTTTTTTCATGTATTTATTTAAGGCGTAGATGTTTGGATGATATGCATGAATGACATACATGACATGAAGTGTGATTGATGATGGCAGCTCAGAATTTCTTATCAAAGTAACCGCATTGTAAGTTTCCTTAACTGTAAAGCAGTTGAATTGATCTGAGGTAGGAGTAACGGAACAATACTATCTGCATTATATTTAAAACACCCCCGATCACCTGAAATAGTATGCACCTGACTACCGTGTCTTGCAAGATTTGCTCCGAAATTACTAAAGAATGTTACATAATTAAAGGGAGAAAAGGCAGCACGGTAGCACAGTGGTTCGCACAGTTGCTTCACAGCTCCAGGGACCCAGGTTCGATTCCCGGACTTGGGTCACTGTCTGTGCGGAGTCTGCACGTTCTCCCCCACCGTGTCTGCGTGGGTTTCCTCCGGGTGCTCCGGTTTCCTCCCACAGTCCAAAGATGTGCAGGTTGTGGTGACATGCATCACTGTAAATACACAAGGGGTTAATGTACATGCACTAAGACTAAATAAACACTAGAGGGAGCACCAGAGACATCATGACATGCAGACATACAGCTAATGAGCACATAGAATAGGACACGACCAATGGGCAGTCAAGACACCCAGAGGTGACACTACCACAAGGGGGCACTTCACAACCCATATATAAGGACAGGGCACACATGCTCTGTCTCTTTCCACAGGCGACACTTAGAGAGAAGGACAGGGGCAAATCAGAAGCATCACACCCACCACATGGCTTAGAGCAGACTGGTTAGTTAGACTGAGTTGCTCAGTGTGCTTAACATGACATCCTGATGTCTCTGGTGCTCCCTCTAGTGTTTACTTAGTCTTAATGTATTTGCATTGACCCCTTGTGTATTTACAGAGATGCACATCACCACACAGGTTAGGTGGATTGACCGTGCTAAATTGCCCTCAGTGTCCAAAAAAGGAGAGGTGGGGTTACTGGGTTACGGGGATAGGGTGGAGGCGTAGGCTTATGTAGGGGGCTCTTTCCAAGAGCCGGTGCAGACTCGATGGGCCGAATGGCCTCCTTCTGCACTGTAAGTTCTCTGATTCTCTAAATTCTGGGCAGTCAGGAAGAATGTTCGGGCCTTGGAAAGGGTGTGGAGGAAACTTATTAGAATGGTGAATGTCAGACAATAACATAATTCTTACAGCGCAGGAAGAGGCCGTTTTCAAAGGCGAACTGGATAGATCTAACGGGGAAATGTTTCATGGCTGTGAGGATGGATCAGGGAAGTTGGAATAATTTTTTTTAAATTCATTTTGTTATGGGTTGTGGACTTCGCTGGGCCGGGCCCATCATTTATTGTCCGTCCCTAATTGCCCCTTGAGAAGGTGGTGGTGAGCTGCCTTCTTGAACCGGCTGCAGTCCATCGGATGTAGGCACACCCACTGTGCTGTTAGGGAGTGAGTTCCAGGATGTTGCCCCCAGCGACAGTGAAGGAACGGCCAATATATTTCCAAGTCAGGGTGGTAGGCCGCTCGGAGGGGAACCTCCAGGTCATACCAGGTGCCCCCAGGTATCTGCTGCCCTTGTCCTTCGAGATGGTAGCTCTTTCATGTATCGGAAGATGGGCCAACTGGCCTCCATCTACTATGGACTTTCCATAGAGGGAATGCAGCCTAATCCCCGGGATGGCAGGACAGTCCTGTGAAGGGAGATTGAGGAGACAGGGCCTTGTATTCTCCAGAGATCAGTAGATCGAGAGGTGACTTCATTGAAACTTTCAAAATTCTCAAAGGGGACCACATGGTAGATGTGGATGTTTGCCCCTGCGATGGGGGGGGGGGGGGGGGGGGGGGGGGGGGGGGGGGGAGCTGGGGTCTTGAACCCCAGTTAGGTGGGGTTACAGGGATAGGGCTGGGGGAGTGGGCCCAAATAGGGAGCTCTTTCAGAGGGTCAGTGCAGACTGGATGGGCCAAATGGCCTCCTTCTGCACTGTAGGGATTCTACGACACAGTAATCCAGAGGCCCAGACTGACGGCTACGAGCACGATTCTCACTGTGACAAGCGGCGGAATTTAAATTAAACAAATTAATCTGGAACTTTAAACACAATTAGCCTCAGTGGTGGTGACCAGGCCAACTATCGCCGATTGTTCCAGCTCCTCTACCTGGTCAGCAAGGCAAACAAGGCAGAAGAATTTTGCGAGGAGGAAGGCAGGATGACCTCACTTTCCCAGTGAAAGCTGCCGCAATCGGGTAACCCCCATACCTATCAGCCTGAGGACGTTTGGGTGGTCGAAACCTTGCATCAATTCCGCTTCCCTCAGGAACGACTCCAGCTCGGGTTTTGAATCCAGTCCCTCTAGAAGGCAAAGAGAAGATTTGACGTCCGCGTAATGGCATGTCGAATGGACACAGAATTCCTGCGGTGCAGGAAGAGGCCATTCGGCCCATTGACCGTCTGAAAGGGCATCCCACCTAGGTGCACAATCCCAATGGACCCAAACCCCTTCCCATTCACTCCCACTGTCCACAATCCCAATGGACCCAAACCCCTTCTCGTTCACTCCCACTGTCCACAATCCCAATGGACCCAAACCCCTTCTCGTTCACTCCCACTGTCCACAATCCCAATGGAAATAAACCCCTTTCATTCATTCCCACTGTCCACAATCCCAATGGACCCAAACCGCTTCCCATTCACTCCCACTGTTCACAATCCCGATGGACCCAAACCCCTTCCCATTCACTCCCACTGTCCACAATCCCAATGGACCCAAACCGCTTCCCATTCACTCCCACTGTCCACAATCCCAATGGACCCAAACCCCTTCCCGTTCACTCCCACTGTCCACAATCCCAATGGACCCAAACCCTTTCCCGTTCACTCTCACTATCCACAATCCCAATGGACCCAAACCCCTTCCCATTCACTCCCACTGTCCACAATCCCAATGGACCCAAACCCCTTGCCGTTCACTCCACTGTCCACAATCCCAATGGACCCAAACCCCTTCCCGTTCACTCCACTGTCCACAATCCCAATGGACTCAAACCCCTTCCCATTCACTCCCACTGTCCACAATCCCAATGGACCCAAACCCCTTCCCGTTCACTTCCACTGTGCACAATCCCAATGGACCCAAACCCCTTCTCATTCACTTCCAGTGCACAATCCCAATGGACCCAAACCCCTTTCCCGTTCACTCCCACTGTCCACAATCCCAATGGACCCAACCCCTTCCCGTTCACTCCCACTGTCCACAATCCCAATGGACCCAAACCCCTTCCCGTTCACTCCCACTGTGCACAATCTCAATGGACCCAAACGCCTTCCCATTCATTCCCACTGTCCACAATCCCAATGGACCCAAACCCCTTCCCGTTCACTCCCACTGTACACAAACCCAATGAACCCAAACCCCTTGCCGTTCACTCCCACTCTACACAATCCCAATGGACCCAAATCCCTTCCCGTTCACTCCCACTGTCCACAATCCCAATGGACCCAAACCCCTTCTCGTTCACTCCCACTGTCCACAATCCCAATGGACCCAACTGCCTTCCCACTTCACTCCCACTGTGCATAATCCTAATGGACCAAACCCCTTCCCGTCACTCCCACTGTCCACAATCCCAATGACCAAACCCCTTTCCCAATCACTCCCACTGTCCACAATCCCAATGGACTCAAACCCCTTCCCGTTCACCCACTCTACACAATCCCAATGGACCCAAACCCCTTCCCGTTCACTCCCGCTGTCCACAATCCCAATGGACCCAAACCCCTTGCCGTTCACTCCCACTCTACACAATCCCAATGGACCCAAATCCCTTCCCGTTCACTCCCACTGTCCACAATCCCAATGGACCCAAACCCCTTCTCGTTCACTCCCACTGTCCACAATCCCAATAGACCCAAACTGCTTCCCATTCACTCCCACTGTGCATAATCCTAATGGACCCAAACCCCTTCCCGTTCACTCCCACTGTCCACAATCCCAATGGACCCAAACCCCTTCCCAATCACTCCCACTGTCCACAATCCCAATGGACTCAAACCCCTTCCCGTTCATCCCACTCTACACAATCCCAATGGACCCAAACCCCTTCCCGTTCACTCCCCCAGTCCACAATCCCAATGGACCCAAACCCCTTCTCATTCACTCCCACTGTCCACAATCCCAATGGACCCCAAACCCCTTCCCGTTCACTCCCATTGTCCACAATCCCAATGGACCCAAACCCTTTCCCGTTTATTCCAATTATAAAGAACAGAAACGGACCAGCTCTCTCCCATTCCGTGCCGATGTGTGGAATCCAAATTCACTTTCTAATACATATCGCAACGGATCAAATCCCTTCCGATTCACCTCCACGTCTAGAATCCCTACAGACCAAATATCCAAAGGTCTAAGGTACCAAGCATGTGTTTTATCATAACCCCAGTGCATCATTTCTCAGGAAAACATCACGATCTGACTCCGCGGAGTTTCAACTTACGTTTCATCGTCTTAACAGCAACATTCTGGACAACGGCGTCCGTTTGGGCTAGTGTTCCCCGGTAAACCGAGCCAAACTCTCCTAATGATCAGGGATAAGACACAGAGATGTCAGCCCACCTATACCGTTCCGGCAACCATTAGACACCCCGCCCGCTCCATTCAATTGAGTAGGTTTGTTGGTCGCTGCTGATAGCGCCACCACCTGGCAAAGTACTGAACCACGCACTGATGGATGACCTATTGCCATACCAAGTCAAGCCATCTCAGATAAGACTGTGTGCGTTAGTGCTAGCAGGTCTTTGACAGTATTCCGAAGACAGGGAGTGGTTAAGGTGGTGGGGGGGGAGGGGGGGGGATATAAACCAGAGCTCCGGCACCTGATCATTTAATAGCAATAATCTTTCATGAGTGTCACATGAAATGAAAAATGAAAATCGCTTATTGTCACGAGTAGGCTTCAAAGAAGTTACTGTGAAAAGCCCCTAGTCGCCACATTCCAGCGCCTGTCCGGGGAGGCTGGTACGGGAATTGAACCGTGCTGCTGGCCTGCTTGGTCTGCTTTCAAAGCCAGCGATTTAGCCCAGTGAGCTACACCAGCCCCTATGTAGACTTACGTTAACGCTGCAATTAAGTCACTGTGAAAATCCCCTCGTCGCCACATTCCGGCGCCTGTTCGGGTACACAGAGGGAGAATTCAGAATGTCCGATTCACCCAACAAGCACGTCTTTCGGGACTTGTGGGAGGAAACCGGAGCACCCGGAGGAAACCCACGCAGACACGGGGAGAACATGCAGTCTCCGCACAGACGGACACCCGAGGCCGGAATTGAACTCGGGTAGCACAGTGGTTAGCACAGTTGCTTCAAAGATCCAGGGTCCCAGATTTGATTCCCGGCTTGGGTCACTATCTGTGCGGAGTCTGCACGTTCTCCCCCCGTGTCTGCGTGGGTTTCCTCCGGGTGCTCCGGTTTCCTCCCACAGTCCAAAGACGTGCAGGTTAGGCGGATTGGCCGTGCTAAATTGCCCTCAGTGTCCAAAAAGGTTGGGTGGGGTTATTGGGTTACGGGGTTAGGGTGGCGGTGCGGCCTTAAGTGGGGTGCTCTTTGTAAGGGCCGGTGCAGACTCGATGGGCCGAATGGCCTCCTTCTGCACTGTAAGTTCTATGATTCTATGATTCACTGCCGCTGTGAGGTAGAGGTGCTGACCACCATGCTGCTGTTCCGCCCCTATCTTTCAGAAACAAAGTCCCCATCTGCCTTTCTCAGTCGCTACTTGTAACAAAAGTTAGGGGGCCTCCTGGTCAACAGTTAATCCGCATCCAACGTCACTAAAGCAGTTCCTCCGATTTTTATCCCATTGTTGTTTGTGGGAGCTTGCTGTGCATACGTTAGCCGCCAGGTTTCCAATGTTACCTCCACTGGCTGCGCTTAAGGGGTGCGTCGCTAGCCGCAAAACAGTCTGAGGCGGTTTGAGGGGCACAAGTACAAATTCGCGGCTCTATCCCCCCTTTCGCTTACCTTCACCAAGGACTTGACCCAGGGACAGGGAACTCCGATCCCGCATCACCTTCCTCAGGTTCAGCTTCAGAGAGTTACTGATACTGAGATGTTGCACTGGAGGACGAGAAAGGGTACAGCGAGCGTCAGTGAGGTAAGATACCGCAAACCGAACAGGGTAGAGAGGAAGAGAGAGCAGGGAGGAGCGAGGGGAAGTGCAACTGGGCGAGAATCCCAAACAATTCTTTTTTTAATTTGTAAGGAATGGATACTTTACCCCAGGAGTGATGACTCTAACCAATAGGCAGCTTTTAGTCAAGGTAAACTTTAATTTAAACACAGAATTAACCGCAGTAACACCAGAGAAAATAGCTTCACGTTATCAGTTAAGCAGTTCTTAAACACAAGGAAAATCTTAAATTTACTATCTGTACCTGACACTAACTCCAATTAAGCAACCCAATACAGTTCAAATGCCACTTATAAATAAAGTTCACAAACAGATTACTTGCTTAGTTGTGTCGACCTTTGGACAGAGTTCCTTTCAAGAGCAGATTTAGTGCACTTCTGCTCAACCTAGTAGCATTTGGCAAAACTGCTGTTCAAATCCTTCGGTTTTGACAGGCTCAAATCTGATGGCAAACTGCGAAACTACAGACAGACCTGGCTCCTCCCATTAATTCCATCATCTGTATCCCATTAAGACGTCACATGACCTGCTCAGCTAGGACTAAATACAGCCCCATATAAATTATCTACTCTCCGGGGAATCTCCAGCAACCATAACAATATCCCATTAGCCCTTTATCTGTAACCGGTGAAGTGGTTGGAATAGATCTTGACCTCGCCTTTTATGACCTCTTAATTACAGATTTAACAGGCACACAGTCTGGATACTTTAACCAAGGTTCTTAATAATATTGCTGCAACAAATATATACGTTAACCCAGGCTTTTAATAACTGTTACTGTCACAAATATAAAATGTAATTTGCAACTATTTCAACATTCATCACACAACAGACAAGGATTGAGACAGTTGGGAGGGAAAGGAGGACAGAAGGTATTAGTTGGATTGGCCATGCTGAACGATTTCCCCTTAGTGTCCAAATATGTGCAGGTTATGTGGGGTTACGTGGATAGGGCGGGGGGAGTGGGCCGAGGTAGGGAGCTCTTTCAGAGAGTCGGTGCAGACTCGATGGGCTGAATGGCCTCCTTATGCACTGTAGGGATTCTATGGATTTGATGAAACAAGTACTTATAGAACAAAGAACAAAGAAAAGTACTGCACAGGAACAGGCCCTTCGGCCCTCCAAGCCTGTGCCGACCATGCTGCCCATCCAAACTAGAATCTTCTACACTTCCTGAGTCCGTATCCCTCTATTCCCATCCTATTCATGTATTTGTCAAGATGCCCCTTAAATGTCACTATCGTCCCTGCTTCCACCTTCTCCTCCGGCAGCGAGTTCCAGGCACCCACTACCCTCTGTGTAAAAAAACTTGCCTCGTACGTCTCCTCTAAACCTTGCCCCTCGCACCTTAAATCTATGCCCCCTAGTAATTGACCCCTCGACCCTGGGAAAAAGACTCTGACTATCCACTCTGTCTATGCCCCTCATAATTTTGTCGACCTCTATCAGGTCACCCCTCAACCTCCTGTCATTCCAGTGAGAACAAACCGAGTTTATTCAACCTCTCCTCACAGCTAATGCCCTCCATACCAGGCAACATCCTGGTAAATCTCTTCTGCACCCTCTCTAAAGCCTCCACATCCTTCTGGTAGTGTGGCAACCAGAATTGAACACTACACTCCAAATGTGGCCAAGCTAAGGCTCTATACTGAAGGGAGACAACAAGAATAACATAAACATTGGTGTCAGTGAGGCAGTGAAGTTGGAGGGTAATGATCAAGAGAAGGACCAACCATTTTCAGATGGGTCATTCAATGACCTTCCTCCATCATAAAGTTAGATGTGGGGAGGTTAGTTGATGACTGCACAATGTTCAGAGCCATTTCCACTCCTCAGATACTGAAGTAATTTGTGTGCATGCGCAGCAAGACCTGGGCGATAATCGGGACTGCGGACATTCAGTGGCATTGCCATCACTGAATCCCCGCTATCAACATCCTGGGGGCTACCATTGACCAGCAATCAAACTGGACCCGGCCTGTGGCTACCAGGGCAGGTCAGAGGCTGGGAATCCTGCGGAGAGTAACTCACCCCCTGTCCCCCCCCCAAAGCCTGTCCACCATCTACAAGGCACAAGTTAGGAGTGTGAGGGAATACTCTCCACTCGCCTGGATGAGCGCGGCTCCCAACAACACTCGAGAAGCTCGACACCATCCAGGACAAAGCAGCCCCGCTTGATCGGCGCCCTATCCACAAACATTCAAACCCTCCACCACCGACGCACAGCCGTGTGCACTGTCCAAAGACGCACCACAGCCACTTGCCGTGGCTCCTTCGACAGCACCTTCCAAACCCGCCACCTCTACCGTCTAGAAGGGCAGGAGACACATGGAGAACACCATCACCTGTAACTCCCCTCCAACTAACGCACCATCCTGACTTGGAACTACAATAGAACAAAGAACAAAGAAAAGTACAGCACAAGAACAGGCCCTTCGGCCCTCCAAGCCTGCACCAACCATGCTGGCCCATCAAAACTAAAATCGTCTACACTTCCGGGGTCCGTATCCCTCTATTTCCCATCCTACTCATGTATTTGTCAAGATGCCCCTTAAATGTCACTATCGTCCCTGCTTCCACCACCTCCTCCGGCAGCGAGTTCCAGGCACCCACTACCCTCTGTGTAAAAAACTTGCCTCGTACATCTCCTCTAAACCTTGCCCCTCGCACCTTAAACCTATACCCCCTAGTAATTGACCCCTCTGCCCTGGGGAAAAAGTCCTTCACCGTTGATGGGTCAAAATTCCCTCCTGGACCCGGACAGCACTGTGGGTGCACCTACACCATACGGACGGCAGAGTTTCAAGATGGCTGCTCTCCACCGCCTACTCAAGGGGCAATTAGGAGAAGGCGATAAACGCTGGCCCAGCCAGCGACCCCCCCCCTCATTGTGCATGGCTTGCCCCTGCTCCTGAGCCCCACGTGAACAAATAAAAAAATAAAGAATAAGGGAAGCGAGAGGGAAAAGACAATGACGAATATGAACAGGAATGCGAGATACACCGCGGAAATCAGAAAAGAGAATTACGAAACTTGAAGCAACCCAAAGACTTGGCGTTTGCAAATTGTGTTCAGTTGTAAAAGCCCACTATAATTATTGGCTGATCTATGGCCAATCAGACAAGTGTAACTTACACTGGAGTTCTTCAGGTTTCCTCCTGTACCGTCGTCCTGTATCGAGCGGGACAAGCTGTGATCTGTTCTCCACGTTACACCTGGGAAGCAAACACTGATTTATTGAAGGATCCATCACATAACAACATTGGGCGACACGGTGTTCAGCATCACTGCCTCACAGCGCAAGGTGTTGCTCTGTTTATCTGGCTCTAAATATGGTCGCCTTCCTTAGTCCTGATTATGTTCGCTCTAGAGTCGCCAGGTATCTCTCGATACCGCCACAAGGTTCAAACCCGAATACTGATCAAAGAACCAATGCGCCAGTTAGTTAGTTCACAGTCAATGCTATTTATTTACACACACAGTAATCTCTACTCATGCACAAATACCACAAAGTAAACTATCGCTAACGCTAACGCCTATACTTAACTTCGGGCGCCCACTCAGTCAGAGGAACAATGGCCGTTGTTCGGATCTGAGGCTGTTGGGTGCGAAGGTGTAACAGGAGAACAGCTAAGGTCGTCCGTCTGATGGCGAGCGTTGACCTTGGACTTACTGGCTTCTGGTGCAGCTGATGGACGGGTCTCTCCGCTTCGAGATCCAAGTCCAAGAGAGCGATTCTCTCTCGGGGGCTTCTTCTTATACCCAAGGGGGGTTCGCGTGCTTTTGGGCGGGCCTTGAACTTGGCCCCGCTTAATTGGACCACATCGTGATCATCGTTATCGATCTCGGCCAATAAAGGGGTGGGTGCCGTGATGGCTGGGCGTGTCTTAGGTGGCCGTTGGCCTGGCTTTGTTTGTGTCTTGCTGGCGCCGGGATGTCTGCTATTGTATCGGTTACTTGAAAGTCATTCCTTTGTTCCCGGAGGTGGGTCATCAATATGCTAATTGACCTCCAGTTTCAATCTCGTCTGGGAGTTGCCTCCTCAATACGCATCCAGGCTCTGTGCCTGCCTGCTTTCCTAACATTGTCCATGTTTCCCTATAGTCTTTGCAAACATCCATTTTGTGTTCTGGAAGTGGCCATCCCAGACGTCTGCAAAGGGACCCGGGTTCCATTCCGGCCTCTGGCGACAGTCTGTGCGGAGTCTGCCCGTTCTTTCCCCCCCCCCCCCCCCCCCCCCCCCCCAACCCCGTGTCTGCGTGGGTTTCCTCCGGCTGCTCCGGTTTCCTCCCACAGTCCGAAGATGTGCAGGTTAAGTGGACTGGCCGTGCTGAATCGCCCCTCAGTGTCCCAAGATGTGCAGGTTAGATGGGGTTCCGGGAATATCATGGGGCGGGGGGGGGAAACCTGGGTAGAGTGCTCTTTAGGAGGGTGGGTGCATACTCGATGGGCCGAATGGCCTCCTTCTGCACTGTAGGGATTGTATGAACATGTCTAAATACTCATCTTTACATATCCTTCCTGCTGATAAGAATAGACATACAATTGTGCCAATTTTTTCCACGATACATTTCTAGGTCCATGCGTATTGTAGAAATTCGAGGACGTGAGCCCCGGATGGGTTTTCACATCCATCAACAAAGGAACAAAGACTTCACGGTTATTAGTAGACCTGCAATAGATTTTTTGTTGAATTCAAATTCCACCATCTGCTGTGTGCCTGTGTTCTAATCTGGTGCCTCAGGGTATTACCCTGGGTCTCTGGATGAGCAGTCCAGTAACAGTCCCCCCTACCGCCCAGCCTCTCCTGCGTTACAGAGAATGTCACTGAATCTTCACCACAAGAGACCAGGCCATTCAACTCAAACTCTTCCTGCCCATGTTCACGGAGACAGCTCGGCTCCACCGAAACCCACAGCCATTTCCTAATCTTCCCCTTTCCCTCATGTGTTTATCTTTTAATTGCTCCGTGTTGAGTGGTGAGTTTGACATTCCCAACATTCTTTGGGTGGAGCGCTTTCTCGGGAATTCCCCGGTTCCGAGACACTAATAACACATTGCCTGATGTCTGGCTTTGGGGACGTTGCCACGTTGCAATTGCGCCCTTCTGCCAGTTGTGGTGCTGTAGGACCTCTGGTGGGCACCATGCAGGCCCCACGGCCTGGGGTTGGGTTACAGAGGAACTTCCATGCTCTAAACAACTCTCTCAAATTTCGACACGTTTTACAATGAAAATGGAAAAGGCAGGAAATACTCAGTAGGCAAGACAGTCTCCGGAGAGAAAAACAGAGTTAATATTTCCGGTCAAAATCCTTAATTCCATCAGGCTGCGGGGTACATCAGTGTTACAGTGAGGGGTGTGGGGTACATCAGAGAGTGTTACAGAGAGGGGTGTGGGGTATATCAGTGTTACAGTGAGGGATGTGGGCTATATCAGAGTGTTACAGTGAGGGGTGTGGGGTATATCAGAGTGTTACAGTGAGGGGTGTGGGGTACATCAGAGAGGGTTACAGTGAGGGGTGTAGGGTACATCAGAGAGTATTACAGTGAGGGGTGTGGGGTATATCAGAGAGTGTTACAGTGAGGGGTGTGGGGTATATCAGAGTGTTACAGTGAGGAGTGTGAGGTATATCAGAGAGTGTTACAGTGAGGGGTGTGGGGTATATCAGAGTGTTACAGTGAGGGATGCGGGGTATATCAGCGTGTACAGTGAGGGGTGTGGGGTATATCAGAGTGTTACAGTGAGGGGTGTGAGGTATATCAGAGAGTGTTACAGTGAGGGGTGTGGGGTATATCAGAGAGTGTTACAGTGAGGGGTGTGGGGTATATCAGAGAGTGTTACAGTGAGGGGTGTGGGGTATATCAGAGAGTGTTACAGTGAGGGGTGTGATTATAATAATAATAATAATAATCGCTTATTGTCACAAGTCGGCTTCAATGAAGTTACTGTGAGAAGCCCCTCGTCGCCACATTCCGGCGCCTGTTCGGGGAGGCCGGTACGGGAATTGAACCCGCGCTACTGGCATTGCTGTGCATTGCAAGCGAGCTCTTTACCCCAACTGTGCTAAACCAGCCCCATGTGAGAGATTTAAAATTATTATATGAGAGGGTATTAAAATGAGGAGTTTGACGCCTCCCTTGCTCTCGCCTGTGTTCTTTGTGTTCTTGTTCAGTCACGTCGCCCCCCCCCCCCCCCCCCCCCCCCCCCCCCCGAGAACGGGTTTAATTCTTACTTGTTTCGGGTTTTCATTCCCCAACTGATAAGGACCCCAATGATGAGCACGGCCACCAGTAGTGCACCCCCGATAGCTGCCAGTATCGCCCCCGTCTCTGTCGCTCCGCTGTCGTCCTTCTCTGACGCCAAGTTTCTGGTCGTGAGGAATGGATTGCTGGTCTCTGTCGGATACAAAGACGAGAAACGTCAGGAGAGGACGGGAGGATGGGCAATACAACTGCTCACCCTACAGCGCAGAATCACAGCGCTCCCAATTACCTGGCCACCCAAACCATGCGCCCAATTTGAATTTTAAATAATTAGATTAATCCGACACCCTAAGCAGGGTTAACTCCTCCTCATCATGCGCCAGGCTCAGTTCAATACAGTGTGAAGTGGTGCACCGGGCACACATGACGATGGCGAGGATGAGCAAGATTTTTCGGGGTGGAAGATAGATGTGCAAGGGTGTGCGGGAAACCATGTCCACATGTCTTGGCCATGCCCGAAGCTGAGAGGGTTTTGCTCAAGCAATGTCCAGGGTGCTGGACACGCGGGTGGTGCCGAGTCCGGAGGTGGCGATCTTTGGAGTGTCAGAAGACCCGGGAGTTCAGGGAAATGAAATGAAATGAAAATCGCTTATTGTCACGAGTAGGCTTCAATGAAGTTACTATGAATAGCCCCTAGTCGCCACATTCCGGCGCCTGTCCGGGGAGGCTGGTACGGGAATCGAACCGTGCTGCTGGCCTGCCTTGGTCTGCTTTAAAAGCCAGCGATTTAGCCCAGTGAGCTAAACCAGAAAGAGGCCAACCTTTTGACCTTTGCCTCCCTAGTAGCCCGGAGACGGATTTTATTAATGTGGAGGGACTCGAAGCCCCCGAGTGTGGAGACCCTGGTCAGTGACATGGCTGGGTTTCTCAAGCTGGAGATAATAAAGTTTGCCTTCAGAGGGTCTACGCTGGGGCTCTCTCGGAGGTGGCAGCCGTTCGTCGACTTTCTCGGGGGGAAAATTAAAATGTCAACAGAAGCAGCAATCCGAAGGGGAGGGGGGTAGGTGCAATATGGTTGAGGGATGTATAGAAGGGGTTGGGTGGCAAATGTCTTTTTTTTACCACACTGATGTTTATGTTGTTATTATTGCATTTGTCATAAAAAATTTTGCAAATACTTCAAGAAAAATATTTTTTAAAAATAATGAGATGAACACATTGAATGGAGGTCTCCTCGGGTATGGGGAGGTGTATGGTTCTTCTCTGTAGAGAAAGATCCCGGGACAGGAGGTGCCAATGCCAGATTTGCAGATGGCACCCCAATAGGTGGGACAGTAATTTGCAATGAGGATTTTAGAGATGGATGTGGATAGGTTGGGTGAGCGGGCCAGATGGAGTTTTACCTGGACAGGGGCAAAGTTGTTAATTTTGGTCGTAAAAATGGAAAGGCAACTTATTATCTAAATGGGAGAGAAACTTTAGGGTGTCTCAGTGCAGAGGGATCTGAGCATCCTCACATATAAACCACAGCATGGAGGTGCAGCATGTAATAAGGAAGGTAAATGGTATTTTGGCCTTTCAAGGAATAGAGTATAAAAATAGGCAAGTGTTCTTGCAACTGTATGTCATAATATACATCTATGTATGTAATGGAGTGTAGACAGGCAGTGATTGACACACAGGATGACCACAGAACACAGCAGCCAATCACCAGACAGGACACTACCACTATAACACCAGAGGGCACTAGGTTTCCCGCTCTCTCGGGATCCAGCCTCTAAGACAGTCAGAGCTCGTGAGCTATACCAGTGCATACACCATGCGGTAGCTAGTAAGTCTGGTCAGGCTAGTACTAGGGCTCCAGTCAAGTCAGCATAGTGTCAACCCACGGTTGAACATGTACAGTAGTTAAGACGTTAAATAAAATCGTGTTGCATCTTATCAAGTGTTTGGAGGTCTGTCTCTCGCTACACTGCATCAAGTGCAGTCCACGTCGACCCAGCCAGCCCAACGCTGTACACGGCATTCCCGTACCAGCCTCCCCGAACAGACGCCGGAATGTGGCGACTAGGGGCTTTTCACAGTAACTTCATTTGAAGCCTACTTGTGACAATAAGCGACTTTCGTTTCATTTCATTTGTGAGGCCGCACCTGGAGTGTTGTGCACAGTTTTGGTCTCCTTATTTGAGGAGGGATGAGGTGGCATTGGAGGCAGTTCAGAGGAGGGTCACTAGATTGATTCCAGAGACGAGGGGATTGTCGTCCGAGGAGAGATTGAACAGTTTAGGCCGACACTCTCGAGAGTTTAGAAGAATGAGTGGAGATTAAATCGAGGTGCACAAGATGATAAAAGGTGTGGATAAAGTAGACGCGGAGCGGATGCTTCCTCTTGTGGGGCATTCTGGAACGAGAGGTCACAGTTTTAGATAAGAGGTGGCAGATTTAAAAGGGCGAGGAGAAGGAACTACTTCTCCCAAAGGGTCTGTGGAATTCGCTGTCCCAGAGTGTGGTGGATGCTGGGACAGTGAGGACATTTAAGGAGGAAATAGACGGACTTTTAATTGGTGATGGGTTGAAGGGTTACAGCAGGATGGTGGAGTTGATGCCAAGGGGAGGTCAGACGCAATTGAATTGGATGGTGGAGCGAGTTTTTGTGATCTGGAAGGGAGGTGGGAGCAGATTCGTTGAGCCACGGCTGACATCTGATTGGTCCCTTGGTGATCAAAGTATGTAAAAGATAGTTTAGCGATAACTACAAAATAAACGAGTGACGTGGCGCAGCGAGATCAGTAGCAGCAGGACACGAAATGTGCATTAAAGCATCTCTCCCCACTCGCCAACCTTTATCCGCCTTTAAACTCTCACCATGACAAAGTGTCCGCATGGCATGTACCTGGTCTGCATGGTTCGCATTGAGGACCCCGTTGGACATTGACACAACACATCTTACCAATGGCGATGCAAGAAGACGATGGAGCGTGCGCCTCAGTCCTGTTGTAACCGCTCAAACATGGGCAGGAGACAGAGGCCTCGGCTTCAGAGTGGCTGTTGGCAGGGCATTTGGTGCAGGTTCCCTGCCCCACCTCGTCCTTGAAGTATCCAATTTTACAGGCTGAGAGGGGCACAGGACAAATGAATAAAGTGTAAGCGTCAGATCAAATTCAAAGAAGGATTGAGGGAGCCACTTTCATTTGTATTTAGATTTATTGTCACGTGTACCGAGGTACAGTGAAAAGGAGGGGGGGGGGGGGGCACGTAAGCACAGTGGTTAGCACTGCTGCTACACAGCGCCGGGGACCCGGGCTCGATTCCCGGCTTGGGGCACTGTGCGGAGTCTGCACGTTCTCCCCGTGTCTGCGTGGGTTTGTTCCGGGTGCTCCGGTTTCCTCCCACAAGTCCCGAAAGACGCGCTGTTAGAACATAGAACATTACAGCGCAGTGTGGGCCCTTCGGCCCTCGATGTTGCGCCGACCTGTGAAACCATCTGAAGCCTATCTGACCTACACTATTCCATTTTCATCCATATGTCTATCCAGTGACCACTTAAATGCCCTTAAAGTTGGCGAGTCTACTACTGTTGCAGGCAGGGCGTTCCACACCCCTACTACTCTCTGAGTAAAGAAACTGCCTCTGACATCTGTTCTATATCTACCACCCCTCAATTTAAAGCTACGTCCCCTCGTGTTGGTCATCACCATCCGAGGAAAGAGACTCTCACTGTCCACCCTATCTGATCCTCTGACTATCTTGTATGTTAGGTAATTTGGACATTCAGAATTCAGAATTCTCCCTCCGTGTACCCGAACAGGCACCAGAATTGGATGGTATGAAAATCTGAGGTTTAAAGTCGGGCACTAGCTAATGACATCTTTCCACGAGTTGCTCAACCACTTCCACATTACTGTCAGTCAAAGTCCCTAAATGATAACTTGTTTAGACTGGCGTCCAATGTGTGTTGAAATCCAGTATTCACGATGCAGATAATGTCAAAAACAGCCCTCCCACAGTCTGCTACTGAGATTGGTTCGTACACAAACTCTGTTATCATACCCCGACCACACTGACGTATAAAATGAGACTGTAATAATATAATAATCTTTATTAGTGTCGCAAGTAGGCTTACATTAACACTGCAATGAAGTTAGCGGGCAGCATGGTAGCATGGTGGTTAGCAAAAATGCTTCACAGCTCCAGGGTCCCAGGTTCGATTCCCGGCTGGGTCACTGTCTGTGCGGAGTCTGCACGTCCTCCCCGTGTGTGCGTGGGTTTCCTCCGGGTGCTCCGGTTTCCTCCCACAGTCCAAAGATGTGCGGGTTAGGTGGATTGGCCATGCTAAATTGCCCGTAGTGTCCTAAAAAGTAAGGTGAGGGGAGGGAGGGAGGAAGGGGAGGGGGGGGGTTGTTGGATTACGGGTATAGGGTGGATACATGGGTTTGAGTAGGGTGATCATTGCTCGGCACAACATCGAGGACCGAAGGGCCTGTTCTGTGCTGTACTGTTCTATGTTCTATGTTCTATCTAAGTTACTGTGAAAATCCCCTCGTCGCCACACTTGGCGCCTGTTCGGGTAGACGGAGGGAGAATTCAGAATGTCCAATTCACCTAACAGCACGTCTTTCGGGGACTTGTGGGAGGAAACCGGAGTGCCCGGAGGAAACCCACGCAGACACGGGGGGTGGAACGTGCAGACTCTGCACAGACAGTGACTCAAGCCGGGAACCGAACCCAGGACCCTGGCGCTGTGAAGCAACAGTGCTAATCACTGTCTACCGTGCTATCAACCTCCACCGTGAATATGCTCAACAACTGAGCAGCCAGAGACCTCGACAGTGGAGATCCCAAAGGTTTACCGCCTTTTGAGGGAAGAGATTTCTCCCGATCTCCTTCCTAAGTGACAGATCCCGTATTCTGAGTCTGCGATCCCAAGTCCCAGGCCTCCCAGACAGGGAAAAGCCCTCCCAGCAGGAAAAAGCCTGTTGAGAGCGTTGCACATCTCAATTAGATCACCTTGCCTTCTGCTAAACCCTAGGATATTCCGGCCGAATCTACTCAATCTTTCAAAGGACAATTTGCTCGGCCCAGGAACCAGTTCAGTCAACCTTCATTCCACCCCCAAGATCCCGTCCATTCCAAGGTACGGAAACCAGAATTGCACACTGTCCTCAGGGTGTGGTCTCGCCAAGGCTCTACACTCTGTGGAGAAACCTCAGTGATAGGACATGTTCCAGAGTGCATGACATTGTCACGGTTAGAAACAACATAGATAATTGTCCACATCGTGATATTGAGTAATGGAGAGAGATTTGCACCATTTTGATTGTCTTAGGAAGTCCCAAAGGCCTACACAGCCAATCAAGTACTTTCTCTTGACGTGTCGCCTCTATAGCATTATTGGAAAACATCGCAGCCAATCTGTGCACAGTAACCTCCCACAAACACCAAGGAGATGAACGACCAGACCATAGAAACATAGATTTTACAGTGCAGAAGGAGGCCATTCGGCCCATCGAGTCTGCACCGGCTCTTGGAAAGAGCACCCTATCCCTGTAACCCCACCTAACCTTTTGGACACCAAGGGGCAATTTAGCGCAGCCAATCCACCGAACCTGCACATTCTTTGGACTGTGGGAGGAAACCGGAGCACCCGGAGGAAACCCACGCGCACAAGGGGGGAGAACGCGCAGACTCCGCACAGACGGTGACCCAAGCCGGGAATCGAACCCGCTTCCCCGGGGCTGTGAGGCAGCAGTGCTAACCACTGCGCCGCCTTGCCGCCCAGTTAATCGGTTCCCGGTGTGGCGTGAGGTCAACCAGGGCACCATGAGGATTCCTCTTTTCAAAATAGCAACTGTGAAATCTTTGGCATCCACCGAAGAGGGCTGATGGGAGGGTCCCGAGTTAAACATCTCATTGGTACTACACCTGAGATTATGTCCTCGAGTTTCTGTAGTGGGACTTGGACCCCTTGAACTACTAACTCGGAAGCGCGAGAGAGGTGTCGGCCAGCTGATACTTTATAACATGCCCATGATCCGCCTCGCTCCAGCTGCGCAGATTAAAAGTCTGTCCTCAAATTCTTTTACGGTGACACCAGACTTAGTTTTGACAATCTGGTCGATAATAGAAACAAGGGAAGAGACAGAAGGAGTGAAGGAGTTTCGCAGTTGGGTCTTGGTGGTTAGTGAGTCAGTGTGACTGCACTCAGTCACAGTCAGGAGGAACCAGCGCCTGCAGAGAAAATTCAATGTGGTCTCATTAAGGCCTTGTTAATCTAAGTGGAGAGTTCATGCACGCTAGTTGTCAGCACACATCCCGGATTCACGAACGTCATCCATTTCAACACTGCCCCAAACCCAACCTCCACCTGAAAAACCCTCCGTCGATTCAGACCCGTGAACTGAATCAAACATCAGGCTCCAGAAAGACTATATTTTTCATTCTTGCCTTCTGTGTAACAGAGACAGCAGACTGAGCAACGGGAGTGGGTGGAGAGGACACACCCTGGCTTTGAGGCATAAAAAAAAACATCCTTTCGAGTCATGCAGTCCTAGAGTTTTTAAGAGCACAGAAAGAGGCCCTTCAGCCCATCCTGTCTGTGCTAGCCATCGAGCACCTATCTATTCTAATTCCATTTAGAACATAGAAAATACAGCACAGAACAGGCCCTTCGGCCCACGATGCTGTGCCGAACTTTTGTCCGAGATTAAAAACAAATTAATCTACACCCCATCATTCTACCGTAATCCATGTACGTATCCAATAGCCGCTTGAAGGTCCCTAATGTTTCCGACTCAACTACTTCCACAGGCAGTGCATTCCATGCCCCCACTACTCTCCGGGTAAAGAACCTACCTCTGACATCCCCCTATTCACCTTAAATTCATGCCCCCCTGTAATGGTTTGTTCCACCTGGCAAAAAAGTCTCTGACTGTCTACTCTATCTATTCCCCTTATCATAGATCATAGAATTTACAGTGCAGAAGGAGGCCATTCGGCCCATCGAGTCTGCACCGGCTCCTGGAAAGAGCACCCTACCCAAGGTTAACACCTCCACCCTATCCCCATAACCCAGTAACCCCACCCAACACTAAGGGACACTAAGGGCAATTTATCACGGACAATCCACCTAACCTGCACATCTTTGGACTGTGGGAGGAAACCGGAGCGCCCGGAGGAAACCCACGCAGACACGGGGAGGATGTGCAGACTCCGCACAGACAGTGACCCAAGCCGGAATCGAACCTGGGACCCTGCAGCTGTGAAGCGATTGTGCTATCCACAATGCTACCGTGCTGCCCAAACCTCATCTTATAAACCTCTATCAAGTCGCCCCTCATAGAACATAGAACAGTACAGCACAGAACAGGCCCTTCGGCTCTCGATGTTGTGCCGAGCAATGATCACCCCTACTCAAACCCACGTATCCACCCTATACCCGTAACCCAACAACCCCCCCCTTAACCTTACTTGTTTTTTAGGACACTACGGGCAATTTAGCATGGCCAATCCACCTAACCCGCACATCTTTGGACTGTGGGAGGAAACCGGAGCACCCGGAGGAAACCCACGCACACACGGGGAGGACGTGCAGACTCCGCACAGACAGTGACCCAGCCGGGAATCGAACTTGGGACCCTGGAGCTGAGAAGCATTTATGCTAACCACCATGCTACCCTGCTGCCGTTCTCCGTTCTAATGAGAAAAGGCCTAGCACCCTCAACCTTTCCTCGTAAGACCTACCCTCCATTCCAGGCAACATCCTGGTAAATCTCCTTTGCACCTTTTCCAAAGCTTCCACGTCCTTCCTCAAATGAGGCGACCAGAACTGCACGCAGTACTCCAAACCTGGCCTGACCAAGGTTTTGTACAGCTGCATCATCACCTCGCGGCTCTTAAATTCAATCCCTTAAATTCAAGTCCCAGCACTTGGCCCGTAGCCTTGGCCGCTGTGGCGTTTCATCTGAAATGCTTCTTAAATGGCGTGAGGGTTCCCGTCCCCCCCACCATCCTTTACCGGCAGCGACCTCATGGTGAGAAAGGTTCCCCCCCCCACTTACCGTAAATCTATGCCCCCTGGATATTGACCCTTCTGCTAAGGGGAAAGATCTCTTCCTCTCCCCCCCCTATTTATGCCCCTCATAATTTACACACCGCAATTAATTTTACCCCCCCCCCGCCACCCCCTGCCCCCCTCAAGCCTTCCTTTCTCCAAGGAGAACAATACCAGTCTATGCCAGTCTCGCTTGATAGCTGAAACGCTCCAGCCCGGGAAACATTCTGGTGAATCACGTCTGCACACTCTCTAGTGCGTTCACGTCTTCCCTCGTGTGGCGACCAGAACTGCGCACAGTGCTCCAACTGGGGCCAAACCAGCGCCTCATACAGCTCCCGTCATAACTGCCCTGCTCTTCTCTTCAATGCCTCGGCTAATGAAGGCAAGTATTCCATTTGCCTTCTTAACCACTTTATCTGCCTGTACTGCCATCTTCAGCTTCCATACACATGCACATCAAGGTCCCTCTGATCCGAGCGTCCTGTAACTCATTGTTTATTATCTTGCCCCATTAGTCCTCCCAAAGTACATCATCGCTTTTCAGGGTTAATATCCATTTGCCACTGCTGTACCCATCTGACCAGACCGTCTACATTGCCCACTAATCCAAGGCCTACTTGCTCCATTCAAAATGTTGAATGTTAATACTGGGGATAGGAAACATTTCCATTTCAGGCATTCTTAACAGTAATAAACACTCCCAGGACAGGTAAAGCACGGGGTTAGATACAGAGTAAAGCTCCCTCTACACTGTCCCCATCAAACATTCCCAGGACAGGTACAGCACGGGGTTAGATACAGAGTAAAGCTCCCTCTACACTGTCCCCATCAAACACTCCCAGGACAGGTACAGCACGGGGTTAGATACAGAGTAAAGCTCCCTCTACACTGTCCCCATCAAACACTCCCAGGACAGGTACAGCACGGGGTTAGATACAGAGTAAAGCTCTCTCTACACTGTCCCCATCAAACACTCCCAGGACGGGTACAGCACTGGGTTAGATACAGAGTAAAGCTCCCTCTACACTGTCCCCATCAAACACTCCCAGGACGGGTACAGCACAGGGTTAGATACAGAGTAAAGCTCCCTCTACACTGTCCCCATCAAACACTCCCAGGACAGGTACAGCACGGGGTTAGATACAGAGTAAAGCTCCCTCTGCACTAACCCCATCAAACACTCCCAGGACAGGTACAGCACGGGGTTAGATACAGAGTAAAGCTCCCTCTGCACTGTCCCCATCAAACACTCCCAGGCAGGTACAGCACGGGGTTAGATACAGAGTAAAGCTCCCTCTACACTGTCCCCATCAAACACTCCCAGGACAGGTACAGCACGGGGTTAGATACAGAGTAAAGCTCCCTCTACACTGTCCCCATCAAACACTCCCAGGACAGGTACAGCACTGGGTTAGATACAGAGTAAAGCTCCCTCTACACTGTCCCCATCAAACACTCCCAGGACAGGTACAGCACGGGGTTAGATACAGAGTAAAGCTCCTCTACACTGTCCCCATCAAACACTCCCAGGACAGGTACAGCACTGGGTTAGATACAGAGTAAAGCTCCCTCTACACTGTCCCCATCAAACACTCCCAGGACAGGTACAGCACAGGGTTAGATACAGAGTAAAGCTCCCTCTACACTGTCCCCATCAAACACTCCCAGGACAGGTACAGCACGGGGTTAGATACAGAGTAAAGCTCCCTCTACACTGTACCCCATCAAACACTCCCAGGACAGGTACAGCACGGGGTTAGATACAGAGTAAAGCTCCCTCTACACTGTCCCCATCAAACACTCCCAGGACAGGTACAGCACGGGGTTAGATACAGAGTAAAGCTCCCTCTACACTGTCCCCATCAAACACTCCCAGGACAGGTACAGCACGGGGTTAGATACAGAGTAAAGCTCTCTCTACACTGTCCCCATCAAACACTCCCAGGCCGGGTATAGCACGGGGTTAGATACAGAGTAAAGCTCCCTCTACACTGTCCCCATCAAACACTCCCAGGGCAGGTACAGCATGGGGTTAGATACAGAGTAAAGCTCCCTCTACACTGTCCCCATCAAACACTCCCAGGGCAGGTACAGCACGGGGTTAGATACAGAGTAAAGCTCCCTCTGCACTAACCCCATCAAACACTCCCAGGACAGGTACAGCACGGGGTTAGATACAGAGTAAAGCTCCCTCTGCACTGTCCCCATCAAACACTCCCAGGGCAGGTACAGCACGGGGTTAGATACAGAGTAAAGCTCCCTCTACACTGTCCCCATCAAACACTCCCAGGACAGGTACAGCACAGGGTTAGATACAGAGTAAAGCTCTCTCTACACTGTCCCCATCAAACACTCCCAGGCCGGGTATAGCACGGGGTTAGATACAGAGTAAAGCTCCCTCTACACTGTCCCCATCAAACACTCCCAGGGCAGGTACAGCATGGGGTTAGGTACAGAGTAAAGCTCCCTCTACACTGTCCCCATCAAACACTCCCAGGACAGGTACAGCACGGGGTTAGATACAGAGTAAAGCTCCCTCCGCACTGTCCCCATCAAACACTCCCAGGACAGGTACAGCACGGGGTTAGATACAGAGTAAAGCTCTCTCTACACTGTCCCCATCAAACACTCCCAGGACAGGTACAGCACAGGGTTAGATACAGAGTAAAGCTCCCTCTACACTGTCCCCATCAAACACTCCCAGGACAGGTACAGCACGGGGTTAGATACAGAGTAAAGCTCCCTCCGCACTGTCCCCATCAAACACTCCCAGGACAGGTACAGCACGGGGTTAGATACAGAGTAAAGCTCTCTCTACACTGTCCCCATCAAACACTCCCAGGACAGGTACAGCACGGGGTTAGATACAGAGTAAAGCTCTCTCTACACTGTTCCCATCAAAGACTCCCAGGACAGGTACAGCACGGGGTTAGATACAGAGTAAAGCTCTCTCTACACTGTCCCCATCAAACACTCCCAGGACAGGTACAGCACGGGGTTAGATACAGAGTAAAGCTCCCTCTACACTGTCCCCATCAAACACTCCCAGGACAGGTACAGCACAGGGTTAGATACAGACAAAGCTCCCTCCTCTCTGACATTTTCCCATTTCCAACTCCTGTGGTTTCTGTGTGTGGGACTGTTGGTGCTGAACAAGGATAGGCCCACGCTCCATTGGAAACCGCTTCACAAACATTGGCCTTTGACAAACCCCAAGCTGCTGACGAACGGGATTTTCACCCCGTTCGGCTGGGCTGTATCCAGGACACACTGTTATGAAAAGAGCGGGGTCTAACCACTGCAAACCTTCCACATTCAAATCAATGGCCTGCGCCAGTGTGTGAACGCCCCCTCAGACTTGGCTCGTCGGCGCTGCATGACCACGGAGCCAGACACAGCAGAGACAGAATAAATGGCATGGAGGCCTGAAGCAGGAAGATTGGAGCCTCAGTCCCCCAGTCCCACCCTGCCCCATCCTGTTTCCTGTTCTGTGGTTAGAAGCTTCTGCACCCTTTTATCCACTGAAGCAGTTAAGTCTCTGGCAGCGGCAAAGTATTTTCAACTGCTTAAACTGAGATTGCCACAGTCCCTGGATCAGCCAGCGATGGGCTTACTCCTAGCCGCAGGGTTGGAGGGAGGGGTGGGGGGGGGGGGGGGGGGGGGGGGGGGTTGTGTTGTCATTCCGTTGCAGTTTTCCGCTTCAGCCGAGTCGGAATTGTCCGTCTCCGAATTTCCAGAGGACCGGAGCAGTGACTCAACCGTTTGCAAACAAGTTACTTCGAAATCAAATAATTTTAAGCTCCCTGGGGGCTGGTCAAAGAGCATTGCGGATCTAGAACATAGAACATACAGTGCAGAAGGAGGCCATTCGGCCCATCGAGTCTGCACCGACCCACTTAAGCCCTCACTTCCACCCTATCCCCGTGACCCAATAACCCCTCCTACCCTTTTTTGGACACGAAGGGGCAATTTAGCACGGCCAATCCACTTATCCAGCACGTCTTTGGACTGTGGGAGGAAACCGGAGCACCCGGAGGAAACCCACGCAGACACTGGGAGAACGTGCAGACTCCGCACAGACAGTGATCCAGCGGGGAATCGAACCTGGGACCTTGGCGCTGGGTGCCAGTGGCGTGATTCACCCGGCCCCTCCCGCGATTCTCCCACCTGGCGTGGGGTGCGGAGAATCGCGCCCAATGTACCTGAAACTATAAACATAGTGCAAAAGCCGTCTCCCTCCCTTACAGGTCCCACCTTTATTATCCCCCTACTCTAAGCTAAACTAAACCGCCCCCCCCCCCCCCCCCCCCCCCCCCATACCCCCTCCCCCACCGCCCTTCTACTGACGATTAATTATCCGTGAAGTAGTCGATGACCGGTTGCCACCCCCGGGTGAACCCTAATATTGACCCTCTCAAGGCAAACTTGATTTTCTCCAAACAGAGAAAGCTAGCCATGTCCGATAGCCAGGTCTCTGAATTCGGGGGCTTTGAGTCCCTCCAAGCTAATAGTATCCGTCTCCGGGCTACCAGGGAAGCAAAGGCCAGAACGTCTGCCTCTTTCTCCCCCTGGATTCCCGGGTCTTCCCACACCCCGTAAATCGCCACCTCTGGACTCAGCGCCACCCTTGTTTTTAACTCCGTGGACATGACGACTGCAAAGCCCTGCCAAAATCCCCTAAGCTTCGGACATGCCCAGAACATGTGGACATGGTTCGCTGGCCCTCCCGCACATTTTGCACACCTGTCTTCCACCCCAAAGAATCTGCTCATCCGGGCCACTGTCAGGTGGGCCCCGTGGATGACCTTGAATTGAATCAGGCTGAGCCTGGCACATGTTGCGGACGCCTTGACTCTACTCAACGCGTCCGCCCATAGACCATCCTCTATCTCTCCTCCCAGCTCCTCCTCCCACTTGTGCTTCAGCTCCTCGGTCTGCGTCTCCTCCGACCCCATAGGTTCCCTGTAAATGTCCGAGATGCTCCCTTCTCCTACCCACACTCTGGAAACTACCCTGTCCTGAATCCCCCTTAGCGGTAGGAGGGGAAGGTCGACACCCGTTTACGTAGGAAGTCCTGCACCTGCAGATACCTGAATTTGTTTATCCAGGAGGAGCTTATATAGACAGGGAGGGTTGTCGGGATTGGAGGGGGTTACAGAGATAGTGAGGATTGTAGGGGCTGGAGGAGGTTACAGAGATAGGGAGGGTAGTCGGGGCTGGAGGAAGTTCCAGAGTTAGGGAGGGTTGTAGGGACTGGAGGAGGTTACAGAGATAGGGAGGGTTGTAGAGGCTGGAGGAGGTTACAGAGATAGGGAGGATTGTAGGGGCTGGAGGAGGTTACAGAGATAGGGAGGGTTGACCGGGCTGGAGGAGGTTACAGAGATAGGGAGGGTTGACCGGGCTGGAGGAAGTTACAGAGATAGGGAAGGTTGTAGGGGTTGGAGGAGGTTAGTGAGATAGGGAAGGTTGTAGGGGCTGGAGGAGGTAGTGAGATAGGGAGGGTTGTAGGGGCTGGAGGAGGTTACAGAGATATGGAGGGTTGTAGGGGCTGGAGGAGGTTACTGAGATAGGGAGGGTTGTCCGGGCTGGAGGAAGTTACAGAGATAGGGAAGGTTGTAGGGGTTGGAGGAGGTTAGTGAGATAGGGAAGGTTGTAGGGGTTGGAGGAGGTTAGCGAGATAGGGAAGGTTGTAGGGGCTGGAGGAGGTAGTGAGATAGGGAGGGTTGTCCGGGCTGGAGGAAGTTACAGAGATAGGGAAGGTTGTAGGGGTTGGAGGAGGTTAGCAAGATAGGGAAGGTTGTAGGGGCTGGAGGATGTAGTGAGATAGGGAGGGTAGAGGCCATGAAACACCATGAAAAGTGCAAAGGTGTGCCGGTCCGGTGAATTGGCCATGCTAAAATTGGCCAAAAGGTTAGGTGGGATAATGGGGTTAGGTACGGCGGATTGGGCCTGGATAGGGTGCTCTATTGGAGGAAGGGCCAAAGCAGACACAATGGGCAGAATGGCCTCCTTCTGCACTGTAGTGATGCTATGATTCAAATCTCTGATTCTGTGAAAAAGTAATTTATGTTTTGAAACAAGGGGTAGCTTAACTGGGAGCCCGTGTAGATTGGCCGGCCCAGCAGGAGATGGGACTCTGTACATTGGAGTGAAATAGAGAGAATGTTCCTCTCTCACCTCCATGCTATTGAACAATGAGGAGCTGAATGATTCTCAACCAGGTTAGCACTGCTGCCTCACGGCGCCCAGGACCCGGGTTCGATCCCTGCCCCAGGTCACTGTCCGTGTAGAGTTTGCACATTCATAGAATTTGTATTATCATAGAATTTACAGTGCAGAAGGGGGCCATTCTGTCATGTGAGATTACCCTTTAAGAAATGGGTGTTGAAGAAATGTATCTTTAAGAAATGGAGCTGCTGATGTTACTGGAGTGATGTCAGAGTGTGGGTGGAGCTGAGCTCTACTTCTGCTTTTTAGTTTCAGTTTGAGAAGAGCTTGGGTGTGTCTGTGTTTTTCAGTGAGCTGCACTGCTGTAATCTCTGCCATCCAAAGACTATCTATGGATCATTTGGTGAACTCAGAATTGTAACATTGAATGTAAACCTAATGTGCTCCTGTTTGAAGGTTTGTTAAGTCTTTTGGATGTTAAAAGGACAGCATACATGTTACTTAGTGTTGTATTCTTTGGGGGGTGTATTTGATTTACTGGTTGCTAAGATATTCGCTGTTTGTTTTCAAAAGGTTAACTTGAGTTCATAGAATAAACATTGTTTTGTTTTTAAAAAACACTGGTCCATTTTCTGCTGTACCACACCTGTAGAGTGGGCCCTGTGCTCCCCATACCACAATCTATTAAAAGTTGTGGGTCAGCTGAACTCCATGATACACTTTGGGGTTCTCTAAACCCTGGCCCATAACAATTCTGCCCATTGAGTCTGCCCTTGGAAAGAGCACCCCACTTAAACCCACACCTCTACCCTATCCCCGTAACCCCACCCTAACCTTTTTGGTCACTAAGGGGCAATTTAGCGCGGCCAATCCACCCAACAAGCACGTCTTTCGGGACTTGTGGGAGGAAACTGGAGCACCCGGAGGAAACCCACGCAGACACGGGGAGAACGTGCAGACTCCGCACAGACAGTGACCCGAGCTGGGAATTGAACCCAGGACCCTGGCGCTGTGAAGCAACAGTGCTGACCGCTGTGCTACCGTGCTGCCCTGTGTCTGCGTGGGTCTCACCCCCACAACCCAAAATAAAGTGTGGATTGGCCTCGCTAAATTGTGCCTTAATTGGAAAAAAAGAATTGGCTACTCTAAATTTATTTTAAAAATTTAAAAACAAGTTGGGATCATATTGGGGAAGACATGATTTTGATGATTTGGGGAGGAGAAAAGCAATTAATCTTCCTGCATCTGATGACCATCCAGCGGCTTCCACTGTGAATGTGAGAGTTGCTGTCATGGCTTCCTCTTCCCTTGCATGGATTGTCTGTCAAGTATGCTGCCTGGATTGGAGGGTAGGCCTTATGAGGAAAGGTTGAGGGAGCTAGGGCTTTTCTCATTGGAGCGGAGGGGGATGAGAGGCGACTTAATAGAGGTTTATAAGATGATGAGGGGGATAGATAGAGTGGACGTTCAGAGACTATTTCCTCGAGTGGATGTAGCTGTTACAAGGGGGCATAACTATAAGGTTCAGGGTGGGAGATATAGGAGGGATATCTGAGGTAGGTTCTTTACTCAGAGAGTGTTTAGGGTGTGGAATGGACTGCCTGCTGTGATAGTGGAGTTGGACACTTTAGGAACTTTCAAGCGGTTATTGGATAGGCACATGGAGCACACCAGAATGACAGGGAGTGGGATAGCTTGATCTTGGTTTCGGACAAATCTTGGCACAACATCGAGGGCCGAAGGGCCTGTGCTGTACTGTTCTATGTTCTATATTCTATAACACTCGTCAAATGGACTGCAAAGTGGAGAGTACTCCTGGTCGGAGAGTGATTGAAAGGACCCTTACCTTTACAGGCGTCCCCCTCAGCTTGGTGCCCCTCCCTGCAGACGCAGTGACCAGAGGAGGGTCCCCACATACCATCCAGGCCGCATGTCCTCAGCAGATCGCCCTCTTGCAGCGCGCCGCTGACACACAGGCCCCGCACCAGCTCCCCGCCGCCCGTAACCTCGGGGAAGGCAGCCAGGCTGTCGCGGCTGTCCGGGCACCTCTTGTAATACACCCTGAAGGAGCTGAGGAGGAGGCAGGGCCCGATGTAATCGAAGCCCAGCTGGAACTGCGAGTGGCGAACGGCGCCCAGGCTCTCCCCAGCCACAGTGTTGAGGGAGGCCTTCAGCCTGGTCCAGTCGATGGGCCCGTCCAGGTACTCCTTGGGAAAGTGCCTCTCCCCGCTGATCGGGATCATGACGGATTGGGCCACCCTGGGCCTGGCATATTCGCTGTCCGATTGGAAGACGTACACGGCGAAACTCTCCCTGCACCCTTCCTGGGACAGGCAGCTGGAGACAGCAAACTTCATGTCCAGGAAGAGATGGTGAGCGTTCCCAACGGGAATTGATTCAGTCCACATGACATGGGATCTCTCCTGAACCTCGGTGCTCACTGGGCAGCTCTGATACACCGAGTGCGATGAATTGCTCTCCAGCGTAAACAGGTTGTCAGACCACTGTGGACACATTACAACGGTTACAATCAACAATCTCACAGACAGAAATCAGCTGCAAATGGAGCGAAGACATATTATGAGCATTCAGAGGGAGCTTTACTCTGTATCTAACCCCGTGCTGTACCTGTCCTGGGAGTGTTTGATGGGGAAAGTGTAGAGGGAGCTTTACTCTGTATCTAACCCCGTGCTGTACCTGTCCTGGGAGTGTTTGATGGGGACAGTGTAAAGGGAGCTTTACTCTGTACCTAACCCCGTGCTGTACCTGTCCTGGGAGTGTTTGATGGGGACAGTGTAGGGGGAGCTTTACTCTGTATCTAACCCCATGCTGTACCTGTCCTGGGAGTGTTTGATGGGGACAGTGTAGAGGGAGCTTTACTCTGTATCTAACCCCGTGCTGTACCTGTCCTGGGAGTGTTTGATGGGGACAGTGTAGAGGGAGCTTTACTCTGTATCTAACCCCGTGCTGTACCTGTCCTGGGAGTGTTTGATGGGGACAGTGTAGAGGGAGCTTTACTCTGTATCTAACGCCGTGCTGTACCCTGCCCTGGGAGTGATTGATGGGGACAGTGTAGAGGGAGCTTTATTCTGTATCTAACCCCGTGCTGTCCTTGTCCTGGGAGTGTTTGATGGGGACAGTGTAGAGGGAGCTTTACTCTGTATCTAACCCCGTGCTGTACCTGTCCTGGGAGTGTTTGATGGGGACAGTGTAAAGGGAGCTTTACTCTGTACCTAACCCCGTGCTGTACCTGTCCTGGGAGTGTTTGATGGGGACAGTGTAGAGGGAGCTTTACTCTGTATCTAACCCCATGCTGTACCTGTCCTGGGAGTGTTTGATGGGGACAGTGTAGAGGGAGCTTTACTCTGTATCTAACCCCGTGCTGTACCTGTCCTGGGAGTGTTTGATGGGGACAGTGTAGAGGGAGCTTTACTCTGTATCTAACCCCGTGCTGTACCTGTCCTGGGAGTGTTTGATGGGGACAGTGTAGAGGGAGCTTTACTCTGTATCTAACGCCGTGCTGTACCCTGCCCTGGGAGTGATTGATGGGGACAGTGTAGAGGGAGCTTTATTCTGTATCTAACCCCGTGCTGTCCTTGTCCTGGGAGTGTTTGATGGGGACAGTGTAGAGGGAGCTTTACTCTGTATCTAACCCCGTGCTGTACCTGTCCTGGGAGTGTTTGATGGGGACAGTGTAGAGGGAGCTTTACTCTGTATCTAACCCTGTGCTGGCCTTGTCCTGGGAGTGTTTGATGGGGACAGTGTAGAGGGAGCTTTACTCTGTATCTAACCCTGTGCTGTACCTGTCCTGGGAGTGTTTGATGGGGACAGTGTAGAGGGAGCTTTACTCTGTATCTAACCCCGTGCTGTACCTGTCCTGGGAGTGTTTGATAGGGACAGTGTAGAGGGAGCTTTACTCTGTATGTAACCCCGTGCTGTACCTGTCCTGGGAGTGTTTGATGGGGCAGTGTAGAGGGAGCTTTACTCTGTATCTAACCCCGTGCTGTACCTGTCCTGGGAGTGTTTGATGGGGACAGTGTAGAGGGAGCTTTACTCTGTATCTAACCCCGTGCTGTACCTGTCCTGGGAGTGTTTGATGGGGACAGTGTAGAGGGAGCTTTACTCTGTATCTAACCCCGTGCTGTCCTTGTCCTGGGAGTGTTTGATGGGGACAGTGTAGAGGGAGCTTTACTCTGTATCTAACCCCGTGCTGTACCTGTCCTGGGAGTGTTTGATGGGGACAGTGTAGAGGGAGCTTTACTCTGTATCTAACCCCGTGCTGTACCTGTCCTGGGAGTGTTTGATGGGGACAGTGTAGAGGGAGCTTTACTCTGTATGTAACCCCGTGCTGTACCTGTCCTGGGAGTGTTTGATGGGGCAGTGTAGATAGATAGATAGATAGAGAAATACAGCACAGAACAGGCCCTTCGGCCCACGATGTTGCGCCGAACTTTTGTCCTAGGTTAATCATAGAATTTTGGACAATTTGTCATGGCCAATCCACCCAACCTGCACATCTTTGGACTGTGGGAGGAAACCGGAGTACCCGGAGGAAACCCACGCAGTCACGGGGAGGATGTGCAGACTCCACACAGACAGTGACCCAAGTCGAAATCGAACTTGGGACCCTGGAGCTGTGAAGCAATTGTGCTATCCACAATGCTACCGTGCTGCCCTTAAGAAGTTAACCTACACTCCCTTATTCTACCCTAATCCAAGTACCTATCCAATAGCCGTTTGAAGGTCCATAAATTTTCCGACTCAACTACTACCACAGGCAGTGCATTCCATGCCCCCACTACTCTCTGGGTAAAGAACCTACCTCTGACATCCCCCCTATATCTTCCACCATTTATCTTAAATTTATGTCCCCTTGTAATGGTGTGTTCCACCCGGGGAAAAAGTCTCTGACTATCTACTCTATCTATTCCCCTGATCATCTTATAAACCTCTATCAAGTCGCCCCTCATCCTTCTCCGTTCCAATGAGAAAAGGCCCAGCACCCTCAATCTTTCCTCGTATGACCTACTCTCCATTCCAGGCAACATCCTGGTAAATCTCCTCTGCACCTTTTCCAAAGCTTCCACATCCTTCCTAAAATGAGGTGACCAGAACTGCACACAGTACTCCAAATGTGGCCTGACCAAGGTTTTGTACAGCTGCATCATCACCTCACGGCTCTTAAATTCAATCCCTCTGCTAATGAACGCTAGCACACCATAGGCCTTCTTCACAGCTCTATCCACTTGAGTGGCAACTTTCAAAGAACAATGAACATAGACCCCAAGATCTCTCTGCTCCTCCACATTGCCAAGAACCCTACCATTAACCCTGTATTCCGCATTCAGATTTGTCCTTCCAAAATGGACAACCTCACACTTGTCAGGGTTAAACTCCATCTGCCACTTCTCAGCCCAGCTCTGCATTCTATCTATGTCTCTTTGAAGCCGACAACAGCCCTCCTCACTATCCACAACTCCACCAATCTTCGTATCATCTGCAAATTTACTGACCCACCCTTCAACTCCCTCATCCAAGTCGTTAATGAAAATCACAAACAGCAGAGGACCCAGAACTGATCCCTGCGGTACGCCACTGATAACTGGGCTCCAGGCTGAATATTTGCCATCCACCACAACTCTCTGTCTTCTATCGGTTAGCCAGTTTGTTATCCAACTGGCCAAATTTCCCACTATCCCATGCCTCCTTACTTTCTGCATAAGCCTACCATGGGGAACCTTATCAAATGCCTTACTAAAATCCATGTACACTACATCCACTGCTTTACCTTCATCCACATGCTTGGTCACCTCCTCAAAGAATTCAATAAGACTTGTAAGGCAAGACCTACCCCTCACAAATCCGTGCTGACTATCCCTAATCAAGCAATGCCTTTCCAGATGCTCAGAAATCCTATCCCTCAGTACCCTTTCCATTACTTTGCCTACCACCGAAGTAAGACTAACTGGCCTGTAATTCCCAGGGTTATCCCTATTCCCTTTTTTGAACAGGGGCACGACATTCGCCACTCTCCAATCCTCTGGTACCACCCCTGTTGACAGCGAGGACGAAAAGATCATTGCCAACGGCTCTGCAATTTCATTTCTTGCTTCCCATAGAATCCTTGGATATATCCCGTCAGGCCCGGGGGACTTGTCTATCCTCAAGTTTTTCAAAACGCGCAACACATCTTCCTTCCTGACAAGTATCTCCTCAAGCTTATCAGTCTGCTTCACACTGTCCTCTCCAACAATATGGCCCCTCTCATTTGTAAATACTGAAGAAAAATACTTGTTCAAGACCTCTCCTATCTCTTCAGACTCAATACACAATCTCCCGCTACTGTCCTTAATCGGACCTACTCTCACTCTAGTCATTCTCATATTTCTCACGTATGTGTAAAAGGCCTTGGGGTTTTCCTTGATCCTACCCGCCAAAGATTTTTCATGCCCTCTCTTAGCTCTCCTAATCCCTTTCTTCAGTTCCCTCCTGGCTATCTTGTATCCCTCCAGCGCCCTGTCTGAACCTTGTTTCTTCAGCCTTACATAAGTCTCCTTCTTCCTCTTAACAAGACATTCAACCTCTCTTGTCAACCATGGTTCCCTCACTCGACCATCTCTTCCCTGCCTGACAGGGACATACATATCAAAGACACGCAGTACCTGATCCTTGAACAAGTTCCACATTTCACTTGTGTCCTTCCCTGACAGCCTATGTTCCCAACTTCTGCACTTCAATTCTTGTCTGACAGCATTATATTTACCCTTCCCCCAATTATAAACCTTGCCCTGTTGCTCGCACCTATCCCTCTCCATTACTAAAGTGAAAGTCACAGAATTGTGGTCACTACCTCCAAAATGCTCCCCCACTAACAAATCTATCACCTGCCCTGGTTCATTACCAAGTACTAAATCCAATATGGCCTCCCCTCTGGTCGGACAATCTACATACTGTGTTAGAAAAGCTTCCTGGACACACTGCACAAACACTACCCCATCCAAACTATTTGATCTAAAGAATTTCCACTCAATGTTTGGGAAGTTGAAGTCGCCCATGACTACTACCCTGTGACTTCTGCACCTTTCCAGAATCTGTTTCCCAATCTGTTCCTCCACATCTCTGCTGCTATTGGGGGGCCTATAGAACACTCCCAACAAGGTGACTGCTCCTTTCCTATTTCTAACTTCAACCCATATTACCTCAGTAGGCAGATCCCCCTCGAACTGTCTTTCTGCAGCTGTTATACTATCTCTAATTAACAATGCCACCCCCCCACCTCTTTTACCATCCTCCCTAATCTTGTTGAAACATCTATAACCAGGAACCTCCAACAACCATTTCTGCCCCTCTTCTATCCAAGTTTCCGTGATGGCCACCACATCGTAGTCCCAAGTACCGATCCATGCATTAAGTTCACCCACCTTATTCCTGATGCTTCTTGCATTAAAGTATACACACTTCAACCCATCTCCTTGCCTGCAAGTACTCTCCTTTGTCATTGTTACCTTCCCCACTGCATCACTACGTGCTTTGGCGTCCTGACTATCGTCTACCTTAGTTGCTGGACTACAGATCCGGTTCCCATTCCCCTGCCAAATTAGTTTAAACCCTCCCGAAGAGTACTAGAAAACCTCCCCCCCAGGATATTGGTGCCCCTCTGGTTCAGATGCAACCCGTCCTGCTTGTACAGGTCCCACCTTCCCCAGAATGCGCTCCAATTATCCAAATACCTGAAGCCCTCCCTCCTACACCATTCCTGCAGCCACGTGTTCAACTGCACTCTCTCCCTATTCCTAGCCTCGCTATCACGTGGCACCGGCAACAAACCAGAGATGACAACTCTGTCTGTCCTGGCCCTTAACTTCCAGCCTAACTCCCTAAACTTGTTTATTACCTCCACACCCTTTTTCCTACCTACATCGTTGGTACCAATGTGCACCACGACTTCTGGCTGCTCACCCTCCCCCTTCAGGATCCTGAAGACACGATCAGAGACATCCCTGGCCCTGGCACCCGGGAGGCAACATACCTTTCGGGAGTCTCGCTCGCGACCACAGAATCTCCTATCTATTCCCCTAACCATTGAATCTCCTATTACTATTGCTTTTCTATGCTCCCCCCTTCCCGTCTGAGCCCCAGAGCCAGACTCAGTGCCAGAGACCTGGCCGCTGGGGCCTTCCCCCGGTAGGTCATCCCCCCCAACAGCATCCAAAACGGTATACTTGTTTTGAAGGGGAATGGCCACGAGGGATCCCTGCACTGTCTGCCTGTTAGTTTTCTTTCCCCTGACTGTAACCCAGCTACTCTTGTCCAGTACCTTTGGTGTGGCTACCTCCCTGTAACTCTTCTCTATGACCCCCTCTGCCTCCCGGATGATCCGAAGTTCATCCAGCTCCAGCTCCAGTACCTTAACACGGTCTCTGAGGAGCTGGAGTTGGGTGCACTTCCCGCAGGTATAGTCAGCGGGGACACCAGTGGTATCCCTCACCACCCACATCCTACAGGAGGAGCATGCAACTGCCCTAGCCTCCATCCCCTCTTACTTTACAGAATTAGCTGCCCTGTGGACCAACTGGACCTCCGCCCTCCGACTCTGCTCCCAGTCAGCTGTACTCTAAACTCCTGGTTCCCTTCACGCTCTTTGATAAATATAGGAAATTAAATGAAAGGAGTACCTTACTCCCTCCTCACCTAACTCCCTCAGTCACCAAACTCTCACTGTAGCACTCAAATGCCACAAGCTCAGCACTCAGTGCAAACAAAGTCTGCACTGTATCTAGCCCCTATTTATACTGTGACTCTAGCTTCTAAAAACTGGCCTAATGCAATTAACTAATTAACAAGCTCCAGCTGCAAGTAAGTCCAAGTAGAACCTTGTTTAAAGCTGATTCAAAATTCACCTTCTTATAGACCAAACAGCAACTTTTAAGTTAATTAACTAAATAAAAGAAATACTAGACTTTAAATAACCCTTATACTCCCTCAGTCACCAAACTCTCACTGTAGCACTCAAATGCCACAAGCTCAGCACTCAGTGCAAACAAAGTGGGAGCTTTACTCTGTAGAGGGAGCTTTACTCTGTATCTAACCCCGTGCTGTACCTGTCCTGGGAGTGTTTGATGGGGACAGTGTAGAGGGAGCTTTACTCTGTATCTAACCCCGTGCTGTACCTGTCCTGGGAGTGTTTGATGGGGACAGTGTAGCGGGAGCTTTACTCTGTATCTAACCCCGTGCTGTACCTGTCCTGGGAGTGATTGATGGGGACAGTGTAGAGGGAGCTTTACTCTGTGTCTAACCCCGTGCTGTACCTGTCCTGGGAGTGATTGATGGGGACAGTGCAGAGGGAGCTTTACTCTGTGTCTAACCCCGTGCTGTACCTGTCCTGGGAGTGATTGATGGGGACAGTGTAGAGGGAGCTTTACTCTGTATCTAACCCCGTGCTGTACCTGTCCTGGGAGTGTTTGATGGGGACAGTGTAGAGGGAGCTTTACTCTGTATCTAACCCCGTGCTGTACCTGTCCTGGGAGTGTTTGATGGGGACAGTGCAGAGGGAGCTTTACTCTGTGTCTAACCCCGTGCTGTACCTGTCCTGGGAGTGATTGATGGGGACAGTGTAGAGGGAGCTTTACTCTGTATCTAACCCCCGTGTTGTACCTGTCCTGGTGTTGGATCTCCCCCGTCCGGCCAAACCCCCCCCCAACTTGTTAAATACCGACGTTTTATTCTCGATGTGGTGTGACATACAAATGCAAATTGTTGCAATCGTTTTTATGGTGAATAAGATCGGAAACGCGGGATGGTAAAACGGAAAGATGGGAGCCGGGAAGTTCTAATTGCTTTACCTTGCCATTAACCTTCAGCGGCCAGCTGTTCCTCCAGGAGTCAAACACGACCACTGCGAAAAGAAAGAGTTTGCGTAAGAAACTCACAAACGGATCATCTTTCCCAGTGTGGTGAATCACAGTAGAGTAATTCACACCGTATTACACATGTTGTACTATGTCTCTGTGAGCTCGGCACACAAGCAGTTGCGCTGCTCCGCCACTAGGGGTGATGCACTGGGAGTGTACGGGAGTTTGTACTGGGCTCCAGCCTTGCCTCCATCCACGGCTCCCCCCCCTAACCGGAAGTATAAAGTTTGATGCTGAGAGCCTGCCTGCCAGTTCATCTGGAGTTCATCTTGTCACAGGCAGGCTCTGTTGTAAGACGATTAAAACCACTGTTCACTTCTAACCACGTGTCGCGTGAATTGATGGTCTCATCACCCAGCACAAATGGTCCCCTGGCTCTCTACATGTGTCACCGTGTGTGCGAGTGTCTGAGGACACTTTTCTAAAGTACAAATGTTTGTGTGCCTGTACACAGACGTCTGGGTCTCACTCAAGAGATCATTTGACACAATACAAATTAAGTTGATTGAGATCGACTAACGTATCCTCCTTTTGTCCTGAGCTTTGCTGGGGTACTAGCCGTTCGCTGACTGTTACCTTCCTGCAGATTGAACAGCATCGTGCGCCAGCCCCGGTGTTGGAGGTTGTCTGGCGGTTCTGGTGGGGGTGTTGGGGGGGCGGGGGGGGGGGGGGGGGGGGGGTTGTGGGTGGAGCACAGAGTCTCCCTCTATGCAGACGACCTGCTTCTGTATGTATCAGGCCCATTAAAAGGGATGGAAGAAATCATGAGGACTCGAGGGGAATTTGGCCGGATTTCGGGGTATAAGCTCAATATGGGGAAAAGGGAGATCTTTGTGGTCCAGGCGAGGGGACAGGAGAGGCGATTGGGGGAGCTGCCGTTTAGATTAGTAGGGGGAAGCTTTAGGTACCTAGGCATTCAAGTGGTGCGGGAATGGGACCGACTGCATAAATTAATCTGTAATAATCACCGGTTTGCCTCGGGAAGTATGGATGGGGGTTCCGGATATGGCGGAGAGCAGGGATTTAGAGGATGGGGGACATGTTTATAGAGGGGAGCTTTCCGAGTATGAGGGCGCTGGAGGAGAAGTTTGGGTTGGCGAGGGGAAACAAATTCAGGTATCTGCAGGCGCGGGACTTCCTTTGTAAACAGGTGTCAATCTTCCCGCTCCTACCGCTAAGGGGGATTCAGGACAGGGTAGTTTCCAGAGGGCGGATAGGAGAAGGGAGCATCTCTGACATTTACAAGGAACTTATGGGGTCAGAGGAGATGCAGACCGAGGAGCTGAAGCACAAGTGGGAGGAGGAGCTGGGAAGAGAGATAGAGGATGGTCTATGGGCGGACACGTTGAGTAGAGTCAACGCGTCCGCAACATGTGCCAGGCTCAGCCTGATACAATTTAAGGTCGTCCAACGGGCCCACCTGACAGTGGCCCGGATGAGCAGATTCTTTGGGGTGGAAGACAGGTGTGTAAAATGTACGGGAGGACAAGCGAACCATGTCCACATGTTCTGGGCATGTCCGAAGCTTAGGGGATTCTGGCAGGGCTTTGCAGACGTCATGTCCACGGAGTTAAAAACAAGGGTGGCGCTGAGTCCAGAGGTGGCGATTTACGGGGTGTGGGAAGAGGAGAAAGAGGCAGACGTTCTGGCCTTTGCTTCCCTGGTAGCCCGGAGACGGATACTATTAGCTTGGAGGGACTCAAAGCCCCCGAAGTCGGAGACCTGGCTATCGGACATGGCTAGCTTTCTCTGTTTGGAGAAAATCAAGTTCGCCTTGAGAGGGTCAATGTTAGGGTTCGCCCGGGGGTGGCAACCGTTCATCGACTACTTCATGGAAAATTAATCGTCAGCAAAAGGGGGTTAGTTTAGCTTAGAGTAGGGGGTTAATAAAGGTGGGACCTGTAAGGAGGGAGACGGCTTTTGCACGATGTTAATAGTTTCAGGTACCTTGTTTATTGCGTTCTTGTTATAATGCCAAAAAATAACTCAATAAAATGTTTATTTTAAAAAAGAGTGCTCTTTCAGAGGATCAGTGCAGCCCCGATGGGCCGAACGGCCTCCTTCTGCACTGTCGGGTTTCTATGGATACATTTTAGCAAGGGCACAGGGGTGAACCCCTCAGGCCTCTTTCAAAGTAACGGCGGACGAAGCCTTGCGGTTTTAATGCTTCAGCTAAAAGGTGACGCCTTCAGCAGTGCAATAGTCCTGCAGCACCGCGTTGGGGGGGGGGGGGGGGGGGGGGGGGGGAATCCGCCTGGATTCTCTGCTCGACCCCCTGGAGAGGGACTGCAACCCCTGACCTCCTGAGCCAAAAACATGTTCCACGCTGCAGGTCGTCAGTGCCAAAGGGGTTAAACGCAGACACAAACAAAGCCCTTGAACATCTGCAACCCACGTAAATCTTACTAAGTTCACCTTTGGTCTGACAACAAGCGACAGGCATGGCCGGAGGGGGGGGGGGGGGGGGAGGGGGGAGTTAGAAAGAGGTCAGCCGAGATCCCCTCCTTACCTTCCTTTGGACGATCTTGCTCTAAGGCTGGGCTCACAGACCGCAAAACCCACCAGACCAGGCAGCATAGAAGCAGAGGACCCGGCAGAGCCATGGCTGACAGTATCTGAGGTTGTTCTCGGGCAGAACCTGGGTGCGTGTCCCGGAGTGAATCACATTCTAATTTTACTCCGGGAGATCAGCTCTCAGTCAGTGCCCAGGGGGGGCGTGGAGACTGAGCTGCCAACAACAACACCAAAATGACTAATAGAGACATATTACAAGAGTGGTTTTCCTTTATCTTTGATTTCCTGCGAATTCTTTCTATTCGTTCTGGTGCAGGAGCAGAGCTCTCGCCCCTGGTTCTGGTTTTGTCGTCACACGACCTTCCGTGAAATCTCGTCGCTTTTTTATTTCCTTTGAAATCTAATCACCCATCGATCGATCCTTCAAAGGGTATGTTCATGCGGGTCGTGTTCAGGCTAAGTCTCGATGCTTTCCACGGTTGGGCTGATAATCAGTGCCTCCGGGCTCATTCACAAAGATAAAGAAAGTAGGCTTCAAATGAAGTTACTGTGAAAAGCCCCTAGTCGCCACATTCTGGCGCCTGTTCAGGGGGAGGCTGGTACGGGAATCGAACCGTGCTGCTGGCCTGCCTTGGTCTGCTTTCAAAGCCAGCGATTTAGCCCAGTGTGCTAAACAGCCCCGACTGAGGAGACACTTGTGTAAACGCCGTGGCTAATGGGCCAGGGTTTAGAGAAGCCCAAAGTGTATCATGGAGTTCACCTGACCCACAACTTTTACTAGATTGTGGTATGGGGAGCACACGGCCAACTCTCCAGGTGCGGTACAGCAGAAATGGAAAAGTATTTTTTAAAGCAAAACAATGTTTATTCTATGAACTCAAAAGTTAACCTTTTTAAAACATACAGTGAACATCTTAGCAACCATTAATTCAAATACAACCCCCAAAGAATACAACACTAAGCAATCCTTTAAGCTTTCCTTTTAACAACCATACGACTTAAAAACAAAACCTTTAACAGAAGCACATCAGGTTAAAGTCACTACTGAAAACATTTATAATTCAGAATTCACCAAATGATCAAGAGATAGTCTTTTGATGGCAGAGAGAACAGCAGTACACCTGCTCTGTCTGGCTTCAGCTCCAACGCTGAAAACAAAACTAAAACACACCCTGCAGCAAACAGCCTAAAAGGAAAGTAAAAAGCTGACAGGCAGCCCAGCTCCACCCACACTCTGACATCACTGCCGTAATATGAGCAGCCAAACATTTCTTAAAGCGATATTCTCATGACATTTGTACTCAGTGAAGTCTCTGAAACAGGAATGTAACAATGACCAGGGGCAATGTTTTTGGGACTATGTCCCCATGCCGTCGTAAAAACTGTGGTCCTGTCATGACAGAAAAAGTGGTGTGAAAGAGCCACATGTTCCTAGCCCTGCAGGGGGCTAGCAGTGATCACGTTAGAGCCCGTCGGGAATTCGGCCGGTCGGGGGCGGAGAATGGCGGGGCAGGCCTCCAGGAATGCTGCAGGGAAGGGATACACAGGGCCCAGGAATCGGGAACCGGTGCCGGAGCCGATTCCTTGCGCGGAAATGAATTCTCCACCCCGGCACCGGCTGCGATTTCAGCGTCAGGGCGCGGAGAATCCAGCCCATATATCTGGGGGAGGTGTTGCGATTTAGTTGAAGGATTAAATCGGAACACAGGCTTTACGAGCAGGAATACGCTGTACAGCCATTCGATAAGATAATGGCTGGTCTGTGTGGGGTCTCAACTCTGTCATGTGAGTGTACCTTTAAGAAATGGGTGTTTATAAATGGGTGTGTATATAAATATCTGTAGTGACAGTACCTTTAAGAAATGAGTGTTTATAAATGGGTGTGTATATAAATATCTGTAGTGACAGCACCTTTAAGAAATCGGTGTTTATTACTGAAGTGATGTCAGAGAGTGGGTGGAGCTGGGCTGTCTGTCAGCTTTTTACTTTCGTTTCAGGCTGTTTGCTGCAGGGTGTGTTTTAGTTTTGTTTTCAGAGTTGGATAGCTGCAGTCACAGCCAGAAGGGGTATGAATCTCTCTGTAATCTAAAGACTGTCAATCGATCCTGGTGATTTGAAACTAATAAGAGTAGTGACTTTAACCTGATGAGCTTCTGGTAAAAGATGTTTTAAGTCTTATGGATGTTAAAAGGAAAGCTTAAAGGTTTACTTAGTGTTGTATTCTTTGGGGGTTGTATTTGAATTAATGGTTGCTAAGATGTTCACTGTTTGTTTTAAAAAGGTTAACTTGAGTTCATAGAATAAACATTGTTTTGCTTTAAAAATTACTTTTTCCATTTCTGCTATACCACACCTGTAGAGTGGGCCGTGTGCTCCCCACACCACAATCTAGTAAAAGTTGTGGGTCAGGTGAACTCCCTGATACACTTTGGGGTTCTCTAAACCCTGGCCCATAACAACTTCAACTTTCTGTTTGCCCCCCCCCCCCCCAATGGGTGGCGCGGTAACACAGCGGTTAGCACTGTTGCTTCACAGCGCCAGGGTCCCAGGTTCGATTCCCGGCTTGGGTCACTGTCTGCGTGGAGTCAGCACGTTCTCCCCCGTGTCTGGTTTCCTCCCGGTGCTCCGGTTTTCTCCTAAAAGTCCCAAAAAAGTGCTTTGGACATTCTGAATTCTCCCTCTCTGTACCCGAACAGGTGCCAGAATGTGGCGACGAGGGGGTTTTCACAGTAATTTCACTGCAGTGTTAATGTGAGCCTATTTGTGACAATAAAGAGTATTCTCTTAACCTTTGACACCCTTGTCTGTTAAAATAGGTCTTAACTCTACCTTGAATAAACTCAAAATTCTGTTGTATATTCAGTCAGTACAAAGATCCAGGGAAAAGCCCACACTGTGAGCTCAATCCATGCTTGCTTCTACACAGGTCTCTGTCCAGTCCGCAACTGATTCAAGCCTCAGGTTGTGTGTCCCTTTACATCATACTTTGGCCGGTCCTGTTTCCGAGCCCCACATTAGCCCTTGCTAAATCATAACTGCACTTTGCAATTCCACAGAGTAACCGCCTTCTGAGAGAAAATAATTCTCCTCATGAAATGAAAATGGCTTATTGTCACGAGTAGGCTTCAAATGAAGTGACTGTGAAAAGCCCCGAGTCGCCACATTCCGGCGCCTGTTCGGGGAGGCTGGCACGGGAATTGAACCGTACTGCTGGCCTGCCTTGGTCTGCTGTCAAAGCCAGCGATTTGGCCCTGTGCTAAACCAGCCCCATCTTTGTCTGGATGAAGCATGCGGCACAGTGGTTAGCACTGGGACTGCGGCGCTGAGGGCCCGGGTTCGAATCCCGGCTCTGGGTCACTGTCCGTGTGGCGTTTGCACATTCTCCCCCGTGTCTGCGTGGGTTTCGCCCCCACAACCCAAAGATGTGCAGGGTTAGGTGGATTGGCCACGCTAAATTGCCCCTTAATTGGAAAAAAAAATAATTGGGGACTCTGAATTTAAAAAAAATCTTTGCCTTCATATTATTCTTCAGTTGTGTCCCTGTTTTAGTTTCTCCCACAAGTGGAAACACCCTCTTGGTATCTACCCTATCAAGTTCCCTCAGGATCTTGATGTGTTGGGTGCTCTGGATCCGTGAAACACATACCAAATTATTTTATTAAACTAAAAACTGTTGAACATACACTTACTGTGGGTTTACACGAGGCTAGATTAACTAGAGACCTGTGCCTGTCTGAACCAGTTGAATCACTCAGCACGTGGTGAATCTGTACTGTAATTTATGAGCTCTTGTGCTTCTGAAAGGCTGCATCCAGAATGAGCGGGAAAAGTGATGCCCTCTGTCTTTATAGTGAGTGTGTTCTAACTGGTGATTGGCTGCGGTGTTTGTGCATGTTGATTGGTCCTAGTGTATGTCCATCAGTGTGTGTGTCTGCACCATGATCTACTGGTGTATATCATGACAGATCTTACGTTTCAATAATATGTTTCTGTGTGGAGTTTGCACGTTCTCCCCCCGTGTCTGCGTGGGTTTCCTCCAGGTGCTGTGATTTCCTCCTACAGTCCCAAGATGTGAAGGTTAGGTGGATTGGCCATGATAAAATTGCCCCTTAGTGTCCAAAAATGTGCAGGGTGTAGATTGGGTTACGGGGACAGGGCAGGGGAGTGGGCCGATTTTGTGAGGCCCACGAAGAATCCAGCACATGTGTGCACAGTACAAGTAGCTCACTCTCTCCAGCCGACACCACACTGGTGGGCTCTACAGCTGCACCGCTAACAATTTCCCCACCCCCTCATTAGGGGAGCTGATATTCCCCAAGGCACATGGGGTAACCAATTGTCCCCAGCCAATAGAATCTGGGCAGGTTATAACAGCCGAGGCAGGGTGGTCTTTCAGAGGGCCGGTGCAGACTCGATGGGCCGAATGGCCTCCTTCTGCGCTGTAGGGATTCTATGATTGTAAGGTCACCTCCCATTCTTCCAAAGATCTGCAGGTTAGGGAGATTGGCCATGGATCAATGCGCAGGGTTATGGGGACAGGGCAGGGGGAGTGGGCCTGGGTAGGGCGCACCTTTGGAGGGTCGGTGCAGACTCGATGGGCTGAATGGCCTCCTTCTGCACTGCTGTAGGGATTCTACGGGTGTGGACCCAACCCGTTCAACCGTTTCTTCGCAAGATGAGCCACTCAGACCTGGAATGTGTCGAGTGCTGGTCACTGGGGAGAATTTCCAGCCTCTCCTATTTGAAATAGTGTTTCAGGATCTTTCGCATGAAATTGAGAGGACAGACGCCCTTCCTTCTGTGCCGTCTTGTCTCTATGAACGCTGTGATCTGCTGAGGCAGCACAGAGTGGAGATGGAACCGTGGCTCGTGTATAGTTCAGACCCCTTAACCGGCTAGCCTTTGTGCGTTGTGTGATAGAGCATTCAGCAACTGTCTTGGGACTTAATCCAGTGCATAGCTTATTTCCAAATAAGAAACACAGTGTTTTTAAATACTTTCCTGTGAAGTATTATCTGATTCCGCGAAAGAGCGGATTTCCTGTCATTTAATATGATAAACCTTCCGACTCTAAGTAGTTATCGAGAATTAAACTCATTCCACAATATTTCTTGTACTTCGGTCGTGGCGGACAAGCAGCTCGTCCGATTCTGGTCTCTTGAGCGTCCGCCCATTTCCGTGGCTCCATCGTTGGAAGCAGCAAACAGCAACGTGATAATGATCTTTCTCTTCCTTGCCGACACTAAACCTACCTTTATGAACGCTCTCCGTGTGGAGTTTGCACATTCTCCCCGCATCTGCGTGGGTCTCGCACCCCCCCCCCCCCCCCCCCTTCCACACAACCCAAAGATGTGCAGGGTAGGTAGGATTGGCCACGCTAATCTGTCCCTTAATTAGGGGGAAAAAAGTTGGGGACTCTCAATTTATTTTCTTTAAAAATAGGTTGGGAAGGCAAGTGGTGGGGGTGATACAAAAAATCTACAGAGGGATTAAGTGGGGCAAGTGTGTGGGCAAAATCCTGGCTGCTGGAATATAATGTCGGAGAATGTGAAGTTCTGCACTATGGTACAATTATACAAGGCACTAGTTAGACCTGGAACAGGTGAACCGTATCTGAGGAAAGGGCGGCAGGGTAGCACAGTGGTTAGCACAGTTGCTTCACAGCTCCAGGGTCCCAGGTTCGATTCCCAGCTTGGGTCACTGTCTGTGCAGAGTCTACACATTTCCCCCCCCCCCCCCCCCCCCCCCCACCCTGTCCCGAAAGTCCTGTTCCTCCCACAAGTCCCGAAAGACGTGGATTGGCCGCGTCAAATTGCCCCTTAGTGTCCAAAAAGGTTAGGTGGGGTTACTGGGTGATGGGGATAGAGTGGAGGGTGCTCTTTCCAAGGGCCGGTGTAGGCTCGATGGGCTGAATGGTCCCCTTCTGCACTGTAAATTCTATGATTCTATGAAAGACATACTGGCTTTGGAGGCAGTACAGAGAAGGTTCACTGGGTGATTCCCGGGTATGGAGGGATTATAAGAGGTTATGTAGGTTGAACATAGAACATAAGAGTGCAGGAGGCCATTCGGCCCATTGAGTCTGCACCGACCCACTTAAGCTCTCACTTCCACCCTACCCCCGTAACTCAATAACCCCTCCTAACCTTTTTGGTCACTAAGGGCAATTTAGCCTGGCCAATCCACCTAACCTGCACATCTTTGGACTGTGGGAGGAAACCAGAGCACCCGGAGGAAACCCACGCAGACATGGGGGGTTAGGAGAACGTTCAGACTCCGCCTAGACAGTGACCCAGCGGGGAATCGAACCTGGGATCCTGGAGCTGTGAAGCCACAGTGCTATCCACTTGTGCTACCGCGTTGCCCTTTCCTCAGATACTGTTCACAGTATTCAGGTCTAACTAGTGCCTTGTATAATTGTAGCCGGGCATCCCTATCATTATACTCCATTCCCTTTGAAATAAAGACCAACATTCCATTTCCTTTCCAATTATCTGCTGAACTTGTGGGCTGGCTTTTTGTGATTTAGGCACGAGGACCCGCAGGTCCCTCTGTGCTGCAGCTTTCTGCAGATTCTCTCCATTTGAATAATACTCCGCTTCTTTATTCTTCCTACCATAGGGCCTGTACTCACTGGAGTTTAGAAGAATCAGTGAGCGATTCAAGGGTTATGGGGATATGGCGGGAAAGTGGAATTGAGGATTATCACATCAACGATGACCTTATTGAACGGCGGAGCAGACTCGGTGGGCCGAATGGCCCACGACTCATGGTCTGATGTTCGTTATTGGGACACAATTCTGCTGACTGCCATGTCTCGGACGAGTGAAACAGGAACAAAAGTGAGAGATGGCTTCAGCCCTTTGAGTCACTTCTGAAAAGCAGAAAGTGCTGAGGCCTATCTTTCGACAGGCGCAGAGGACGAGGAGAAGGGGTCGGGGAGCTGAAAACGACGCAATGCTGATCTCTCACCTGCTCCAGGAATGAGGAAGGACGTTGCTGCAATCTCGGGTCCAGCTGCATGTGGTTTCCGTTTTCCACTCGTTGAGCCAAAGGAGGGGGGGGGGGGTGACTCAATCCTTTCACTTCGCTATTGCACTCGCCCCCCTCTTCCTGTGAGCGTTTCCAGTCGTCCTTCGCATGGGACAGGTTCCCACGATTATTTGCCCGTGGGCATCGCAGGCTGGTCCCACATTTATTGCCCATCCCCAATTCTCTTGAGGGGGGCAGATAAGAGTCGACCACCTTGCTGTGGGGTCTGGAGTCACACGAAGGCCAGACCGGGTAAGGCCGGCAGATTTCCTTCCCTAAAGGACGTCAGTGATCCAGACTGTGAATTCAAATTTTGCCATCTGCAGTGGCAGGATTTGAAGCTGGGAGCCCAGATCCCTGGTTTACTAGTCCAGTGGCCAATACCACTGTGCCACCCCCTCCCGCCACACGGAGAAAAAGACTCGGATTCCTACAGCGCTAAGGCGCCTTTAACAGCTTCAGGATGTCCCAAGACACGGGGAAACGAGCATCTTCAAAAACAGTACGGCAGGATCTTTTATACCCACCTCAGAGAGCTGATGGAGCCTCAGATTAACATGTCGCCCCAAAGACACCATCCTCTGGCTTTGCAGCATTACCTCAGTATTGCCCCCGCATTTTGTGGTGAAGTCTCTAATTTCGGACGGGGACTCCTCTGGATTTACAGATGTGAGCGCTACCCTGAAGCCGTGCCACCCATAGTCGCCATTAACACATACAGTCCCTCTCCCCCCCCCCCCCCCCCCCCTCACCCTCCCACCCACCTAATGTTCGATGTGATCCAATTCTCGAAAGTGCATAATGAATAACGCCCAGGAATTGTAGAACCCCTCCATCCTTCCCCTCAGTTCAAATTTGACCTTCTCAAGCGTCAAGAATCCCAGCAGGTCCCCCCCCCGCCCGCCCGCCACGCCAGGGCACAGGGTGGAGAGGTTGATCTCCACCCTAACAGGATCCGCCTTCGGGCGATCAACGAGGCGAAGGCTACAACATCTGCGCCCGTTTCCAACCCCGGCTGGTCCGACACCCCGAATATGGCCTCCCGAGGGCCCGGGTCCAGGTTCACGTGCGCCACTTTAGAGATTACCCTCAAAACCTCCTTCCAGTAATCCTCCAGCTTTGGACAGGACAAGATATATGAAAATGGTTTGCAGGCCCCCCCTTCTACCCCCTCAAAGAGCCAGCTCATCCTCTCCCTTGTAAGGTGCGCTCTATACACCACCTTCAGCTGTATCAGCCCCAACCTCGCACACGAGGTGGAGGCGTTCACCCTCCGGATCACCTCACACCAGAACCCCTCCTCCATACCGTCTCCCAACTCGTCCTCCCACTTTGCCTTGATCCCTTCCAGCGGCGCCTTCACCTCATCCAAAACAGCCCCGTAAACCGCCGGTACTACCCCCTTCTCCAGCCCCCCTGTCGTCAGCACCTCCTCCAGCAATGTGGAAGCCAGCTCTACTGGGAAGCTCTGTATCTCCTTTCGGGCAAAGTCACAAACCTGCAAGTATCTAAATATTTCCCCCTTCTCCAGCCCATACTTCGCTCCCAGCTCCTTCAATTCCACAAACCCACCCCCAAGAAGCAAATTTGTCTACTCCTAACGTTAAGCTCTTCCTACAATTCCTATTATCAGATCATTCGTTCTCCTTTTCTTACTATTGAATGGACACTTTGCTCTGTTACTCATGGTGGCTTATTTTTCAAATTTGTTAATTGTTCGAAACCACTTTGCAAGTTCTCAGGAACGGACTGTGCTGGTCCGATGCAACAGAGTTGTGTCAACAGCGCAAATCCCAAATCTCCACTCTCCCGGAACAAACATTTGTTTTCTGCTGAGCACTCTGCACCTTGTCAGCAGTTTCGAGATTGCACACCCATTGATCTTTCTTCCACTCGATCTTGAGACGCGGAAGTCACAAGGTCAATATATATATTTTTTTTTAATTTAGATTACCCAATTATTTTTTCCAATTAAGGGGCAATTTAGCGTGTCCAATCCACCTACTCTGCACATTTTTGGGTTGTGGGGGAGAAACCCACGCAGACACGGGGAGAATGTGCAAACTCCACACGGACAGTGACCCAGAGCCGGGATCGAACCTGGGACCTCAGCGCCGTGAGGCGGTTGTGCTAACCACTAGGCCACCGTGCTGCCCTAAGGTCAATATATTTACGGCCCAACCGTAGCTTTCCTTTGCGGTGGCGATAACGAGCCCTCTTCTCGTACAGCCGCCAGTCCACGCGGCGATCTGAAGAAATATGCGTTTACGGAGGTTGATCAGATCCGGAATGCACTTCCCCGAAGGAAGCAGATTCAATAGTCACTTTCGAAAGAGGAAATTGGATAAACACGGAAAGGTAAATACCCGCTTAGGAGAGGACAGGGGAATGCAATCAATTGGATAGCTCCATCAAACAGCTAGCACAGGCTTGATGGATTGAATGGCCCCCTTCTATATAAAAGGACATTTGTTGCCAACCCCCAATATTCCCCGGCGTGTGGGGGACGGGGACCTGCTGGAATTCGTGACGCTTGAAAAGGTCAAATTTGAACTGAGGGGAAGGATGGAGGGGTTCTGCAACTCATGGACGTTATTCATTATGCATTTTCCAGAATTGGATCACATCGAACATTCATTAAGGAGGTTGGGGGCTGGGAGGGTTGGGGGGGGGGGAGAAAGGATTGTATGTGTTAATGGTGACTATGGGTGATTCCTGATTCCATTTTATGTTTATGTTAACATGCGGGCTAATGTTTGGGGGTTTGGTGGGAAGAGGGGATCGTTGTTATTGATATGGGCATTGAAATTACAATTGCTACTGATTATTGTTGGGTATAAATTTGGGAGAAAATGTGAAAAAGGAGAATTAAAACATTTGATTTTTTTTTAAAAAGGTGGTCAGACCCCATTTGGAGTATTCTGTGAGCAGTTTTGGGCCCCGTATCTAAGGAAGGATGTGCTGGGGCCTTTGAAAGGGTCCAGACGAGGTTCACAAGAATGATCCCTGGAATGAAGAGCTTGTCGTATGAGGAACGGTTGAGGACTCTGGGTCCGTACTCGTTGGAGTTTAGAAGGATGGGGGGGGGGGGGGTCGGGTCTTATTGAAACTTACAGGATACTGCGAGGCCTGGATAGAGTGGACGTGGAGAGGATGTTTCCACTTGTAGGAAAAACTGGAAGCAGAGGACACCATCTCAGACTAAAGGGACGATCCTTTAAAACAGAGATGAGGAGGAATTTCTTCAGCCAGAGGGTGGTGAATCTGTGGAACTCTTTGCCGCAGAAGGCTGTGGAGGCCAAATCTTTAAGCAGAGATATAGATAGTTTCTTGATTAATATGGGGATCAGGGGCTGTGGGGAGAAGGCAGGAGAATGGGGATGAGAACCATATCAGCCATAATTGAATGGCGGAGCAGACTCGATGGGCCAAATTCTGCTCCTATGTCTTATGGATCTGAAGTCACAAGTAGGCCAGACCAGGTAAGGACGGTAGACTTCCTTTCGTAAGGGACATCAGTGAAGCAGATCGGTTGTTACAACGATCGACAATGACACCCCCTTGAGAGGACTAGCACTGACATTACAGGCCGAATGGACTCCTTCTGTGCTGGAACTCTGCTTTGATTCTGTGAAATGCCGATTGATATCACGGTCGGCACATTCCATCATTTTATTTTGCTAATTGTTTTGAGAGGATTTGTGCAGCTTTTAGTGGACAGGGGAAGCCTGGTCAATTTTCCACACTGTTGGGTAGATGCCAGTGTTATTTCTGTACTGGAAGAGCTTGGCCAGGGGCACGCCTCGTTCCCGAGAGCAAGTCGTCAACATGACTGACTGGATGTTGACAGGGCCCCATAGGCTTTGCAGCATCCAATTGCCTTCAGCCTTCTCCTGATATCACGTGGAGCCAATCAGGTTGGCTGAAGGCTGGCATCTGCCACGCTGGAGACTGCAGGATAACGGAGGGTTGGTGGTTTGACCACAAAGGACCCTTCTCGGGAGGCGGTCACCCGTTTGCAAGATTCTGTCGAGGAAGCCCTGGTGTGCTACTGCAGCGCACATTGTAAGTAACTCACCTCCTGACTCCTCAAACCCTGGTCCACCGTCTACGAGGCACAAGTCAGGAGTGTGAGGGAATACTCTCCACTCGCCTGGATAAGTGCAGCTCCCAACAACTCAAGAAGCTCAACACCATCCAGGGGCTGTTTAGCACAGGGCTAAAGAGCTGGCTTTGAAAGCAGACCAAGGCAGGCCAGCAGCACAGTTCAATTCCCGCACCAGCCTCCCCGAACAGGCGCCGGAATGTGGCGACTAGGGGCTTTTCACAGCCACTTCATTTGAAGCCTACTTGTGGCAATAAGCCATTTTCATTTCACTAAGCAGCCCCGCTTGATCGACACCCCATCCACAAACATTCACTCCCTCCACCAGCAACGCACAGCGGCAGCCCTGTGCACCGTCGACAACAAGACGCACCGCAGCCACTCGCCGAGGCTCCTTCGACAGCACCTCCCAAACCCGCCACCTCTACCGTCCAGAAGGACGAGGGCAGCAGCAGACGCACGGGGGAACACCACCGCCTGCAAGTCCCCACCCCCCACACTCCGAGCCGCTCGCCATCCCGACTCGGAAATATATCGGCCGTTCCTTCACTGTGGCCGGGGTCAAAACCCTCCCTAACAGCACTGTGGATGTACTTACACCACACTGGACTGAGGCGGGTTCAAGATGGCGTCCAACTCACCACCTTCTCAAGGGACAATTAGGGATGGGGGCAACAAATGTGGTGCCTCAAACCGAGCCACCGACCCGTGAATGAAAAAAAGACACTGTAGGTAGTCCATGGCAGCAAAGGTGACTTGAAGAAGAGGGCAGTAAACTGAGAGGAATCATACAGTCTCTATATTTTATTTTACTTTTTTTTTTCTTTTAAAATCAGAAATTTATATCCTACATAATACAGTACAAGATTGTCAGCTCCGTTTCGCATTTCAAGTAAAACTCCTCAAAACCTCTCCCGGTTTCTTGTAATACAATCTCTCGTCAGGAAAATAGTTACTTTTAGAAAATATATAATCGCTCGATTTACAAACGCAGTTCTCGTGTTAGAAAAAAATATTGACTTTTGGATAGCTGAGAGGGCCGAATGCCTCGGCAAAAGTGAACTTGACTGATTTCTGTTTCAGTAGTGAGGTCAGAGAGAGGTTGCCGTCGCTGGATTCCGAAATGTTAACTCGCTGGTGACGCATTGAGCACCGTCCCAGTCACTGCACCTTGGGACGTGACAGCTGGGGTGAGGGAGGCGGCTCCAGAGACCAGATTAGTCGGCCGCACAGCCTTTCCCTGGGAAGAAAATCAGCCCCGGCTGTGAGGGGGGATGATGGTTTCCGAGGAGGGCCGGTTCCACATCACTACGGGGTACACTGCTCCTCCCTCGGGTGTTTCTGGAACCTACCTCTCCATTCACCTGAGGAAGGAGCAGTGCTCCGAAAGCTCGTGTTTGAAACAACCCTGTTGGGACTTTAACCTGGTGTTGTCAGACTTCTAACTGTACTCACCCCCAGTCCAACGCTGGCATCTCCACATCATTTTCTAATATCGCCAGGGAAAGGTGTCCCCCCCCACCTCCTCCGGCTCCAAGGGCCGGGGAGGGAGGCATTGCCCTGCCAATGTGGACAGATCTCTCGGCCTTAAAAAGGCGGCCAGCTGGGCAAAGACCCCCCGGTACAATCGACACCGCAAAAAATAAATAAATAAGTGTACGCGGTGCCCAAAAACAAGCTGGCAATGCACGTGGCGAACAATTAGTCAAAGGCCCAGGATTTGTATTGCAGGTAGAAAGACGTAGTGGAATACTGTCATTTCCCACTATATATAAATTGGGTGGGGAGGAGAGGGGGTGGGGGATGGGGGAACTAGGACCAATCTTGACACAGTGATTTGGCTGCGTGGAGGTACAGGGATGGGGTTAGGTGAAGGGCACGTTCAGCATCACACTGGGGCTGTCATCAATGAGAGGCGGATGGAAAACAGAACATGATTTAGCGACAAGAGTTGGCGGACCGCTTAAACATGATGCGGCCCGGGTTGGTGAAATTGAACACCCCGACACATCCGCTTTGTTCCCCTCACACCCCCCCCCCAACCGGGGCGCTGGTGAGTGAGGGCCAAGTCTTTCAAGTGCAGACCTTGTCTGTTCTTTCGGCCTTCCAGTCGCCAAAATGAAAAGGAGGAAAATTCCTAAAGTATCCGCAGGTTTTCAAGTGCCAATCCTGATTGGGACTTTTTTCTTCCGTGATTTTCAAACAAGGCTCCCAAATTCCTGAGACGTTTTCCCAATCCACACGCCGGCTCCCAGATGGAATGTTCCCTGAATGTTAGAGAGAGAGAAGTGGGGGGGGGGGGGGGGGGGGGGGGGAGATATATATAACTGGCCAGGTTCCCACCGTTGGGGGGGGGGAAGGGGGTGTCAGGTGCAGACTGACGTGCTGGTGTCCGGCTTGGTCAAGTGGCAAATGGCAAGGCTGCCGTAGAACGTGGGATCCGTCATGGGAAAGAGCAGCAGGAAGAAGAGGATGACTCCCAGCAGGTAGAAGAAGAAAATGGTGACCTTCCGGGGGTGATCCAGGGCAGCTCCGATGGCCGGGAATCCCATGTAGTTGCAGAAAGAGTGGCACAGCACCGGACCGATCACGTGACCTGGAAAACAGAGAGGCTGTCACAACACCGTTTCACCGGAGAACCTCAAAACGTCAGGCATTCCCTGGTGGCAGTAACTCTCAACCTATCCATCCATCCTTAGAACTGTTAACCACTCCCCAGGGACTCCCCGAAACCACCGGCGTTCCTAGTGTATCCCCCCGGAAATACCGTTGCTTCCGGGTACCCCTCGAAAACATCGGCGTCTATTGGATAAAACATCAAACCCAGGCCCCGACTACCCCTCCCTACTCCCGGGAGGTCGAACAGCTGGGGTTCTCCCGGTGCACTGGGCCAACATTCAGAGGGTGGCGATGCTGTGGAATTCTCTAACACAGAAAAACGGTGGAGTCCAAGTCGCTGAACGTTTCCAAGAAAGAAATGGATAGGTTTCTAGACACTATAGGTGTCGAGGGGGTACGGGTGAGAGAGCGGGAGTTTGCCGTTGAGGGGGGGGGGGAGGGTCAGCCATGATCATACTGAATGGCGGAGCAGGCCAGAAGGGCCAAATGGCCTCCACCTGTTCCTACTTTCTATGTTCCTGTCAACGGGCTTAAAATAGGCAATGTCTTTGCTGTCTGGGGTGGCTGCATAACAATGACCAGACTTGGAAATGATGTGGAGATGCTGACGTTGGACTGGGGTGGGCACAGTACAAAGTCTTACAACACCAGGTTAAAGCCCAACATGTTTGTTTGGAATCACTAGCTTTCGGAGCGCAGCTCCTTCCTCAGGTGAGTGAAGAGGTGGGTTCCACAAACACATATATAGACTAAGCCAATGATGCAAGATTGTACCTTGAATGGGAGTCTTTGCAGGTAATTAAGTCTTCGAGAGATGATAATGAAGTAGACAATGTTCACTACAATACATTTCCACCTCGTGGTCAACCACGTAATGCGCACAAACAAGATGCACCTAGGGTTACGTTCCAACAAGACACACCCAGTACGGCTTCTGGTCAGTACCAGTGGCTAAGCAAGTTCAACCATGATTTGCTTTTACAATTAATCAACAACAGTATCACAATAGCCCAACTGTTTACCACATGGCTCTACAGAACCATCTCAGGCAACTGCCTGTTCTGCCTTCCACCATTATTCAGTATGAAGATGATGTTCTGATAACCTCCATCAATAAAGATGATCATGACAAAGACTTACGGATGGTGTTGAACCACCTCAGTACAAATGGTCACAAATCTAGCTTTGCCAAAGCACAAATTACCCAGGAAAAAGTTGTTTACTTGGGACAGAAAATTTCCAAAGGCAAAAGGGAACTTACTCAGAACAGAACGGCTGCCAAGGCCAGCCTTCTGATTACAGGGATACGGGACAAGTCACATATAGCTAAAAAAGTTGCCAAAAACTGTCAACTTGAGAAAACTGTCATTCTGAATGTTGCTTTATTAATTTTAAGAAATTAACATATCTTGTTAGCGGTGTTTCCTTTAACACAATCGACGAGTTCATCTGCAGAAAGCAATAAATGGGAGGATTTAATAATAACCTTCTTTGTCACAAGTGTGAAGTTGCTGTGAGAAGCCCCTAGTCGCCACATTCCGGCGCCTGTTTGGGTAAGCTGGTACGGAATTGAAGCTTCGCCGCTGGCCTCGTTCTGCATCAGAAACCAGCTATCTAGCGCACCGTGCTAAACCAGGATTTTGCAAGCCCAGACCAGATGGTGGGGGTTGGGGGGGGGGGGGGGGGGGGGGGGGGGGGGAGAATGTAATGAGACATGAATCCAAGGTCCCGGTTGAGGCCGTATTCATGCGGCGGAACTTGGCTATACGTTTCAGAATCCATTCAAGGTATCATCTTGCAGCATTGACTTTGTCTATATATGTGGTTGTGGAACCCACCTCTTCATTCACCTGAGGAAGGAGCTGCACTCCGAAAGCTAGTGATTCGAAACAAACCTGTTGGACTTTAACCTGGTGTTACAAGACTTCTTTCAGACTTGATAAGTAATCGATTGGCAGCAAATTTCTCCGGGATGCTCGAGTGTCACGAAAGGCGGCGTGGAAATGCAAAATCTCTCCTTTCATCGAGGCACAGGATGGGGCAAAAGACCAAATGAAATTAAGCAGCGATTCGGATTATATTTCTCAACAAGCTCAGATTCCGTGAGAAGCCGCTCGCACTGAATCCTGCTATTAAATCCAAACTTTCTTTGAACCGCACAGATTAAATACCAGGGAGGGATAAGATGCGGGTGGAGTGTACGCCAAGGAGACATCGAGCCTGAAGATGACAGGAGGGAGAGGAAACTGAGGGAGGCGAGGTGTTCGGAGAGGCCGGGGAGGAACGAGCGGCAGTCCGAGATGGTGCCGTGAGTTTGGTTAAATCGCGAGTGAGGAGGAAGGAAGAGGGGACAGCGGACGTGTGAAGGTGTGAACGGTAAACGCACACTGACCTGTCCTGATGAAAATAAAGGCCGTGTACACCCCGAACACTGCAGTGTACGAAAACTGGAAAACTGGGGATAAAAAGAAACAAGCGCACTGGTTATTAACCCAAGCAGAACAAATATTAACGGCCCAGTTTTATTGTTACCGCATGGTCCATGTTGCAAAGCTATCAGGATCAAAGCTGTCATGAAGGGATAGGATCACATGAATTAGGAACAGGAGAAGGCCATTTAACCCTTGTGTCTGCTCCGCTCCATAAAAATATTCAATGATCCTGCCTCTTTCAGAGGGTCGGAGCAGAGATTCTAGGATTCTACATGGTTCCCCAATGTCCTGCACAACTGCAGCAAAACATCCCGACTTTTATATTCCATTCCCCTTTTAAGAAATTGCAACGTTCCATTTGCCTTCCTAATCGCTCACTGCACCCACAGAGTAATGTTTTGCAAATCATGCACTAGAACACCCAGATCCCTCTGTACCTTGGAGTTCGGCACTCTCTCTCTCTCTCCAGTTAAATGATATGCTGCTTTTTTAATCCTCCTGCCAAAGTGGGAACAACTTTCCCACCTTACACTCCACCGATTAACCTTCTGCCCATTCATTTAACCTTTGATGACCCCCGATAGGCCCTCATTAAAACTTACTTTCCTGCCCATCTTTGCGTCATCAGCTTTGGATCACAAGGATGTGGTGACGGGGGGAGTGGGGGGGGGGGGGGGGGATTCTCATTGCTGTGTAGCATTTACTCAGTCCGTTAAATCTATTGAAGGCGACGGGCTGGCACATGTTAAACAACAACCCAACAGAATTTCACGCACAGCGAATTCGTCATCACAAGAAATCCTCATCGGGACACCTTCACAAGGGTTGCACGGCAGCACAGTGGTTAGCACTGTTGCTTAACAGCGGCAGGGTCCCAGGTTCGATTACCGACTTGGGTCACTGTCTGTGCGGAGTCTGCACGTTCTCCCCCCCGTGTCTGCGCGGGTTTCCTCCGGGCGCTCCGGTTTCTTTCCACAGGTCCCCAAAGACGTGTTTGTTGGGTGAATTGGACATTCTGAATTCTCCCTCTGTGTACCCAAACAGGCGCCGGAATGTGGCGACTAGGGGCTTTTGACAGTCACTTCATTGCAGTGTTAACGCAAGCCTGCTTGTGACAATAATGATTATTGTTAACAGCCGGCTAATTCAATAGCGTGCATTTTACATGCTATTGAACCAGCCTTCAATAGGGCAGCACGGTGGCACAGTGGGTCAGCCCTGCGGCTCACGGTGGCGAGATCCCAGGTTCGATCCTGGCTCTGGGTCACTGTCCGTGTGGAGTTTGCACATTGTCCCCGTGTTTGCGTGGGTTTCGCCCCCACAACCTAACGATGTGCAGGGTAGGTGGATTGAACACGCTAAATTGCCCCTTAACTGAAAAAAATTAATTGGGTACTCTAAATTTAGAAAAAAAAAATTAGCATTCAATAATCAAGATTGACCCCACTTCATACCCACCCCCAATCCAAGAAAGTCAGTAAAGCCAAAACCAAGACACAAAACCTTTCTTTATCGAGCGGTTAACACGTGCTCAAAGACAATTAAATACCCGTCCCCCGTTTCTCTTAACCGTGACAACGTAACTGATGAGACATTGACACACGGTGTACAGCAACACAATGCGCCTCTACCTTCCCCCCCCGCAATCCAACTTTCGACCCAAATCCTCCACCCTCCCACGTGCGTCGTACCTGCGGAGAGGAAGATCCCCACGACCGTGCCTTGTCTGAACTTCAGGAGCTCGATCACGTGGTGGAAATGAGCTTGAGGGGAGGAGGTGGGGGGGGAGAAAGAAAAAGAAATGTCAAACATTCAAAATGAATCTTGGTAGCTTGAGAACAGTGAATCGGTCTGGGCTACAGTTCCATTCAAGACCTTCGCCCAAGTGGCTGGTCTTTAGGTGCCAGTCCAGCGAGTGTTTGACAGGCGGATGGTCGAGAAAGGGCACCACATGGCAATGTTCACACTAATGGCCCTTCCAGCAGAATTCCAAGCTTGGAATCAGCGGCAGGGCACCTGGAGGAGGATTAATTTACTCCCCCGCTGATTTAACGGCCTTGAGGCCCTGGCAGCTCCTCTGACTGAGATCGGGGAAACTCCGACTGCTGGTTAAACCTCAGGTTTTCATAGCCACTGACGGCCTTAACCTGCTGCGCTGCTGTGTGGTGGTGGCGAGGGATCTGGGAGTAGTGTGGTTTTCCCATTTTGTTAGCCTGCGCCACCCCTCTGCTTGCTGGCCTGGTTCAACTTTAAAATTCTCATCCACATTTTGGTCAACCCCTTCCCCAATGGTTTCATACTATTTACAGTGCAGAGTTTGCACATTCTCCCCGTGTTTGCGTGGGTTTCGCCCCCCCACAACCCAAAAGATGTGCAGGGTAGGTGGATTGGCCAACGCTAAATTGCCCTTAATTGGAAAAAAAATGAAACACATACTCTAAATTTTTTTTTTCTATAATAATAAGTAAAAGGATGAATAGTCGCTGTTTCGGATGGCCGTCTTTAAGCACACGTTCCTGCCAACCGTTCTTTCAGGACTAGGTTTCTGATTTCCAGCATGTTACGGTTTTCATGGGAGATTCATCCAGGTCTCAGAAATACACGAGGGCAGAGAGAGAGGGGGGAGGGGGGGGGGGAGAAGAGAGAGGGGACAGAGGGGGCAGAGAGGGGGGACAGAGGGGGGGACAGAGAGAGGGGGGCAGAGAGAGAGAAGCAGAGAGAGAGGGGGAGAGGGGGGAGAGGAGGGGGGGAGAGGAGGGGCGGAGAGGAGGGGGGCAGAGAGAGGGGGGAGAGAGGGGGGGAAGAGAGAGGGGGCAGAGAGGGGGGACAGAGGGGGCAGAGAGGGGACAGAGAGAGTGGGGCAGAGAGAGAGGAGCAGAGAGATGGGGGGAGAGGAGGGGGGTGGAGAGGAGGGGGGCGGAGAGAGAGGGGGAGAGAGGGAGGGTAAGAGAGAGGGGGGGGAGAGAGGGGACAGAGGGGGCAGAGAGGGGGACAGAGGGGGCAGAGAGGGGGGACAGAGGGGGCAGAGAGGGGGGACAGAGGGGGCAGAGAGGGGGGGCAGAGAGAGGGGGGCAGAGAGAGAGGAGCAGAGAGAGAGGGGGAGAGAGGGGGAGAGGAGGGGGCAGAGAGGAGGGGGCAGAGAGAGGGGGGAGAGAGGGGGGGAAGAGAGAGGGGGCAGAGAGGGGGGACAGAGGGGGCAGAGAGGGGACAGAGAGAGTGGGGCAGAGAGAGAGGAGCAGAGAGATGGGGGGAGAGGAGGGGCGGAGAGAGAGGGGGAGAGAGGGAGGGTAAGAGAGAGGGGGGAGAGAGTGAGGGGGAGAGAGGGGGGAGGGGGAGAGAGAGAGAGGGGATGGAGAGGGGAGAGGGGAAAGGGGAAGAAGGGGGAATGAGGGAGAGGGAGTGAGGGAGAGAGAGAAAAGAGAGAAAGAAAGAAACGCAGAGAGAAGAGAGAGAGAAAAGAGGGGGAGAGAAAGAGAGAGAGAGACAGCGAGAGAGAGAAGAGACAGAGAGAGAGAAAAGGAGAGTCCTTGTCTCTCAGTGTCCAGGTCTCCAACTCTGCTTCCCTTCAGTCTTTGGAAATCATCCCACTCAGGCAGGAACCAATCACCATCTGTTACCAGGCAGAATTTGGCCCATTGGCCAATTTATTGGCCCCCAGCCAGCCAATTGAAGCGAGTCCCACCCCCATCTCTCGGGTACCACAATGTCCGAGTTCTGCTCAACTTAAAGGCAAATGTCCATTAAGTATCCATGGATCAAAATGATGATGGCAGAAAAATAACGGAAGGGTGAATAAGGGAATCAGGAGGAAGGAGCCGTACATACCTTCCTCCCTAAAAGGAATGATTCGCCAGGGTATAACGTTTCATTATGCAAGACCTAAATCACAATAAGCTCTCCATCCATCCCTATTAGACCAGCTCCCTTCCCAATCTCTACCTTGGTATAGTCAGTCCCTAAACCCGTGACAAAGTATCCGCAATCATATTACCCTTCCCGTGGACATTGCAATGATTCCAACACAATAATCTTGCGTTCCTGGTTTTAAGCTTTGGTATAATCCCAAGAGGATTATGGTCCGGATCAACTGAGCTTTGGTTTATTGTCATGTCGCATATGTAGTTCAAAGTGCTGAAGGGCTAGAAGCACTGCCCCTACCCCGGTCACTGGTGGCCGTGACCATTTGTTGGGATGGGGGAAAACATTTTCTTTGAGGCATTTTCAAATATATACATGACAAAGAGGAAAAACCACAAAAAAAACAAGCGCGGCAACGGCAAACAATCAAAACATCCTTACACACACCAGCTTTCCTGCCCCCCAACTCTTCCCACTGCCATCCCGGTGCCTGTTTTTAAACTTTTTTCCTTCAAAACAGGCATGCTCTGGGAAATATTTGCACCTGAAGTGAACAGCAATGCTGGAGGCTGTAACAAATTACTTTCAGAAAAGTCAAATTCACTTTCTTCTCCTGATCTGCTGCCTTCCTCCCCAGCTCTGGAAGGATTACTTCCAATCGGTTCAAGATCAGCAAGTGGCAGGTCTAAGTGACAGGAACCAGTAGTTTATCATTTCTTCACAATCAGAACCCCAATCGGATTCGGAACTCTCGTCTGTATTCAAACTTTACAACACACACGTGTGGGTCTTCACTCTGGCACGTTAATTCAGATCCCACTTCCTCTTTCACATCATTTGTTCAGTTTTCTCCTTCAAGGATGGCCCAGGTCTCTATCTCAACTACTTCCTCTGTATCAACATTGCTCGGTATAATGTTCTGGGCCAGGGTCCAGAGAACCCCAAAGTGTATCATGGAGTTCACCTGACCCACAACTTTGAATAGATTGTGGTTATGGGGAGCACACGGGCCTATTTTCTAGGTGTGATGTAACAGAGATGTAGTCCTTTTAAATTAAAATGTTCATTTATGAAACCAGTTATAAACCCACAGTAAACATCTTAACAACTATCAACACCAATAAATCCCCCAAAGAATACAGTACTCTGTAAATAACTCTTAATCTTTCCTTGCAACATCCACAAGACAAAAAGAACCCTTTTTTCAGAAAGACATCAGGTTTAACTTCACTACTGAGAGCAGTTCCCACTTTGAAATCACCAAATGGACATTCTTCAGCTAGCAGAGATTCATACACATTGTGCTGTGACTGCAGCTTCTCCAAATCTAAAACAAAACTAAACACACCCTGTAGCAGACAGCCTAAAGCGAAAGTAAAAGCAGACAGACAGCCCAGCTCTCATTTCTTAAAGGTACATCCACTACAGCTATTTTATAAACCCCCATTTCTTAAAGGTAATCTCACATGACAATAATCTAATCATTTGTTTTAACCGGCTGAGAGATTCCAACCTGAAGCAAGTGACCAAGGGTTGCTCCAAGAGCTTCACATTCCTAGACGTGCACATCACCAACAATCTGTCCTAGTCCACCCATGTCGGAGCTACCGCCAAGAAAGCACAACAACGCCTATACCTCCTCGGGAAACTAAGGAAATTCGGCATGTCCACATTGACTCTTACCAACTTTTACAGATGCACCACAGGAAGCATCCTATCGGGCTGCATCACAGCCTGGTATGGCAACTGACCGCAAGAAACTTCAGAGAGTCGTGAACACAGCCCAGTCCATCACACGAACCTGCCTCCCATCCATTGACTCTGTCTACACCTCCCGCTGCCTGGGGAAAGCGGGCAGCATAATCAAAGACCCCTTCCCACCCGGCTTACTCACTCTTCCAACTTCTTCCATCGGGCAGGAGATACAGAAGTCTGAGAACACGCACGAACAGACTCAAAAACAGCTTCTTCCCCACTGTCACCAGACTCCTAAACGGCCCTATTATGGACTGACCTGATTAACACTACACCCCTGTATGCTTCACCCAATGGCGGTGCTTATGTAGTTACATTGTGTACCTTGTGTTGCCCTATTATGTATTTTCTTTCCTTTTCATGTACTAAATGATCTGTTTGAGCTGCTCGCAGAAAAATACTTTTCACTGTACCTCGGTACACGTGACAATAAGCAAATCCAAATCCAAAACAGTATCAATGTTCTGTTCCCTCCAGCCACACACACAGCAGCAGACTGGGGCCGTGAGCAAACGTTACCACCTTTAGAACTGGCCAGCCAGCCAGCCAAGAACACGGCCCCTCGAGCGCGCACGTGTGCGCCCGACAGCTCCCCAACCCCAGACGTTAACGTCGCACTCACCCAGTCAAACCCACTCACCGACTCCAAAGAAAAGCGGGCAGGTGACAATGGCACGGCCGAGGCCAGTGCAAGGCACCAGCATTGGCAGCATACACGCCCGGAACACCAGCTCTTCAGTCAGGGGAGCCACCACCTGATTCCTCATCCACCGCATGTCCGCCAGACACTGCACCCAGAACTGTGGGGCTGGGAAAGAGACAACAGCATTACCGACGCTCGATCTCTCAGACGGCAGCCAAGACGGGAGCCGGGCGAACCAGTATCCCTAATCGGAATCTTCCACATTACTGTTCCCCGAGCGGGTGACGATCCTAGAAGCAATGGGCGGGAGCTTTCCCTAAAATTTTCATTCCCGGGATGTGGGCAGCGCTGAGAAAAGGTGACATTTATCGCCCATACCCAGTGGCCCTCCAGAAGGTGGGATATGGAGATGCCGGCGTTGGACTGGGGTGAGCGCAGTAAGAAGTCTGACAACACCAGGTCCAACCGGTTTGTTTCAAATACTAGCTTTCGGAGCACTGCTCCTTCCTCGGGTGGTGATGAGCTCCCTTCTTGAACAGGTGCAGATCGAGTGGTGAAGACATCCCCAGTGCTCTTAGGCCGGGGGCCCTCATATTTTGACCCAGCGACGATGCGGGAGAGTCTGATAACATTTCCGAATCGAGATGGTGTCATTTGCGAGGTGAACTCGAGAGTGGGGTTGGAGCTGGTGCCATCTCCTGCCCTTGCCCTTCAAGATGTGGAGATGCCGGCGTTGGACTGGGGTGAGCGCAGTAAGAAGTCTGACAACACCAGGTTAAAGTCCAACCGGTTCGTTTTGAATCAGGTGATGAAGGAGCTGCACTCCGTAGGCTAGTGATTTGGAACAAACCGGCTGGACTTTAACCATGTCCTTCAAGGTGGTATGGAGATGTGGGTTGAGGACTGGGAGGGAGCCTTGGCGAGCTGCCCTAGCGCATCCTGCAAATGGTGCACACTGCTGCCACAGAATCCCTACAGTGCAGGAGGGTATTCGGCCCATCGAGTCTGCACCAACCCTCTGAAAGAGCACCGTACCTAAGGCGACTCTTCTCCCACCCTATCCTCGTAGCCACACCGAACCTGCCGGGATGGAAGGGAGTGAGGGTTTAAGTGAATGGGGTGCCTAAACAGACCTGGACCTGGACGGATGGATGACCTGCTGTAAAGTGTACGGTTACATATCCTGGCTACTGAGACACAGGGAGATATCTGTACTACGGAGGAAGTTGCAGAGCAGAGCACTGGCTCTAGAAGACAGCTGGCTCAGGGCAAAGAATGAAGGAAAGTCGACTGTCCACCCTCGAATGAAGGCAGCAGAGAGAGGACACCACCCCAAAAAAAATCAACTTACATTTGTACCACACCCTCAGCATGTCCCAAAGCGCTTTAACAGTCAATGAGGCACTTCTGAAGTGTGGTCACTGCTGTCTTGTGGGAAACGCAGCCGCTAACTTACACAGAGCGAGAACACGTAAACAGCAATGTGACTAGGTGTTGGTGGAGATTTTAGGCCTTTTGTGGAACATTGCACTTTTAAAAAATAAATTTAGAGTACCCAATTCATTTTTTCCAATTAAGGGGCAATTTAACGTGGCCAATCCACCTACCCTGCACATCTTTGGGTTGTGGGGACGAAACCCACGCAGACACGGGGGAGAATGTGCAAACTCCACACGGACAGTGACCCAAGAGCCGGGATCGAACCTGGGACCTCGGCGCCGTGAGGCAGCAGTGCTAACCCACTGCGCCACCGTGCTGCCCGGAAGATTGCACTTTTAACGGCAAAAGCAGATACAGGATGTGACTCACCGAAGGCAAATCTGGGACTGGGGGAGAGACGTTCTTCGCTCACTGAGCGATTAGCAACGTGGATGGGGATTGGTGTCCCTGTAGCGGAGGGGAAATCCCAGGAATCTCCAAAGCCGGAAGGCACAGGAGACCACCTGCCGCTCCCCGGACCTTTGCTCGGTGCGTGCTCTAATTTAGGGGATGCTCGAATCCTGCAAGCCCCCCCCCCCCTACACCTGTGCGCTGTGGGGTGAAAGGGGACGCAGATTTAACACTCCTCCCCTGCCAGTAATGAGTTGAGGCCCACAGCCCAGGGCATCATTAAGGTCGATAAGCTTCGAGGCTGGGGTAAGGTAAACCTGGAGCAGCCAGGTTGGTGAATCATTTACATAGTACCTTATCGTGAGTGTTTAAAGAGCTTCATTCACTATAATAATCTTTATTAGTGTCACAAGTCGGCTTACATTAACACTGCAATGAAGTTACTGTGAAAAGCCCCTCGTCGCCACATTCCGGCTCCTGTTCGGGTCACAGAGGGAGAATTCAGAATGTCCGATTTACCTAACAAGCACGTCTTTCGGGGACTTGTGGGAGGAAACCGGAGCACCCGGAGGAAACCCACTCAGACACAGGGGAGGACGTGCAGACTCCGCACAGACAGTGACGCAAGCCGGGAATCGAACCTGGCGGTGTTAAGCAACAGTGCTAACCGCTGCGCTACCGTGCGAAGTGCTTCGACATGCAGCCCACTTAAGGTGACCAACCCTCTTCGCTGGAGTTGAAAGATTCACCTCCGGGATGCTGCCGCAAGCAAAACGCGGGAGAAACCCGCGAGGGCATTAAAAAGAAAAGTAGCATTTTTCAACAAAAAAAAACTTCTTAGAATGCTTCAGTCTATCGGTAATAAAAATATTTGATACAAGAGGATGAATGCTGTCAGTCAAGAATCATCCGGAGTGTCTGATTATCTTGCCATTGGCCTTGGGAAGGTGGGATGGCCAGGTTTGTTAGTGGGGGGGGGGGGTGATAGGGGTGCATGGGGCAGAGTGTTTGGAGGTGGTACGACGTGATGAAATTTCCAGGAACATCACCAGAGCTGGCGACCCAAGTCTACTTGTCCTGCGTGCATGCGAGCGCTTCTTTCCGGGAAACCAAATTAACTGCATCAACAAATTGAGGGATGAATTAAAAGGCCGCCCTTTAAAAGGGACATGGCATCAAAGTTAACAAGCATCCCAAAGGAAACTTCAAACATCGAAACAAGATGCGAGTCAAGGTGGCGACAAAACACCCCCAGTCCCTGCGGTTCCCACAGGGCACGGGTGATCTCAATCGTGCCGGCAGACACCGCGTGCTCCCCTTTCCAGGAAACACCCGGCCGTGAAGGCAGCCACGGAAGATGGGCAGACAGTTGTATGCGGCGCGCAAAAAAAAGAGCCAGCCATTTTGCAAGATTCCTCAAGACATCAAACGAGCACTTGGGTTTTGATTTTGCCAGGGTTGGTTGCACAGGATGATTTGAAAAAAAAGACATCTTGACACCTACTTTGGACACCGGGGATTGGAAAAGAACGACTAAAGTTGCAAATTAAAATTTACAGAGCTACAGGGGAGGTAATGGCACTCAAGTGAGTTGCTCTTCCAGAGGGCCAGCATGGAAGCAAAGGGGCTGAAGGGCCTCCTTCTGCGCTGTAGCCATTCCATTTCTCTTACGGCCTCTTCTATGTCCGACCCACTAGCCCTCAACAAAGGGATGCAATGTCTTGGGTTTCTGTTAAGGCATCTTTGAGTCGTCAGTGGTATAGGTTTTAGCCACACCACAGGTCCTGGTACGTTAGGAGGGGAAAGGTGCAACAAAGCTGCACTGTCAGATATACGGCATTTGGACGAGGTTATATACATACTCCCCAGATACCCCCATATCTGCTTTTACCTGCGGTTCAGGCAGGCACTCAGCAGCCCCAAGCCACCACTCAAAGCTCAGCAACCGCAGAATGCTGGCTAACTGTGCTTCAAACCAGATCCGCTGTCCTTACAGTGGCGCAAGCTCCTACAATCCCTTCTCAGCCAGCCACTCGAAGGCCCGGGCTCACCTAGAAACGTCTTCATCCCTTCGAACAAATCCCACGGATAGTCCATGACCAGCTGAATCAGCGGCCCGAAAAACAGCACCTGCGGGGCAGAGAGAAACGCTTTTAATTCGACACAAATTCCACACGCACCTCGGCCACTCCCTCAACACGTCCCACAATCTCAGCACTACTCACCACCCTCTCCCTCCCGAAATCCTTCTCGGATCGATGAGCGAATCTCCGATCTGGGTGGCTCCTCATTTTGGACACCCCCACAAGTGGAAACATCTTCTCTGCGTCAACCCACTCACAAACATTTACGTTGTACATCTCAAAAGATTCCTTCAAGGTCACCCCTCAAGCCTTCTCTTTTCTTGAGAAAGGATATTCAGTCTCCCTCGATAGGTAGAACCTCTGTCATGTGAGTGGCCCTTTAAGAAACGTTTAGTCTCTTATCATACGACGTGTAGCACATTGGGCTGTGGCTGTCAGGTGAGAGGGTTTTTAAAAAAAAAGATTTTGGTTTCAGTTTGACTGCTTTGGTCTGTAGAAGGAGAAAGAAGTGTTTTTCTCTCGTTTTCATTTTCACAGCTGTTCTAGTAAACAGCACATTGGTTGTGGCTAACTACCTTGGTAACTTTAAAGATAAGAGTTGTTTTCCGGAAGGAGTTTTGAATGTGCTGTTTGGAACTGGATCAGAATCTCAGGGAAAGGACAAGTCCCATTCAAGCGCGATGACAGTGTGCTGGGCCACGCCCTTGAAAAGGGGTTTTGGTTTAATTGCATTTTGTTACTGAATTGGAACAGTTAAGGGGGAATTCATTAAGTGTTATACATAGATTACTGTACCTGTGTGGTGTCTTTATGTTGGTTATTGATAAAAAAATTCTTGCTATGTTTATATATATATTTTATATATATATGTTAACTACATTCTTAGAATAAACTTTGTTTTGATTAAATTGTCTAGGAAGTCTGATGAATCACACTTGCAGCGAAGGCTTTTGTGCTCAACCCAAATTCAACATAAAGGTTGTAGGGCAGCACGGTAGCACAGTGGATAGCATAATTGCTTCTCAGCTCCAGGGTCCCAGGTTAGATTCCGGCTTGGGTCACTGTCTGTGCGGCGTCTGCACATCCTCCCCATGTCTGCTGCGTGGGTTTTCCTCCAGGTGCTCCGGTTTCCTCCCACAGTCCAAAGACGTGCAGGTTAGGGTGGACTGGCCGTGATTAATTACCCCTTAGTGACCAAAAAGGTTAGGAGGGGTTACTGGGTTAGGGTGGAAGTGAGGGCTTAAGTGGGTTGGTGCAGACTCGATGGGCCGAATGGCCTCCTTCTGCACTGTATGTTCTATGTTTTAAAGGTCAGGTGAACTTCATAATACACTTTGGAGTTTCTCAGCCCTGGCCCATAACACCTCCCATTTTGTGGTTATTGTTCTTGTCAATTCGTTATTGCACCTTTCAGTTCCTCCATGTCCTTGCTTTAATATGGAGATTAGAAATGTACACATTATCCTGACAAACGTTCTACACAAGTTTAACATTTGCTACACAAGTGCGTGGAACTGTTTTAGCTCCTGGCTTTGCAGAAGAGCCTGCCAACCTGCAGCCCCAGAGCGCCATTCTGAAAGTTACTTCCTCCTCCTGTGCACTCACCATGGTCAGCAGGAGCGGAAGGCAGGCTGCGGCAATGATCCCATCCAAGTGAACGCCCATTAGCATCAGCAGCGATGGACCTGTCTAATCAAAACATGCAAGCAGTCAGGCCCACTGGTCTTGTCCGGTGTACACAAAGCACCGTGACTCCAACTGATGCCACGTCATTCCCGAGAGTCATAGCGGTTCACAGCACGGAAACAGGCCCTTCGGCCCAGCTGGTCCGTGCCGCCCAGTTGCTATCACTAAGCTAGTTCCACTTGCCCGCATTTGGCCCATATCCCTCTATACCCGCCCTGCCCATGTAACTGCTTTTTAAAAGACAAAATCGTAGCCGCCTCTACCACTGCCTCTGGCAGCCCGTCCCTGACCCTCACCACCCTCTGTGTGAAGAAATTTCCCCTCTGGTCTCTTTTGTATCTCTCCCCTCTCACCTTTAACCTATGCCCTCCAGTTCTAGACTCCTCTACCTTTGGAAAAAGATGTTGACTATCTACCTTATCCCTGCCCCTCATTATTTTATCGACCTCTATAAGATCACCCCTAAGCCTCCTACGCTCCAGGGAAAAAAGTCCCAGTCTATCTGGCCTCTCCTTATAACTCAGACCATCAAATCCTGGTAGCATCCTCGTAAATCTCTTCTGCGCTCTTTCTAGTTTAACAATCTCCTTCCTATAATAGGGTGACCAGAACTGAACACGGTATTCCATGTGTGGTCTGACCAATGTCTTGTACAACTTCAACAAGACGTCCCCACCCCTGTATTCAATATTCTGCCCAATAAAACCCAGCATGCTGAATGCCTTCTTCACCACCCTGTCCACCTGCGACTCCACCTTCACGGAGCGATGATCCTGTACCCCTAGGTCTCTTTGTTCTGTAACTCTCCCCAACTCCCTACCATTAACTGAGTCGGTCCTGCCCGGATTTGATCTACCAAAATGCATCACCTCACATTTATGCAAATTAAACTCTAACCCAGTGTCCAATACCAGCCTCGCCTTGTCCAGCTCAGGGCCGTGCCGAAACACAGATCTCAAGCCGGATCCCTCAGCTCTGCACGCCAGTGCTAATGCCACAGTGCCGACATTAGCATTGCAACAAAGCAGCTGGGCAAGCACATTTGATCAGTGAAACCTAACCGTCCATTAAACTGGCAAGCATGGCTGGAGAGGTACACAGCGCCTGCCTCACAGTGCCAGGAGCCTGGGTTCAATTCTGACCTCGGGTGATCGTCGTTTGCACGTCCTCCCCGTGTGTGTGTGGGTTTCCTCCGGGTGCTCCGGTTTCCTCCCACAGTCCAAAGATGTGTAGGTTAGGGCGGATTGGCCGTGCTATATTGCCCCTTGGTGTCCAAAAGGTTAGGTGGGGTTACTGGGTTACGGGCGGAGGCCTGGGCCGAAGTAGGGGGCTCTTTCGGAGGGTCGGTACAGACTCAATGGGCTGAATGGCCTCCTTCTGCACTATAGAACTGTAAGACAGGACTGGGAACTGGGTAAAGTACAATTCTGAGATAAAAAGCACAACGTTTAGAAAAAAAAGAAGGGGATTAATTCAAGTAGGTTTTCCCCTGGACCATTACTGGTGCCAAGTCACAGAATTGATTCCAACACAGGCAGGATAAAGTTACTGGAATAGCACAAATGGAGGTTATCTGTTTATGACAGCTACATTAATACCCTGTTAGCTTGGTCACCTTGGAATCCAAATATTGGATTGCTAAAATCTGGATTGCTGGCTGACACACCTCGATAATAATTTGGATTTAATCAGTAAGGGAATCGAGGTTTATGGGGGGACGAAAGGCTGGATGGCGGAGGTGAGGATTATCGTAATGATCAGTCGTGACCCCAATGAATGGCGGAGCTGACTCGATGGGCCGAATGGCCGACCTCTGCTCCAACGGATTATGGTCTCAACAGCGAACTGGGGTACTGGAGGTTAACCTGTCACACTGACGCTCCCAATGGGAAGAAGCAGTGTCCGCAGTGGGAACGTGTAGCTCGCCAGAGTGGGAGAACGGAAACGGTCCAACGTCGGTGCAGAGGACCCGCAAAACTGCTCATTGAAAATCAGCGATTCAAATTCAACAGCTCAAATGTCAATTCCAGGGCCGTCGGGGCAGGTCTCTTCAGGCGCTCGACTCAAATGGATAATTCTACAGGATGCGCATTTGTATAGTGCCTCTCAGCGTGACCTCAGTTATAAAATGGCCTCCAACACCCCTCTATCACTCACTGACCGGTGCCCCTTTTCACACCTATCACCGTGACCTGTACCTCCCTGATCAACCGGCTTCTGTGAGTTTACCTCGTCAGGGAAAACACCTGCCTATTTCAAAAGTGTGTTTCCCCATCACAGCCATTAGCGCCGCTGCCTCACAGCTCCAGGGTCCCCGGTTCGATTCTCGCTCTTGGGTCACTGTCTGTGCGGAGTCTGCACTTTCTCCCCCCGTGTCCGCGTGGGTTTCCTCCGGGTGCCCCGGTTTCCTCCCACAAGTCCAAAGATGTGCAGGGTCAGATGGATTGACGCCTTAATGTCCAAAAAGTTAGATGGGGTCACGGGGATAGGGGTTAAGTAAGAATGCTCTTTCCCAGGGCCGGTGCAGACCAGATGGGCCAAATGGCCTCCTTCTGCTCTGAAAATTCCATGATCTCTTATCTTCCGAGGTCATATGACTTGCTCAAATTGGTCACTTTCAATTTGCCGCTGCCAGCGAGTGACTGGAGGGAGGTACAACTAAAGCTGAAGTTAAATCGTCTTCTTACTGCGTGCGATGGCGTTAAATTTCCAGCTGGTTCCCGGGCGTCTCATCAAACAGGGTTTACCGTTTGAGACTTTAGAAATAATCGAAAGTTTGGTCAGAGAGAGTTTTAGGCAGAACCTTAATGGAGGGGAGCGAGGCAGACAGTTTGAATGAAGGGATTCCAGAGCTTAAGGGAAAAGCAAATTACTGTGGATGCTGAAATCTGAAACAAAACAGAAAATACTGGACAAACCTCAGCAGGTCTGGCAGCCTCTGTGGACAGAGAACGGAGCTAATGTTTCGAGGAAGGTAATGCATTTTGGAAGGTCTAATGCAGGTAGGGAATATACAGTGAATGGTAGAACTCTCAAGAGTATTGAAAGTCAGAAGATCTAGGTGTACAGGTCCACAGGTCACTGAAAGGGGCAACACAGGTGGAGAAGGTAATCAAGAAGGCAGAGGGCATGCTTGCCTTCGTTGGACGGGGCATTGAGTATAAGAATTGGCAAGCCATGTTGCAGCTGTAGCCAAACTTGGAGTATAGTGTTCAATTCTGGTCGCCACACTACCAGAAGGATGTGGAGGTTTTAGAGAGGGTGCAGAAGAGATTTACCAGGATGTTGCCTGGTATGGAGGGCATTAGCTATGAGGAGAGGTTGAATAAACTTGGTTTGTTCTCACTGGAACGACGGAGGTTGAGGGGCGACCTGATAGAGGTCTACAAAATTATGAGGGGCATAGACAGAGTGGATAGTCAGAGACTTTTTCCCCAGGGTAGAGGGGTCAATTACTAAGGGGCACAGGTTTAAGGTGCGAGGGGCAAGGTTTAGAGGAGATGTACGAGGCAAGTTTTTTACACAGAGGGTAGTGGGTGTCTGGAACTCGCTGCCGGAGGAGGAGGTGGTGGAAGCAGGGGCGATAGTGAAGTTTAAGGGGCATCTTGACAAATACATGAATAGGATGGGAATAGAGGGATACGGACCCCGAAAGTGCAGAAGATTTATGTTTAGACGGGCAGCATGGTCAGCAGGCTTGGAGGGCCGAAGGGCCAGTTCCTGTGCTGTACTTTTCTTTGTTCTTTGAGTCTGGATGACTCTTTGTCAGAGTTTAAGGCCCTGGATGCTGAAGGCATGAACATAGAACATGCAGTGCAGAAGGAGGCCATTCGGCCCATCACATCGAGTCTGCACAGACCCACTTAAGCCCTCACTTCCACCCTATCCCCATAACCCAATAACCCCTCCTAACCTTTTTGGCCACTAAGGGCAATTTATCACGGCCAATCCACCTAACCTGGACGTGCTTGGACTGTGGGAGGAAACCGGAGCACCCGGAGGAAACCCACGCAGACATGGGGAGACCGTGCAGACTCCGCACAGACAGTGACCCAAGCCGGGAATCGAACCTGGGACCCTGGCGCTGTGAAGCAACAGTGCTACCCGCTTGTGCTACCATGGCTGCCAATAACGCAGGGACGCAAATCATGTACGGTCAAGAGGCCAGAATTGGAGGCGTCTTAATAGGAATCTGCTCCACCAGGCAAAATTCACCCCCCATCACAGCAACCTGGTGCCGCAGTTGGTTGACGAACGTACTGACGTACCTTGAAACCCGTGTATTGTCGCCATGTCCAGAGCCACAATGGGGATAGCATCGAGACGATCAGGACACTGGTGAACCGCCGTTTAATCACAGTGGGATGATCCCTGTTATACACACACACACAAAACAAAAGAAAAAGAGCAATTCTTTCAGACAGACAAGATTTGTGTGGAGCACTTGACATTGGAGACACGTTGTAATTAGTCAAAGACATGATCTCTCAAGTCCCATCTCAAAGGTGGGGTGGGGAGGCAGGGAAGTAGCACAACATCTTATCTGAAGACGGGGTCTCCAACAGTGCCGCAGTCCCTCAGTAGTGCGCTATAGTTGGTACCTGCAAACCTACAATCAGGCAGTGTCTCTGTCTCTCTCTCTCTCCGAGCCTCTGGGGACTGATGACCACCATTCTCTGCCCAATTGGAGGAAGGAGGCGGTTGCGTCATCAGAATTAACTGAAGAAAATGATGACCTTTCCAGGACAGTGGGTCAGACAAGCAGGCCGACAACACAAGAGACAGTTGAAGGGTCGACAAGAGGTGGAGGAGAACTGCGAGTTGAGGGCGGTGGGCGCACAGATGGAAAATTCAACCCATGTCTTCAGGTTGCCCTTCCCAACTTCGTTTGACTGGAATACGGATTTGAAATGGATTCCAAACCTGCTGGTCAACCGCTCTCGTCTCCCAGTGGGGGGGTCAGTTGGCTGAACGGCTGGTTTGTGAAGCAGAGCTACGTCAACAGCGCGGGTTCAATCCCCGTACCGGCTCAGGTTATTCATCAAGGCTCCGCCTTCTCCACCTTGCCCCACGCCCGAGATGTGGTGACCCTCAGTTTAGAACATGGAACATACAGTGCAGGAGGCGGCCATTCGGCCCATCGAGTCGGCACTGACCCACTTAAGCCCTCACTTCCCCCCTATCCCCGTAACCCAATAACCTCTCCTAACCTTTTTGGACACGAAGGACAATTTAGCACGGCCAATCCACCTAACCTGCACGTCTTTGGACTGTGGGAGGAAACTGGAGCACCCGGAGGAAACCCACGCAGACACGGGGGGAGAACGTGCAGACTCCGCACAGACAGTGACCCAGCGGGGAATCGAACCTGGGACCCTGGCGCTGTGGAGCCACAGTGCTATCCATTTGTGCTACCATGCTGCCCACCAATGAGCTCTCTCTCAAAAGGGGAGAGCAGTGTTTGCGGACTGTGGCAACTTTCATTTCACCTCCATTCCCACACCCACACTACAGTCGCTTTATCGCCTCACCATCCCCAGGGGAAGAATTTGAAAGTACACATAACGCACCATTGATATTCACCAGACCCTACAGTCCTTACGTAGCACTTCCGGCTGCTTGAGGGGCAATGGGATAGCCTTGCCCTCCCCAATTCATATTTGTCCATTGCTGAAAAAAGATAAGCTGTGGGTCTCGTGCTCAACCAAACAGAATGATAACAATGCCAAATCTCAGAGAGGGAACGATGTCCGTATTGGTCACTGGTGGAAATATAAGGAGAGAAAATCAGTGTCCTAATTCTGGCAACGTGCCCCAGCTGAAAAGGTTGGGAGTGAAAAAAATGAAAATCGCTTATTGTCACGAGTAGGCTTCAAATGAAGTTACTGTGAAAAACCCCTAGTCGCCACATTCCGGCGCCTGTTCGGGGAGGCTGGTACAGGAATCGAACCGTGCTGCTGGCTTGCCTTGGTCTGCTTTTAAAGCCAGCAATTTAGCCCTGTGCTAAACAGCCCTAGACACACACAGCATCGGGGAATTACATGCAGCAAGCACCTGAACCTCACTGCGAAATCTACACCTTTATCGAAACAAGCATTTTTGTTAACTACAATGAGAGAAGCTAAAAAAAAAGACCGTACAATGAGAAACTGGACACCCACTGCAGCTCGAGGTTTATTCCTGGACCTGGCAACCCAGTGAGGGCAGCACGGTAGCATGGTGGTTAGCATAAATGCTTCACAGCTCCAGGGTCCCAGGTTTGATTCCCGGCTGGGTCACTGTCTGTGCGGAGTCTGCACGTCCTCCCCGTGTGTGCGTGGGTTTCCTCCGGGTGCTCCGGTTTCCTCCCATAGTCCAAAGATGTGCGGGTTAGGTGGATTGGCCATGCTAAATTGCCCATAGTGTCCTAAAAAGTAAGGGGGGGGGGGGGGGGTTGTTGGGTTACAGGTATAGGGTGGATACGTGGGTTTGAGTAGGGTGATCATTGCTCGGCACAACATCGAGGGCCGAAGGGCCTGTTCTGTGCTGTACTGTTCTATGTTCTAACCCATCTTTTATTCCCTGGAGGCTCCCGAGGATCAGCAACTCAAAATCTAACAAGACTCTACTTTGGAGCTGAAATGAACCATTGAGGTTTGAGACAATTTATCAGGAACTTTGTCACTTCAGATGCTGCCAGTCCAGCATTTGGGCAGCATGGAAGCACAGTGGTTAGCACTGTGGCTTCACAGCACCAGGATCCCAGGTTCGACTCCCCGCAGGGTCACTGTCTGTGCAGAGTCTGTGTCTGTGTCTTATCCCCGTGTCTGTGTGAGTTTCCTCCGGGTGCTCCTGTTTCCTCCCACAGCCCAAAGATGTGGTTAGGTGGATTGGCCATGATCAATGCGCAAGTTTATGGAGATGGGGATAGGGGCGTGGGCCGAGGTCTCTTTCGTGTATCAGTGATGCACCGATGGGCCGAATGGCCTCCTTCTGCACTGTAGGGATTCGAAGGATAATTTTTTGAGGTGTTGCTCCAACTTTCCAACCCTTCACTTTTGGCAAAGATAAATTGTAAGTCAGGAGAGAAGTTGGCAATTTGCGCACTGGTCATTGTTAACAATCTGATTGATTCGTAGGCATTAGTGGTGGCACAGATGCTGCTTGCTCAGCAGCATTGCAATTGGTGGAGTGACCCCCTCATTGGCAACGGAGTAGTCAAACCCCCCCCCCCCCACTCCATTGGCAATAGGGGGACCCCCTCCATTGACAATTGGGGGACCCCCTCCATTGACAATTGGGGGGACCCCTCCATTGACAATTTGGGGACCCCCTCCATTGACAATTTGGGGACCCCCTCCATTGACAATTGGGGGACCCCCTCCATTGACAATTGGGGGGACCCCCTCCATTGACAATTGGGGGACCCCCTCTATTGACAATTGGGGGGACCCCATCCATTGACAATTTGGGGACCCCCTCTATTGACAATTGGGGGACCCCCTCTATTGACAATTGGGGACCCCCTCTATTGACACTTGGGGAACCCCCTCCATTGACACTTGGGGGAACCCCTCCATTGACAATTGGGGGAACCCCTCCATTGACAATTGGGGGACCCCCTCCATTGACAATTGGGGGAACCCTCCATTGACAATTGAAGGGACCCCCTCTATTGACAATTGGGGGGACCCCCTCTATTGACAATTGGGGGACCCCCTCCATTGACAATTGAAGGGACCCCCTCTATTGACAATTGGGGGACCCCCTCTATTGACAATTGGGGGACCCCCTCTATTGACAATTGGGGGACCCCCTCTATTGACAATTGGGGGACCCCCTCTATTGACAATTGGGGGACCCCCTCTATTGACAATTGGGGGACCCCCTCTATTGACAATTGGGGGACCCCTCTATTGACAATTGGGGGACCCCCTCTATTGACAATTGGGGGACCCCCTCTATTGACAATTGAAGGGACCCCTCTATTGACAATTGGGGGACCCCTCTATTGACAATTGGGGGACCCCTCTACTGACAATTGGGGGGATCCCTCTATTGACAATTGGAGGGACCCCCTCCATTGACAATTGGAGGGACCCCCTCCATTGACAATTGGGGGGACCCCTCTATTGACAATTAGGGGACCCCCTCCCGGGGCAACAGCGTTGCCCCTGGCAACTCGCTCGCCCTCAGCGCTGCGGCAGCGGCGGCGTTACCTGGGCAACTGGCTCCTCCACACGTACAGGCTGCCCACGTAGCCGCAGGCCAGCAGCAGGCAGGAGACGACCGAGACGGAGCACAGCTCAGGGCCCCCGGCACCGCCGCCGTGATCCGCCATCGTCGACATACCGACACTTCCGGCGCAGGCGGGGAGCGCCGGGCAGCCGCGGCGCGGGGTTAGTGCGTCATCCGAGTCGCGTCATCGGAGCTGCACTCATCCCGGAGACGTCATCACGCCGCTCCATTCATAAATTCACAACCCCTCAGAGCGCGGGAAAGGCAACAGCAGCAGATACAGGTCAATGGAATCAGTGGGGGGCTGCTGGGTACCCCACACCCAAACTAATACCCGAAATTAAAGCAATAATAGACAAATGCCCCCCCCCCCATCTTTTATTCCGGGGGGGGGGGGGGGGGCTGCAGAGGTCCAAATAAACACACACAAACTCAACATGGAATAAAAGCAGGAAGTTCTGGAAAATCTCAGCCGGTCTGGCAGCATCTGAGGAGAGGAAGGCAGAAGGGGTGGGTCTTTCCAGCCCTTCCCGGCGGTGGGATCTTCCAGCCCCACCACTGGCCACCCCCTGCCTGGGCAGTGACGAGTTACGCACAAAGCACCCTCGACCTAGCCACGGTCGTGGGATCCCGCTGGGGGCCAACTGTGGGCTACCCTCTGCTGCCGAATAACCGGCGGGAGCGGAAAGTCCCAGGGTTAACGTTTCGAGTCCATTATTATGGCCTTTTGCCCCCTTATGTTCGGGACATTCTCTTGTCTGAACAAGATAGTATTTTCTTTCCTTTGTTAATCGGCGTTGGGCATGCGCCGGAGAAATAGGGATCCTTGTCTGGGTCCTTGTCTTGTTATGCTCTTGGTGTAGCATAAGCTGCTTTCTTGATGTTCACTCTGACAAAGGAAGGTTCAGACATGGAGATAACTTCAACACGTTTATTAAACTATTAACAATTCTCCTACTCAGGCTGATGAACCAGTCTGCTATAATCCACGTGGTGGGTGTGATGTTGAATCAACCCTGTGTCTGTACTCACTGAGTGTCTCCACTGGAAAGAGGAAGATCATGGGCGCAATTCTCCGCACTCACGACGGTGCGGAGAATAGCGTGGCTCGTAAAATTTTCCGGCCACGCTAGTCCGACGCCCTCCCGCTATTCTCCCCCCCCCCCCCCCACGCCCGACTCCCGATACGAATCGCTGCCGCCGTTTTTTTACGGCCATCAGCGATTCTCAGCTGTCCGATGGGCCGAGTTCCCAGCCCTTTACGGCTGTTTTTACGAACGGCAAACACACCTGGTCTGGCCGTTCGTAAAAACGCCGTAAAGTCCCGATTTTTAAAACCATGGCACCGATTGGCACGGCAGTACCACGGCCGTGCCAGGGTGCCATGGGCCCGCGATCAGTGGGCACCGATCGCGGGCAGCGGACACTCTTTGTCCCTCCGCCGCCCCGCTGTATCACTTCGCGGGGCGACTGAGGGGCATCCCGGCCCGCGCATGCGCGGGTTTCGCGCAAATGCGCGATGACGTCATCCGCGCATGCGCGGGTTTGAGTCTTCCAATCCGCGCATGCACGGCTGACGTCATATGACGCGTCAGCCGGCGCAAACTCTGGCAAGCAGGCTTAACGAAATTCATTAAGCCCGCGATGCCGGAGTTTACGGCGGCGGCATGCTAGCCCCGACCGGGGACCAGAATCGGTTCCCGGTCGGGGAGGGGGGGGCTGGCGTCAAACCCGCCCGGATTTGACGCCAGCCTTACGATTTCTCCCCCTCTGGGAGAATCGCGCCCCATGTGTGCTGTGTCCTTTATATATGGGTTGGTGTAATGCCCCCCTGTGGTAGTGTCACCGCTGTGTGTATCGTGAATGTCCATTGGTCGTGTCCTATCTAACTGACCTATTGGTTGAATGTCTGTGTGTCATGTCTCTGGTGCTCCCTCCAGTGTCTAGCTAGTCTACATGTACTTACATTAACCCCTTGTGTATCTACAGTGATGCATAATCACCACAGTCCTGGCCCTCTCTTATCCTGTGACCTTCTGCTTCTGGCAGTTCTCCCACTTTTATTTGACCCTGTTTCGATTAGGTTATTAGGAGGCGATGACGGCACTGAATCTATAGCTGTTGGTTCTTGTATGTGAAATGATGATCTTTCGGTTCTCTTCCTGAGGTGGGGCTTATGTTGCGCGGTGTGGTGGATGTATAAGTGGGCAGCAGGGTAGCACAGAGGTCAGCACAGTTGTTTCACAGCTCCAGGCTCCCAGGTTCGATTCCCGGCTTGGGTCACTGTCTATGCGGAGTCTGAACGTTCTCTCCCCGTGTTTGTGTGGGTTTCCTCCGGGCGCTCCGGTTTCCTCCCAGTCTAAAGATGTGCAGGTTAGGTGGATTGGCCAGATAAAGTGCCCCTTACTGTCCAAAAAACACATTGTATTGCAAGAAACAATACTTTTCACTGTAGACATGTGACAATAATAAATCAAATCAAATCAAAAAGTTGGGTTGGGTTACAGGAATACGGTAAAGGTGTCGGCTTAAGTGGGGTGTTCTTTCTAAGGGCCGGTGCAGACTCAGTGGGCCGAATGGCCTCCTTCTGTACTGTAAATTCTATAACCTCCTTTTAGAGCTGGGTCCTTGTGGCTTTTCTTTGCGTTTGTCCTTTTTTGTTATGGTGGGTATAAAGAATCCGAGATGGATTCCTAAAAGGGGTACAGGCCTCCCCTGTAATCCGACGAGAGGACATGCCGGTGTGTAGTTGATGCCCCGGTTCCTGCTGGAGTTGAGGGAAATGGATGCTGGTGTGCGCCTGAACATGATGCGAAAGATCTATCCTGGACTCTTGTGGTCGTTGCGAGCAATCGGTGTGTGGGAAGACAGAACATAGAACAGTATAGCACAGTACAGGCCCTTCAGCCCACAATATCCTAACCTAAGATCAACCTAACCTACACCCCTTCGATTTACTGCTGTCCATGTGTCTAAGAGTCGCTTAAATGTCCCTAATGACTCTGACTCCACCACCTCTGCTGGCAGTGCATTCCACACACCCATCACTCTCTGTGTAAAGATCCTAGGCACGATTCTCCACTCCCCACGCCGGGTGGGAGAATCGCGGGAGGGCCGGACGACTCACGACACGCCGCCCTGGCACCCCCCGCGATTCTCTCACCCCCCCGCTCGGAGAATCGCCGCTCGCCGTTTTTCACGGCGACCGGCGATTCTCCGGCCCGGATGGGCCGCGCGGGCGGCCTGACGTTTCCAACCTGTTCACGCCGGCGGCAACCACACCTGGTCGCTGCCGTTGTGAACATGCCACCAAAGGTTCGTTTGTGGCTTGTGGGGGGCGGAGAGGGGAGTGAGCACAACGGCCGTGCTCGGGAGGGGACTGGCCCGCGATCGGTGCCCGCCGATTGTCGGGCCAGTGTCTCTAAGAGACGCACTCATTCCCCTCCGCCGCCCCGCAAGATCAAGCCGCCACGTCTTGCGGGGCAGCAGAGGGGAAGACGGCAACCGTGCATGCGCGGGTTGGAGCCAGCAATCCTGCGCATGCACGGCTGACGTCACTTAGGCGCCGCCGTCGCGTCATTCTCGGCGCGCAAGTGTCAAGGACCGGCGGCCGAGATTTACGGAACGTCACTCCTAGCCACCTGGGGGGGGGGGGGGGGGGGGAGGGGGGTGAATAGGGTGCGAGGAGCGGCCTCCGAGGCCGTCGTGAAACTTGGCCGAGTTCACGACGGCCTTCCCGATGCCGCGCAGGAGCGGAAAATTCCGCCCCCTACTTCTGACATCACCCCTATACCTTCCTCCAATCACCTTAAAATTATGTCCCCTCTTGACAGCCATTTCCACCCTGGGGAAAAGTCTCTGGCTATCCACTCTATCCATGCCTCTCATCACCTTGTACACCTCTATCAAGTCACCTCTCTTCCTTCTTCGCTCCAGTGAGAAAAGCCCCAGCTCCCTCAACCTTTCTTCATAAGACATGCCCTCCAGTCCAGGCAGCATCCTGGTAAATCTCCTTTGCACCCTCTCCAAAGTGTTGCTATATTTATCTGGTTGTAAATATAGCAGTCAATATGGTCGCCTTCCTTAATCCTAATTATGTTCGCTCTGGAGTCGCTTTCGATACCGCCACAAGGTTCAAACCCGAATACTGATCAAAGAACCAATGCACCAGTTAGTTAGTTCACAGTCAATACTATTTATTTACACACACAGTAATCTCTACTCATGCACAAATACCACAAACTAAACTATCTCTCACGCTAACGCCTATACTTAACTTCGGGCGCCCACTCAGTCAGAACAATGGCCGTTGTTCGGATCTGAGGCTGTTGGGTGCGAAGGTGTAACAGGAGAACAGCTAAGGTCGTCCGTCTGATGGCGAGCGTTGACCTTGGCCTTACTGCTTCTGGTGCAGCTGATGGACGGGTCTCTCCGCTTCGAGAGCCGAGCCCAAGAGAGCGATTCTCTCTCGGGGGCTTCTTATACCCAAAGGGGGCTTCGCGCGCTTTTGGGCGGGCCTTGAACTTGGCCCCGCTTAATTGGACCACATCGTGATCATCGGTATCGATCTCGGCCAATAAAGGGGTGGGTGCCCTGATGGCTGGGCGTGTCTTAGGTGGCCGTTGGCCTGGCTTTGTTTGTGTCTTGCTGGCGCCGGGATGTCTGCTATTGTATCGGTTACTTGAAAGTCATTCCTTTGTTCCCGGAGATGAGCCATCAATATGCTAATCGCCTTACAGTTTCAGTCTCGTCTGGGAGTTGCCTCCTCAATACGCATCCAGGCTCTGTGCCTGCCTGCTTTCCTAACATTGTCCATGTTTCCCTATAGTCTTTGCAAACATTCATTTTGCATTCTGGAAGTGGCCATCCCAGATGGCGACACTAACATCCACATCCTTCCGAAAATGAGGTGACCAGAACTGGACACAATATTCCAAGTGTGGACTAACTAGAGTTTTATAAAGCTGCAGCAAAACCTCGCGGCTCTTAAACTCAATCTCCCTGTTAATGAAAGCCAACACGCCGTACGTCTTCTTAACAACCCTATCAACCTGGGTGGCAACTTTGAGGGATCTATGTAGGTGGACCCCTCTGTTCCTCCACACTTCCAAGAATTCTGCCTTTAACCCTGTATTCAGCATTTTGCTGTGTTTTTAAGGCCTTGTCCATCCCCGAACAGGCGCCGGAATGTGGCGACTAGGGGCTTTTCACAGTAACTTCATTTGAAGCCTACTCGTGACAATAAGCGATTTTCATTTCATTTTCATTTTCATTTCTCCCCTGTTCTCTCATGGGGTGTTTCCAGGCACCAAATTGGGTCGATAATGATTGTATTGAGCCAGCCATGTTGCTGTTCTCCTGCCCCCCTCTGTATCCATGTACATTGAGACTTTCTTGTACATGCTGAGCTGTACCCTTCCCGTGGTTTCGTTGCTTGATTTGTTAAAATGCAAAATGTCAGGGCGGCACGATGGCGTAGTGGGTTAGCCCTGCTCCCTCAAGGCGCCGAGGTCCCAGGTTCGATCCCGGCTCTGGGTCACTGTCCGTGTGGAGTTTGCACATTCTCCCCCGTGTTTGTGTGGGTTTCGCCCCCACAACCCAAAGATGTGCAGGATAGGTGGATTGGCCACGCTAAATTGCCCCTTAACTGGAAAAAATTAATTGGGTACTCTAAATTTATTTTTAAAAATGCAAAACTTCAATATTTGTACTTCAAAATAAAAGGTTTTGGAGAGACAAACAACCGTGCACGGTAGCACAGTGGTTAGCACAGTTACTTCACAGCTTCAGGGTCCTAGGTTCGATTCCTGGCTAAGGTCACTGTTTGTGCAGAGTCTGCACGTTCTCCCCGTGTCTGCGTGGGTTTCCTCCGGGTGCTCCGGTTTCCTCCCACAGTCCAAAGATGTGCAGGTTGGGTGGATTGGCCGTGCTAAATTGCCCTTAGTATCCAAAAAGGTTAGGTGGGGTTACGGGGATAGGGTGGAGGCGTGGGCTTAAGTTGGGTGCTCTTTCCAAGAGCTGGTGCAGACTCGATGGGTCGAATGGCCTCCTTCTGCACTGTAAATTCTATGAAGCTTGTACAGATTTTTAAAACGTAAAAAAAATCTAGACATATGTCAAAAAATGTGAAGCCTCACGCCTGTATGATGGAACATTGAACATACAGGGCAGAAGGAGGCCATTCGGCCCATCGAGTCTGCACCGACTCACTTAAGCCCTCACTTCCACCCTATCCCCGTAACCCAATAACCCCTACCAACCTTTTTTGGACACTAAGGACAATTTATCATGGCCAATCCACCTAACCTGCCCGTCTTTGGACTGTGAGAGGAAACAGGAGCACCCGGAGGAAACCCACGCAGACACAGGGAGAACGTGCAGACTCCGCACAGTGACCCAGCAGGGAATCGAACCTGGGGCCCTGGCGCTGTAAAGCCACAGTGCTAACCACTCTGCTGCCGTGCTGCCCATAATAAATTTAGTCCACCCAATTATCATTTTTATTTTCCAATTAAGGGGCAATTTAGCGTGGCCAATCCACCTACCCCGCACATCTTTGGGTTGTGGGGGCGAAACCCACGCAGTCACGGGGAAAATGTGCAAACTCCACACGGACAGTGACCCGGAGCCGGGATTCGAACCCGGGTCCTCAGCGCTGCAGTCCCAGTGCTAACCACTGCGCCACATGCCGCCCTTAAACGATGTTTGCAATGCTTGTGGGAAATACAGCGACGCGACAGTCTTTTCAAACGGAACGTCGCATTTTCAAATTATTTTTACATAGAATTTACAGTGCAGAAGGAGGCCATTCGGCCCATCGAGTCTGCACCGGCTCTTGGAAAGAGCACTCTATCCAAGGTCAACACCTCCACCCTATCCCCATTACCCAGTAACCCCACCCAACACTAAGGGCAATTTTGGACACTAAGGGCAATTTATCATGGCCAATCCACCTAACCCGCACATCTTTGGACTGTGGGAGGAAACCAGAGCACCCGGAGGAAACCCACGCAGACACGGGGAGGATGTGCAGACTCCGCACAGACAGTGACCCAAGCCGGAATCGAACCTGGGACCCTGGAGCTGTGAAGCGATTGTGCTGTCCACAATGCTACCGTGCTGCCCAGTTATGGTGGATCAGTAGCTAATTAACTGTGAGCCCCGAGGCATTGGCTGGTTTTCCTGCTGTTTTCCCCCCTGAGTTGGTGGCAATTTTTTGCCTCTCCTGGAGGGGGGTGGGGGATAACGAAGCTGGGTCCCAAGTGAACGGCGTGCAAAGATGCATTTGCGGTCTGGCTCTGCTTTTCAAATGCTTGCAATCATCTCTACAGGCATAGCCATAATATTAGTCAAAGTATGAATAAAACACAAGTCTCCGCAATCGAGCACAACATAGCTTGGAAATAAATCCCAGCTGTGCGAATTCCTAAGCTGATAGGAAAAAACACTTGCAAGAAGAGATGAAAGAGTGCATGGGAAATCAGCTTGCACTGCAGGGGAAATTAGATGAATTTTTCCAAACAAGATTAAAAAAAAAAAAATCTTTAGTGTCACAAGTAGGCCTACATTAACACGGCAATGATGTTACTGTGAAAAGCCCCTCGTCGCCACATTCCGGCGCCTGTTCGGGTACACGGAGGGAGAATTCAGAATGTCCAATTCACCCAACAAGCACGTCTTTCGAGACCAGTGGGAGGAAACCGGAGCACCCGGAGGAAACCCACGCAGACATTAAAACCCTCAGTGGTTAGCACAATTGCTTCACAGCGCCAGGGTCCCTTGTTCGGTTTCCCGCTGAGTCACTGTCTGTGTGGAGTCTGCACGTTCTCCTGGTGTCTGTGCTGGTTTCCTCCGGGTGCTCCGGTTTCCTCCCAGTCCAAAGACGTGCAGCTTAGATGGATTGGCCATGACAAATTGCCCTTAGTGATCAGAAAGGTTAGGAGGGGTTATTGGGTTATGGGGATAGGGTGGAAGTGAGGGCTTAAGTGGCTCGGTGCAGACTTGACGGGCCGAATGGCCTCCTTCTGCACTGTATGTTCTATGTTCACAGCTCCAGGGTCCCAGCTTCGACTCCCGGCTTGAGTCACTGTCTGTGCGGAGTCTGCACGTTCTCCCCGTCTCTGCGTGGTTTTGCTCCGGGTGCTCCGGTTTCCTCCCACAGTCCAAAGATGTGCAGGTCGGGTGGATTGGGCGTGTTAAATTGCCCTCAGTGTCCAAAAAAACGTTAGTTGGGCTTACTGGGTTAGGTGAGAAGTGGGGGCTTAAATGGGGTGCTCTTTCCAAGAGCCGGTGCAGACTCGATGGGCCGAATGGCCTCCTTCTGCACTGTACATTCTCTGATTATGACTATGATAATATGCTGCCCGGATGTTAACCCACTTGAGAAAAAAAAACTTTCCTGCCGGAGGTGTAGCAAGATTAAACACGTTTATAAATGCTTCCATCCGCTTAATGCCCAGAGAATTCTTTAGCTGAAGCGTCCTGTTATGTGGCCGATTCACGGCCATGCTTTCCCTCCAGGATTCATGTTGGGTTTGCCAGGATCATGTGTGCCTCAGAGTTCTGGAACGTCCCTCCTGACAAGTAGCCTCTGGTGTGTTAGCTTTTATTGGTAGAGGAATTGAGTTTCGGAGCCCTGAGATCATGTTGCAGTTGTACAAAACTCTGGTGCGGCCGCATTTGGAGTATTGCGTACAGTTCTGGTCGCCGCATTAGAGGAAGGATGTGGAAGCATTGGAAAGGGTACAGAGGAGATTTACCAGGATGTTGCCTGGTATGGAGGGAAGATCTTACGAGGAAAGGCTGAAGGACTTGAGGCTGTTTTCGTTAGAGAGAAGAAAGTTAAGAGGTGACTTAATTGAGGCATACAAAATGATCAGAGGATTAGATAGGGTGGACAGTGAGAGACTTTTTCCTCGGATGGTGATGTCCAGCACGAGGGGACATAGCTTTAAATTGAGGGGAGATAGATATAGGACAGATGTCAGAGGTAGGTTCTTTACTCAGAGAGTAGTAAGGGTGTGGAATGCCCTGCCTGCAACAGTAGTGGACTCGCCAACACTAAACGCATTCAAATGGTCATTGGATAGGCATATGGACGATAAGGGAATAGTGTAGATGGGCTTTAGAGGGGTTTCACAGGTCGGCGCAACATCGAGGGCCGAAGGGCCTGTACTGCGCTGTAATCTTCTATGTAACCGAATGATGTAGCGTCAAATGTACGATCATTGGATCGCTTCTCGGCCTTTTGGCGAAGAGCAAGTGTAGTATCTGCTCTGCCTTTTGGCTCAGATCTGGTATGTATCTCTTGTGGGGACCATGAATTGTATTCAATTTGAATTGTGTTTTGGAGCAGGCCATGAGCTGGATTAAGGATTCGCCCCTGGCCACACTCTCAGCCCTGGCTTTGTAACTCAGAAAAAGTAATGAAAAAAGAGGTACGATCATTGTACCGTACGATCCAGACTGGTTGCCACTGAGGCACGTGATTTAAAGTGCATTCAGATTCAATATTTGTTCAATTTGCTCTGAATACATGATATACTGGTTAATAATCATCTCCAGGTCACCTTGTGCTCCCTGGGAGTATAGCCAAGATCCTAAAAGCAAAATAAAACCTCCTCTTACACAGAAACAACTTTATTTTATACATTTTCGTTAAGGGTAATAACCCTTTTGCGTTATTATACAATTGGTAAAAGCCACTTAGGTTTATTTGCTATTTTCAATTGCTCGCCTCCTGCTGTTATTAATATTTGTTTCTATCTTATTTGAGTTGATGGCCTGAGGGATGCCTCCAGCCCACCTCGATCTGGTGATGATCACTGTGTCCAATCAGACAAGTTAGAAACTTCCCGAAGCCATACGTATTCCTCCTGCATGCAACAGAACGCAAAAATATTATTAGTATCATTATCAAAGAAGCCCGCATGCTGGGCACAAGTGATTAACAGAAAACATTTTCTCCCTTTGTGATGACAGTGAATAGTTAGACCGTGTTCATTCAATTAGCTGTTCAAACCACGTATTCTTGCAACGTGGGGTCTTTTTCAGGATGGCAGCCGGTGACTAGTGGTGTGCCTCAGGGGTCTGTGCTGGGACCACAACTTTTCACAATATACATTAATGATCTGGAGGAAGGAACTGAAGTCACTGTTGCTAAGTTTGCAGATGACACAAAGATCTGTAGAGGGACAGGTAGTATTGAGGAAGCAAGGGGGCTGCAGAAGGACTTGGACAGGCTAGGAGAGTGGGCAATGAAGTGACAAATGCAATACAATGTGGAGAAGTGTGAGGTTATGCACTTTGGAAGGAGGAATCCAGGCATAGACTATTCTCTAAATGGGGAAATGCTTTGGAAAGCAGAAGCACAAAGGGACTTGGGAGAACTTGTTCACTTCTTAAGGTTAATGTTCAGGTTCAGTCAGCAGTTATGAAGGCAAATACAATGTGAGCATTCATGTCAAGAGGGCTAGAGTACAAGAGCAGGGATGTACTTCTGAGGCTGTATCAGGCTCTGGTCAGACCCCATTTGGAGTATTGTGAGCAGTTTTGGGCCCCGTATCTAAGGAAGGATGTGCTGGGGCCTTGGAAAGGGTCCAGAGGAGGTTCACAAGAATGATCCCTGGAATGAAGAACTTGTCGTATGAGGAACGGTTGAGGACTCTGGGCCTGTACTCGTTGGAGTTTAGATGGGTGAGAGGGGATCTTATTGAAACATACAAGATACTGCGAGGCCTGGATAGAGTGGAGGTGGAGAGGATGTTTCCACTTGTAGGAAAAACTAGAACCAGAGGACACCATCTCAGACTAAAGGGACGATCCTTTAAAACAGAGATGAGGAGGAATTTCTTCAGCCAGAGGGGGGTGAATCTGTGGAACTCTTTGCCGCAGAAGGCTGTGGAGGCCAAATCACTGAGTGTCTTTAAGACAGAGATAGAGAGGTTCTTGATTAATGAGGGGATCAGGGTTTATGGGAAGAAGGCAGGAGAATGGGGATGAGAAAAATATCAGCCATGATTGAATGGCGGAGCAGACTCGATGGGCCAAGTGGCCTAATTCTGCTCCTATGTCGTATGGTCTTGCTACTATTTTGCAATTATTTTCAGAAACCTGTTCCTGGATGGTACAGAGTGTTTGCCTCCGGGTGGGTTTAATAAGCAGCACAGACGCGCTTGTCAGGTGAATTGGACATTCTGAATTCTCCCTCCGTGTACCCGAACAGGCGCCGGAATGTGGCGACTCGGGGCTTTTCACAGTAACTTCATTGTAGCATTAGCTACTTGTGACAATGAAGTTTATTAGTATTATAAGCTAATTCCCAAATGGATAGGGTGACCTTAGCTGGACAATCAGCAGTAACTATTCAATGTGCTGAGCGTGTGCAGGTTTAGGCAATTGAATTTCAGCAGGAGCCCTGCAGATGTGTTGGGGATGTTACTTATAGCATTGGCAAAGAAGAACCATTGGATCTGGTATATTTGGATTGTCAGAAAGCTTTTGGTAAGGTCCCACACAGGAGGTTTGTGAGCAAAATTAGAGCACATTAGGGGCAAAATACTGGCATGGATTGACAGACAGAAGAACTAAACGGATCATTCTCAGGATGTTAGGCTGTGACTACCGGGCATACTACAAGTAAGGTCGCCATAGAATTTACAATGCAGAAGGAGACCATTCGGCCCATCGTGTCTGCGCCAGCCCTTGGAAAGAGCATCCTACGTAAGCCCACACCTCGATCCTATTCCCGTAACCCCACCTAGCCTTTTTGGACACTAAGGGCAATTTATCATGGCCAGTCAACCTATTCTGCACATCTTTGGACTGTGGGAGGAAACCGGAGCACCCGGAGGAAACCCACGCAGACACCGGGGGGGGGGGGGGGGGGGGGGGGGGGGACGTGCAGTCTCCGCACAGACAGTGACCCAAGCCGGGAATCGAACCCGGGACCCTGGAGCTGTGAAGCAACAGTGCTAACCACAATGCTAACCTCTGTGCTAGCGTGCCACCGTTGTCCCAAATGGCCATAGGCTGTTTTGCCCTTTGACAGGGAGCGCTGACTGGTGGTGATTTAACCGGGGGGTCACCGCACCTCAGGCGGGGGGCAAGGTTGAGAAGGCCGGGGTGGGGGTCCTTCATGAATAACCTCAGCCAGTACGGGAATCTGCGAAGCTGGCCTCGCTCTGCATCACAAACCGGCTGTCCAGCCCACCGAGCTAAACCGGCAGGTATCAGTGCTGTGACCACAGCTCTTTACAATGTACATACATGATTTTGAATGCAGGGACCAAATGTAATATCTTCAAATTTGCTGACGGCCCAAAACCCAGGTGGGAATGTAAGTTGCGAGGGGGATGCAAGGAAGCTTGAAGGGGATTTGGACAGGCGACGTGAGTGGCTCACCAGTCCAGTCGCATAAATATGGCGATGGGCTTTCACGTTTAGCAGACGCTTAGTCGGTCAAAAAAAAAAAGAATTTCTATGAAAATAAACTAGGATACAGTCACAAACCTGATCTTCAGTTGGCTTTCTGTTGATTGTTTGCTTCGGGCTGCACTGCGCCCCCACGGAGTCGGTTGTCTCCGATGTTAGTCTAGGAGGGATTGGGACCTGGACGTCTGGTTTCAGCGAGGCGATGTGGCCCGTGCTGATGTTTTCCGGCCTTGGCTGGCTGTATGATCCATCCACTGGTTTTTTGAAAGGGCTGCTGTCGGGATTTGTACCGGGCTTCATTCCATCCGCTTCCGGCTGTCTTTTTCTCGTGCCTATTCTGCGTTCAAAGCTGCCGAAACGAGAATCGGTTTCTGCTGTCACTTGTGAAGGATCAGCACTCCAATCCAGCCCGTCTGAATCCACCAGTGTGAACAAAGGGTCTGAAAAATGCAATATGTAAAATATATGTTCAAAACTTGCAATCCAATAGCTCCTTGTCAAGCCTCCCATCAACAGTGCAAAGCACATCAGTTAACATTTCCATTTTATACTCACCTATCTCAACTATGTCATTTCCCGAGACAAAATTACCGAACGATTAGAAAGCAAATCTCCAGAATATTAATTCATTTCCGCCTCTCCACTGTCCATCCCTGCTCCTCTGCTTGTTGGAATGAAGCTGGCTCTGATATCCCACACAGGTTCATTGTTGATGCACAATCAATGGACACGAAATGAAGGAAGAGTCCGAAGCAAAGGTTTTTAATCAGCAAGAAGTGTGCCCAGGGGAACACGGGTTCTTATACCCCGCCTTGTAGGCGGAGCTACCTTCCTCTCGACCAATGAGAATACAGAGGACACGATACTTGGGCCAATGGGCAGCGAGCCCTCTGCACCAATGGCAGCTCACCCTCCCAGGTACCGTAATACCCCTAGTCATACTACCACAATTGTATAGGTGTCTGTTTAGTGTAGTTAGGTGGTTGCGGCTTGAAAACGGTCACTTGTCCCCCCTGTTTGCACCAGTACCCTATTTGTGTGGCATATTGGCAATTAAGTTTTAGTTGAGCCAAAGGTGGAAGGCTGGCCAAGGGGAAATTGGAATAGGATCATAGAATCCCTACAGTGTAGTTGGGCGGCACGGTAGCACAGTTGGGTAGCATTGTTTTCTTTTATAAATTTAGAGTACCCAATTAATTTTTTCCAATTAAGGGGCAATTTAGCGTGGCCAATCCACCTACTCTGCACATCTTCGCGACCTTCGCATGCGCAATGCTGGCAAATTATTTTTTTTGACATGTTCCCGGCCGCTTGCAGCCGGCGTTATGAAAAGCCGGCTGCTGCGAGGGGATCTGCGCGATCGGGAGCACCGTGGACAACAGCTCCGTGACTCTCCTGACACTCGCCCGCGAATCGCATCCCCGACTTTGAAGAACACTGGCTTAGATGATGGCAGAATTGCCTGGGCTCACGCAGAGGGTCAGGGATGGAGAAACATAAGGCAGACGGGAGATCTAAAACAGAGGGCGGGATTTTCAAGTCCTTCGCACTGGTGCAATCGTCCGGTCCCACTGAAGCTGACACGTCCACTTTAACTCTTACCAACTTTTACAGATGCACCATAGAAAGCATCCTATCGGGCTGCATCACAGCCTGGTATGGCAACTGCTCGGCCGCAGACTGCAAGAAACTTCAGAGAGTCGTGAACACCGCCCAGTCTGTCACACGAACCCGCCTCCCATCCATTGACTCCGTCTACACCTCCCGCTGCCTGGGGAAAGTGGGCAGCATAATCAAAGACCCCTCCCACCCAGCTTACTCACTCTTCCAACTTCTTCCATCAGGCAGGAGATACAGAAGTCTGAGAACACGCACGAACAGATTCAAAAACAGCTTCTTCCCCGCTGTTACCAGACTCCTAAACGACCCTCTTATGGACTGACCTGATTAACACTACACCCTGTATGCTTCACCCGATGGCCGGTGTCTATTGTCATGTGAGAGCACCTTGAAGAAATTGGTGTTTAAGAAATGTACCTTTAACAAATGGGTGTTTATCAGTGATGTCAGAGTGTGGGTGGAGCTGGGCTGTCTGTCAGCTTTTTACTTTCGTTTCCGGCTCTTTGCTGCAGGGTGTGTTTTACTTTCGTTTTCAGTGTTGGAGCTGAAGCCAGACAGAGCAGGTGTACTGTTGATCTCTCTGCCATCAAAAGACTATCTCTTGATCATTTGGTGAATTCAGAATTATAAATGTTCTCAGTAGTGAATGTAAACCTGATGTGCTTCTGTTAAAAGGTGTTTCTTCCGTCTTCTGGATGTTGTTTGGGAAGTTATTAAGGATTACTTAGCGTTGTATTCTTTGGGGGTTGTATTTGAATTAATGGTTGCTAAGATGTTCACTGTATGTTTTAAAAAGGTTAACTTGAGTTTATGGAATAAATATTGTTTTGCTTGAAAAAATACTTTTCCATTTCTGCTGTACCACACCTGTAGAGTGGGCCGTGTGCTCCCCATACCACAATCTATTAAAAGTTGTAGGTCAGGTGAACTCCATGATACACTTTGGGGTTCTCTAAACCCTGGCCCACGACACAATGTATTTACACTGTGTACCTTGTGTTGCCCTATTATGTATTTTCTTTTATTTCATTTTCTTTTCATGTACTTAATGGTCTGTTGAGTTGCTCGCAGAAAAATACTTTTCACTGTACCTCGGTACACGTGACAATAAACAAAATCCAAACCCAAACACGGCGGGTCCCCGGTGCTGGCAAAACACCATAGACTTGAGCAGTCCTGGATCCCGCCATGCGAGACTGGAATATCTCGCCCAGTGAGTCCAGACATATTTAGAGACACAAAGATGGCACAGGGGAGGGGTGGGATCATAGTGTGGATTAGAAGGTTCGTTCGACGATAGACTTGTACCTGACTCAGAGTGGCTAAGCTCAGCATGGATCCTCTGGCCCTGGTCCGTGTCACATCGATTCTCTTGGCTGGCCCCTGGAGTAGCTGAATCAGTGCCGGACTGCACACGGTCACCATCTCCTGAATGAACCTTCAGTCAAAGGACAATCAATATTAATCCTGTGCAGTTAGACGTCTTTGACATCAATCACAGTATCGACCCAAGCAAGATCAAGGATTTATCTCATGGGGAATAACGGGTGCCCCATCCACTCTCTCCTGAAGGTTATAAATTGTGAACATTGAATAAAATGTACAGATAACGTTCGAAGCTTTCTCAGAGTCGTGCATTCCCCATTCAGTTAATACGGTACATAAATCATCACAGAATATCATCACAGCCAGCTCACTGAGGTTCGTGAAACGCACATAATTTACCACATCATGAAATCAACCACATCCAGGAAACAAATCAAATCCTCTGCATCACTCAGTCTTAATCAACCCTCCAGGTATTTAATAACATACCCGCTTTGTGTAACAGACTCTGCTCGGGAGAAATCTGTTCTGGACAACATTTTGTAGAGTATTCTGAAGAGATGCCCTCATTTCTTGGGTGCTTGAAACCTAGAAAGTCAATAAGCAAAATAAATGACACAAAGAAGAAAGAAAAGTACAGCACGGGAACAGGCCCTTCGGCCCTCCAAGCCTGTGCCAACCATGCTGCCCGTCTAAAGTAAAATCTTCTCCACTTCCTGGGTCCGTATCCCTCTATTCCCATCCTATTCATGTATTTGTCAAGATGACCCTTAAATGTCACTATCGCCCCTGCTTCCACCACCTCCTCCGGCAGCGAGTTCCAGGCACCCACTACCCTCTGTGTAAAAAAACTTGCCTCGTACATCTCCTCTAAACCTTGCCCCTCGCACCTTAAACCTACGCCCCTTAGTAATTAACCCCTCTACCCTGGGAAAAAGCCTCTGACTATCCACTCTGTCTATGCCCCTCATAATTTTGTAGACCTCTATCAGGTCACCCCTCAACCTCCGTCGTTCCAGTGAGAACAAACCGAGTTTATTCAACTTCTCCTGATAGCTAATGCCCTCCATACCCGGCAACATCCTGGAATCATTTTGGTTTTCAATTTTCTGAGCAATGTTGGCAGTGGGAATAATGTGCAAGGGGAGGAGCATGGAGCAACCGCAATAGGTCGGCACCTCACTGGCTCCCCATTGAGATCAGCTCACTCAACCCAGACGACAGTAAGAAGTCTTACAACACCAGGTTAAAGTCCAACAGGTTTGTTTCAAACACGAGCTTTCGGAGCACGGCTCCTTCTTCAGGTGAATCTATTCACATTCACCTGAAGAAGGAGCCGTGCTCCGAAAGCTCGTGTTTGAAACAAACCTGTTGGACTTTAACCTGGTGTTGTAAGACTTCTTACTGTGCTCACCCCAGTCCAACGCCGGCATCTCCACATCATGGCGACCCAGACGACAGAATTGGTTACAGAACAGAGACAGCTCATGCAGTCTATCGGCTCTGTGTCTGGAACTGAACCTGTCTGTGTGTTCGGTCCTGTACCGAGCAGGGCCTTTGTACTCCAAACTACTCAGATATCATGGGCGCGATTCTCCGCCCCCCACGCCGGGTGGGAGAATAGCGGGAGGGCCTCCCGACATTTTTCATGCCCTCCCGCTATTCTCCCCGCCCCCCCATGCCCGACCCACGCCACGAATCTCCATTTTTTACGGCGAGCGACGATTCTCCGAGGCCGATGGGCCGAGCGGCCGGGCCTTCACGCCCGTTTCAACACGCCAGCAAACACACCTGCTCGCTGCCGTCGTGAAACGGGCGCCAGATGCCCGTTTGGGGCGTCTAGAGGCCCGACTGGCAGGGGAGCACCACGACTGTGCTCGGGAGGGGACAGACCCGCGATCGGTGCCCACCGATCGTCGGGCCAGCGTCCAAAACAGACGCACTCTTTCCCCTCCACCGCCTGGCAAGATCAAGCCGCCACGTCTTGCCGGGCGGCTGAGGAGAAAGACGCTAACTGCGCATGCGCGGGTTGGCGTTGTCCAACCTGCGCATGCGCGACTGACGACATCATGCGCGACTGACGACATCGGCCGCGTCAGCCGCCGTTGACGCTTGACGTGCGGCCTTGACGACTGTCGTCAAGGCCGCGCCGCCGTGACGCACGGGGCCACGCTCCTAGCCCCGCCCGGGGGGGAGAATCTGCCCCGGAAGTGGCCGTGAAGGCTGCCGTGGGTCACGGCCTGTCCCACGGCAGCCTTTACGATTCTCCGCATGTGCGGAGAATCTCGCCCCCTATTTATGCAGAAGATGGTATTAAGCTTTGATACCTTCATATTTGGTATGGTGCAGTTTGTTATTGTCTTATTACCCCCTATGGCTGCTTAAAATGATGCATTTGTTTGCCTTCACAGAACTTCCCCCGTGTACCTTCAGGAGCTGTAGAGACTTGGCTCGAAAGTCACGATTTGTACTCATCGACAATATACTCTGGAGAGCATCACAGATGACAGTGGTTGCAGTCTGAATTCTTCCCTGATTCTACAGAGAAAAAAGTTAAATAACCACCGGTTTGTACCAACTGCAAAACGCCTTCCTGTTCCCAATCACATCGGCAAAATCAAAGGTAATTTTTAACATCTTTCGTGACTCGTGGGAGGAAACCGGAGCACCCGGAGGAAACCCTCGCAGACACGGGGAGAACGGCAGACTCCGCACAGACAGTGACCTAAGCCGGGAATCGAACCCTGGAGCCTGGAGCTGTGAAGCAACAGTGCTGACCACTGCGCTACTGTGCCGTCCACTTGTAATGTGCTACTGACTGAATGCATGACTGGGAGTTGCAAGATGAGGTCTATAACCCATGTTTCTTGTAAAGTATCAGGTTAACCCACTCGTGGGATATAATCGTAACCCACAACTCCTCAGCACTTTACAGTTAGCCACTGGTACCTTCTTGAAACGTAGGTAGTCATCCAGGACTTGGTGAAGCACCGGTTGAATTGATTTCCTCACAACATCTTTGTTATAATGAAGAATCTGGTCCAGATGATCAACAATGGCCTGTTGTCCTATCAACAAAGGAAGTCTATGAAAGATTCTCACAAACACCTATTTCAAGGAGTTCTAGATTCCATGATCATTACACCGAGTAGAATGCCCCTGGCACCATGATTGCAAAATCAAGGCCAGAGTTCCACTGTCAATAACCTTTTTTTTTACATTCAAATACAAAGAAAATAATCAACAAATTTGCGATCATAAGAAGGATTCTCAGAGTATAAGCCTGCTAATGATTTCAAAAGGCCACTGGGTATATCAAAAATGGGCAATTGGGGGCAGCACGGTGGCGCAGTGGTTAGCACTGCTGCCTCACTGCGCCGAGGTCCCAGGTTCGATCTCGGGTCACTGTCCGTGTGGAGTTTGGACATGTCCAAAGCTTAGGGGATTTCGACAGGGGTTTGCGGACGTCATGCCCAAGGTTTTAAAAACAAGGGTGGCGTTGAGTCCAGTGGTGGCGATTTTCGGGGTGTCGGAAGATCCGGGAATCCAGGAGGAGAAAAAGGCAGATGTTGTGGCCTCTGCTTCCCTGGTAGCCCGGAGACGGATACTATTGGCATGGAGGGACTCAAAGCCCCCAAAGTCGAAGACCTGGCGAGCTTTATTTGTATGGAGAAAGTTAAGTTCACCTTGAGAGGGTCACTGTTAGGGTTCACCCGGAGGTAGCAACCGTTTGTCGACATCTTTGTGGAAAATTAATCATCAGCAGACGGAGTGGGGGGGGGGGGGGGGGGGGGAGAGTAGTTTAGGTTAGAGTAGGGGGTAATAAGGGTGGGACGGGTACGAGAGGCTTTTGCACTATGTTTATAGTTTCATGTATATTGTTTATTTTGTTGTTGTTACTATACCAAAAATACCTCAATAAAATGTTCATTAAAAAAAAAGACGTTTACTGTGTGTTTATAAAATGTTAACTGGAATCATAGAATAAACATTGCTTTGTTTTAAAAGTACTTTAGATCTCTGTTGCATCACATCTGTAGAGTGGGTCCTTGTGTTCCCCATAACCAAAATCTATTTCTGGGTCAGGTGAACTCCATGATATACTTTGGGGTTCTCTAAATCCTGGCCCATAACAATCCTGATTTTAAAAAAAACAACGAGGCAGTGATACAAATACAACTCTAAACTAAAAGAAGCTCATAGACCCGGCTGTGGGAAAGTACCTGCCATGTCCACCAGCTCCAAGTGAAAGTCATCCCAGTATTTAATGAAGAGAAAAAGAAGCAGTGTCTGGGTTTCACCGCGTTCGGAGCAGACATCCTCCAGGGTTGATCGAAGAATGTAACTGATATCTGGGCAGGCCAATCCTGTAACAAACACATACGTATACGGTGGAACTGGCTTTTAAAACTTGTTTTCCCATTTCTTTCCTTATTATCCGGCAGAGGTGCAATTCCTGTGGGGACACGAACCCTCCAGTGTGTCACATAAGAACTAGGAGCAGGAGTAGGCCATCTGGCCCCTCGAGCCTGCTCCGCCATTCAATGAGATCATGGCTGATCTTTTGTGGACTCAGCTCCACTTTCCGGCCCGAACACCATAACCCTTAATCCCTTTATTCTTCAAAAAACTATCTATCTTTACCTTAAAAACATGTAATGAAGGAGCCTCAACTGCTTCACTGGGCAAGGAATTCCATAGATTCACAACCCTTTGGGTGAAGAAGTTCCTCCTAAACTCAGTCCTAAATCTACTTCCCCGTATTTTGAGGCTATGTCCCCTAGTTCTGCTTTCACCCGCCAGTGGAAACAACCTGCCCGCATCTGAGGGGACCACAGCAGCACAATCTTAACCATATCTTTTTTTCACCTAAATTTATCAATTGGGCAGCACGGTAGTGTGGTGATATGCATCACTGTAGATACACAAGGGGTTAATGTAAATACACGTAGACTAGCTAGACACTAGAGGGAGCACCAGAGACATGACACACAGACACTCAACCAATAGGACAGTAAGATAGGACACGACCAATGAGCATTCACGATACACACAGAGGTGACACTACCACAGGGGGGGCATTACACCAACCCATATATAAAGGACACAGCACACATGATCTTCCTCTTTCCAGTGGAGACAGTCAGTGAGTACAGACACAGGGTTGATTCAACATCACACCCACCACATGGATTGTAGCAGACTGGTTCGTCAGTCTGAGTAGCTATAGAAGGATTAACAGTAGTGGCGGACCCGAGTAGGAGAATTGTAAATAGTTCAATAAACGTGTTGAAGTTATCTCCACGTCTGAACCTTCCTTTGTCAGGGTGAACATCAAGGAAGCAGTTTATGCTACGTCAAGAGCATAACAAGACAGGTAGCACCCGGTCTAGCACGGGGCTTCACAGCGCCAGGGTCCCAGATTTGATTCCCCGCTGCTTCACTGTCTGTGCGTTCTCCCCCCCCCCCCCCCCCCCCGTGTCTGTGTGGGTTTCCTCCGGGTGCTCCGGTTTCCTCCCACAGTCCAAAGACGTGCAGGTTAGGTGGATTGACTGCATTAAATTGTCCCTTCGTGTCCAAAAAGGTTAGGAGGGGTTATTGGGTTAGGGTGAAAGTGCGGGCTTAAGTGGATCGGTGCAGACTCGATGGGCCGAATGGCCTCCTTCTGCACGGTATGTTCTATGTTCATGCCATGCATCACACCTGTCCTCACTAAACTGACACATTCCAGCGTACACTAACTGCGTAGGGATTAGGAGTGGCTGAATGTTCCCGTTCATTGACCAAGGGCGCCGGGACCAATTTTTGGTCTGGTGTTGAATCCGGGGCCTTCCATCCTGTAGCTTAGCACCACACATCTGACAAAGTTACCCAGTGGGCCATCAGGAAATCACTTTTGGGGCAGGCTATTCCAGCAACAGTTTACATATATATGCAGCTCATCGAGTCACAGTAAACAAGTGCATACAACAAGTGCAGCCAGCATAACATTTCATCACAATACATTTTTAAAGACTTGCATTTATTTAGTGACTTTCACGACCTCGGGATGAATTAAATGATTTTTAAAAAATTATATTAATTTAGAGTACCCAATTCATTTTTTCCCAATTAAGGGACAATTCAGCCTGGCCAATCCACCTACCCTGCACACCTTTGGGTTGTGGGGGTGAGACCCACGCAAACACGGGGAGAACGTGCAAACTCCACACGGACAGTGAGCCAGAGCCGGGATCGAACCTGGGACCTCAGCGCCGTGAGACTGCAGGGCTAACCCACTGCGCCACCGTGCCGCCCTTAAATGAATTAAGCAGCAATTGACTAGGAGTTACGTCGCCTATATGGTTGGCGGGTGGGCCGATTGGCAAGGCGGTCTTTATGTTTCAGTTGCAACCTCAGTCCGGGGTGGGATGCAAGTCAAAGCCCAAATAATATTAACAAGTGGGTCTGGGGATGAAGGTCTTGTTATGGGTCACCTGTCCTGTAACTTTTTGTTGAATTTGGCTACGATGAGCACAAAAGTCTTCCCTTCAGGTGCGATTCAACAGTCTTCCCAGACACTTTAATCAAAATAAGCTCAAGAACTTAGTAAGATTTAACAGCAGAATCTTTATCAATTACAAACATAAAGACCCCACACAGCTACAGTAATCTATGTATAACACTTAATGAATTCCCCCTTAACTGTTCCAATTCAAAAACAAAATCCCATAAACCACCTTTTCAAGGGCGTGGCCCAGCACTCCGCATTCTCACCTGAATAAGACTGACTTTCCCTGAGATTCTGACCCAGTCTCACCAGCAGGATTAAACCCTGCCGGAAAGCAAACTAAATCGAAAACCACCACCGAGGTGATTTTTAACTGGACCAGATTATTTAAAATGAAAACAGAGAGAGACAGGCCAAAACACTTCTTTCTCCTGCCCGAGTCCACAGCAGCCAAATCAAAAGTGAAAGTAAAACAGCTCACTGAGCCACAGCCCAGCTCCACCCACACAATGACATCACTGAAGCCATGCGATAAGACAAAAGCCTTTCTCCCATGACAGTCTGTGTACTGTACGACACGGACACTCGTCGCATAGTTTTTCCACTGGTATTTCTTTTTTTAAGCAAGTCAGCAGCTCCCTCAGACAACTCTGCAACGGCTGCCGTCCCAACAGAGCACGTTGGAAGTGCCAGCTCCCTTCTCCTAGCGCCCACCCTCCTCCCACTTTCCCCGGCAGTGCTCAGCCTTTCATAGAGCGCATTTCATGCTGGATGGCCATTAATTGGCCAGCCAGCGTAATATCGCCTCAACAACGTGATCTCGGGCAGGATCAGGTTTAACATCCGTTCCCGCCCGAACGTAAAATTCAGGCCATGGAGTCTAAAATGTTGAGATAATCGTGACTTTTAGGTTGAAAATCATACTGATGCTCCCTTGCCTGTTCATTTAAGAGTTATTAATGCACTGAGCATTCGAGGTGAAAATCTCTCAAAGGAAATGAAAATGGAAATAGCTTATTGTCACGAGTAGGCTTCAATGAAGTTACTGTGAAAAGCCCCTAGTCGCCACATTCCGGCGCCTGTCCAGGGGAGGCTGTTACGGGAATCGAACCGTGCTGCTGACCTGCTTGGTGTGCTTTCAAAGCCAGCGACTTAGCCCTGTGCTAAACAGCCAAGGTATTTTAGTAATTTCATCATGGGCATCGCTGGAAAGGATTTGCTGCACTGTTGCTTCACAGCACCAGGGTCCCAGGTTCGATTCCCGGCTTGGGTCACTGCCTGTGCGGAGTCTGCACGTTCTCCCCCTCATGTCTGCGTGGGTTTCCTCCGGGCGCTCCGGTTTCCTCCCACAAATCCCGAAAGACGTGCTTGTTGGGTGAATTGGACATTCTGAATTCTCCCTCCGTGAACCCGAACAGGCGCCGGAATGTGGCGACGAGGGGCTTTTCACAGTAACTGCATTGCAGTGTTAATGTAAGCCGACTTGTGACAATAATAATGATTATTATTAACTGTCCTTGAACTGAGTGGCTTGCTAGGCTATTTCACATTACTACGTGTCTGGAGTCACAGGTAGGCCAGGCCAGGTAAGGACGGCAGATTTCCTTCCCTAAAGGACATTCGTGAGCCAGATGGGGTTTTGCAACAATCGAAGATAGGTTCATGGTCACCATTCCTGAGAGTAGCTTTTCATGCCTGATTTTATTTGAACCCGTTTCCCCGGAGCATTTAGCCTGACCCTTATGATTACTAGTCTTGTGACATTACCACGAGCCATTGTCTCCAGACCCAGGATACGGACCCAGGAAGTGTCGAAGATTTTAGTTTAGACGGGCAGCATGGTCGGCACTGGCTTGGAGGGCCGAAGGGCCTGTTCCTGTGCTGTACTTTTCTTTGTTCTTTGTTCTCCCTGAAATTTGAAAAGGTTATTTTCTTTCGAGTCAGTAGACAGTGGGCAGGATTCTCCGTTTGGGAGACTAAGGGCGCGATTCTCCGCAAATCCGGCGTGCCGTGAAGGCTGGCATGAAACTGGCCGTGTTTCACGCCAGCCTCGGAGCTCCGTCCCGGGACCCGATTCTCCCCCCCGGGCGGGGCTAGTATCGGGGCCCAGGGAATCACGGTGACGCGGAGTTAGCGAACGTCGCTAACTCCGCCCGCCAAGAGTCACAGCGGCTGACGCGCACAATGACGTAATCCGCGCATGCGCGGGATGGGTGGCTCCAACCCGCGCATGACGTCATCACGCAGACGCGTCAAACCCGCGCATGCACGGGCCGTCATGCCCCTCAGCCGCCCCGCGGACTGATCCTGCGGGGCGGCGGAAGAACAAATAGTGCGCGGGTATCGGACCCGCTGCCCGTGATCGGTGCGGCCGTGCCAATCGGTGCCATGGTTGCCCGGGACGGGCACTTTGCGGCCGTTTTCACGAACGCTGAAAGCAGGTATGATCGCGGCCGTGAAAACGGCCGTAAACTCCGCGGTATTCGGCCTATCGGCCTGCGGAGAATCGCTGTTCTCCGTAAAAAACGGCGAGCAGCGATTCGTGTCGGGGGGCGGCCGGAGGGGGGGAGAATAGCAGGAGGCCGTGAAAATTGTCGGGAAGGCCTTCCCGCTATTCTCCGACCCGTCGTGGGCAGCGGAGAATCGCGCCAAAGTGTTGATGCCGAGACTGAATTGCGTGCAGTTCACGTTCCCATTAGGAGCGCTATTTGGGGAGTGATTCGGGTCATGCTAATGGGCTAGCACTCTGCCGGCGCAAATTTAGAGCAGTTCCCAGCCCAGCAGACGTTCTAACCACTAAGGCCAGAGTTAGAGCTAAAGAACCTGGTAGCTGGAGGGTTTTTAAGCGTTCCACTTACCACACACCCACTGAAGCCATCAAGACATCTCACAGAAAACCTGCCCCCCCCCCCCCCCCCCCCCCCGCGAGGTGGGAAGTCCGAGGTGGACCCACAGCTCCATGTCAGTGAGGAGTGGAGGGACACCGTCTTCGCCGGGGCTAATGCAGACTCAAGCCTGCCGTCCTGAACACTGCCTGAGAGGTGGTGGCAGAGGCAGTCAGCACTGCCAGTCTCACTAGGAGGAGACAACCGGGGATCCGGCGGGGTTGGGGGTCACTGGTGAGGCCTCTGACCCGAGAGGGGGCAGGGAACCAGGGAGGTGGTTCTCAAGGCTGTGGTACAGGTGTCCTCTGGTTCGGGTGAGCACAGTAAGAAGTCTGACAACACCAGGTTAAAGTCCAACAGGTTTGTTTCAAACACGAGCTTTCGGAGCACTGCTCCTTCCTCAGGTGAATGGAGTGGTATGTTCCAGAAACATTTATATGCAATGGGGCAGCGCCGCTGAGAAGGGCCAACACCTGGTGGGCCCCTGATTGAGTTTTCCCCTAGATGATACAGCTGGGGTATGAGGGCGGCCAGAAGGGCGGCCTGGGTGGGCTCCCGGATGACCAGAGGCCTTCTGAACATTTAAAGGACACAGGCAGCCCTCAGCAGTGTGAGCAACCAGGAGCCTGGGAGTAGTATAAAAAGGGGTGCGTTTAAAAGACAGACATCAGGGTAGCACGGTGGGTTAGCCCTGCTGCCTCACGACGCCGAGGTCCCAGGTTCGATCCCGGCCCTGGGTCACTGTCGGTGTGGAGTTTGCACATTCTCCCCGTGTCTGCGTGGGTTTCACCCCCACAACCCAAAGATTTGCAGGGTAGGGGGATCGGTCACGCTAAATTGCCCCTTAATTGGAAAAAATTAATTGGGTACTCTCAATTTATATTTTTAAAAAAGACAGACTGTCTGGGTGGCACGGTGGCGAAATGGTTAGCACTCCGCCCAATCGCAATACACATTTCCCGGGTCGTGAGGCGGAGAATCCAACCCAGTATTTTTACTCCTTGTCAGTTCAGGAAGTTTTGTCTGTGTTGGATTACCAGTGATTTTTGTTTAAAATGAGCAATTTAAATTCTTAATTACAGACCTGAACAAGTAACCTATTATGAGGCCATGTACGTAGCTGTAGTGGCTTTAATACTAATTACAGTAATTACAATTAAGCCGAGAGTAATTTTCACTGCAAATTACTTCAGTCTCGACAAACTGAGGCTGGTATTTCAAGGACTTCTTGCATAAAGTAAAAATAATCAGACTGCAAATTATAGCTCAAACAGATTGACTGGACGTTTCTATCAATGGAACTCATTGAATGGCCACTATTCGTGTTGCATACTCACAGCGCCTCCTAGTGGGCTGTTAATTGCATTTGCAAAACAGTCAGCGAAGACCGAAAAAAACATCTTAGTCACCATTAAAACCCTCGGTGCGATGACATGATGCATGCGTTCAGCTTATAACTTCCGCTCATTATTAGCTGGTTGAATAACAAAGCAGGCAGATCCCAAGCTTGATTCCTGGTTGATTTTGGTGACAATTGAGGTGCCTCAACGAGCCTCTCTCCTCAGGGGCAAGGAAGGAGAAGGATCTCCCATGTTTCTACCCACAGAGAAAGACGCGTCGCAAATTTGGACCACTCTCGGAGTTGATAACCCAACATCCACTGTAAATGTATATTTGATGAGTGGCCATTTAGGAAAGATTGGGGGGTGCCCCTAAAGCCATTTCCTAGCCAGGGCAAACCGCCTCGGGGGTCTAGAAATGGTGAGAAATGTGTGGAAATAGGATAGAAGATAATTAAAGATGGTGAAATATAATGACCAGGCGGTTGTTTTGTCAGTAAGTACTACTGTGTGCAAACCTCCATCATCCTTATTCAAAGGGTTCTCTGAGTAGCTTCAGTTCTATATTTATTTTATTTATTTATTTTTAAATTTAGGGTACCCAATTCATTTTTTCCAATTAAGGGGCAAATATAGCGTGGCCAATCCACTTACTCTGCACATCTTTGGGTTGTGGGGGGGTGAAACCCACGCAGACACGGGGAGAATGTGCAAACTCCACACGGACAGTGACCCAGAGCCGGGATCGAACCTGGGACCTCGGCGCCATGAGGCAGCAGGGCTAACCCACTGCGCCACCGTGCTGCTCTCAGGTCTATACGTATGCCCATGTCCCAAGGCTTTGGTGGACCCGGGAAGAAGGAAAGTATTTTGTACCTATGTTATCCACATTGCCGGTTTTAATGACAAAAAAACCCAACAACTTTACATAAACAGTACTTTAACCACCATAGGATATCAGGTTTTGATAAACAAATATAAACTTTCCTTCTACTGTCTTGAAGTCTGGATTTTGGGTCAGATATTGTTCATATTGCTTCCAGTCTGCTAGATGAGATGGATCCGTGAAGAATGACAAAGCATTTTTGCTGTGCTTGAACAATATAGGCAAGTCAGATGGTCCATATATAAATATATGTGTCAAGTCAAGGATTGCTGTTTTATCGTTTGCAGATATCATTGACCAGTAGAAACTATTTGCAAGATCCAAAATGATATACCAAATGTCATAGTCCTTCACCACCTCTACTCCATGGTCTAATGGCTAAATCTCACTCATAAGGCTGGATCTCACGCTCCTCTGCCGGTGGGTTTGAAGGCGTGAGGGCATGTAAATTCCAGCAGGTGACCCTCAAGCCACCTACTTGCCTGCCCATGACCTAGCTAAAACTTTATGGGGAAGGTGTTAGAACATAGAACACACAGTGCAGAAGGAGGCCATTTGGCCCATCGAGTCGGCACCGACCCATGTAAGCCCTCACTTCCACCCTATCCCCGTAACCCAATAACCCCTCCTAACCTTTTTTGTGGTCGCTAAGATGACCAATCCACCTAACCTGCACGTCTTTGCACTGTGGGAAGAAACCGGAGCACCCGGAGGAAACCCACGCAGACACGAGGGAGAACGTGCAGACTCTGCACAGGCAGTGACCCAGCAGGGAATCGAACCTGGGACCTTGGTGCTGTGAAGCCACAGTGCTAATCACTTGTGCAACCGTGCGGTCCACTGTCGTGCAGCCTGCCCATCCTTGGGCTTAATGAGGCCCTTAAGAGGCCAATGAATGGCCACTTAAGGCCTCGCCCCCACCAGCGCTGGAACATGCAGGAAAGCTGGCAACTTTACCCGCGTGGGCTGATGTCAGGAATGGGAGAACTTCTTTCGTGGACCCACTGAGCTCATTAGAGGCACCTCCCCATCAAAGGTTACCTACCCTTCCCCTCCCTTTGGTGTTTTCCGCCGGCCTCCCGAACTAGGCTCCCACTTCACCACCCCCTCCCATGCGTCGGGGGATGCGCGCATGCGCAGTCCCACCGGTGCGATTTCTGCGCATGCGCGGTGTCTCCCTTGTCCGCGCCGGCCTCGACCCAACATGCCGCAGGAGTACAGGCGCCAGCGCGGTAGAAAGGAGGCCAGGAGACAGAGAGGCCGGCCCGCTGATCGGTGGGTCCCGACCGCGGGGCAGGCCACATCGGAGGAACCCCCCGTGGTCGGAACCCCCCCCGCAAGAAATGCTGGCTTTGGCAACAATACCAACATTCCGTGAATAAACAGCATTTAATCCTAATTTTTAATCCTAATGTGGCACCCCATTTACATGCTTTCCAATCAGTGCCAGCTAACGAAACAAAAATATTCATTGAAACGCGCAAGGAAAACACAGTTCAAGTGCTAGGCTGTCAAAGGTATTCAGCCAAAGCGACTGTCTGGTCAGTGATTGAGGAAAAGTGACATTGATTCGCACTTCCCCAGTGCTCGGGCGTAAAGTCAGATTGATCATACCTGCCCCCATAGCCATCTTAACAATATGGTGGACGGTACACAAAATGGAAGCATGTCACAAGGCTCACACGCACTTCAGCAGAGAATCACCTCGCAGGGGCTGGTTTAGCTCAGTGGGCTAGACAGCTAGTTTGTGATGCGGAATAAGGTCAGAAGCGGAGGCTCAATTCCCGGACCAGCTGAGAATTCTGAATTATCCCCCTGTGTGCCCGAACAGGCGCCGGAATGTGGCGACGAGGGGATTTTCACAGTAACTTCATTGCAGTGTTAATGTAAGCCGACTTGTGACTATATGAAAAATGATTATTTCCTTGTTGTTTCCTATTTACATCTACATGTATTGTCTAACCTTTCAACGAAGGATACAGATAGGTTTGAAACTCTAGTGGGTTTGTTGGGGTAATTTTTCAGGCAAGGACAAATGGCTGCGATTGATAATATCTCAAGCACTCCGCACACCCCATCTTCTGCGAGTTTGTCAGGAATAGAAAGAGGAAAAGGCTTCCCAGCAATAGGATGGAGTCTGCAACAACGTGAATCATCTGCATACGCAAAGTCTCTGCTCAGAAAAAAAAGAGTATATTTATAAGATAGAGATTTAACTGTTATTAATATTTACAAAGGCAACTTGCATTAATCAAAGTAACACTGTGGTGGAAAGGTAGGAATGCCATTAAAGTGAGATGTGGAGATGCCGGCGTTGGACTGGGGTGGGCACAGTAAGAAGTCTTACAACACCAGGTTAAAGCCCAACAGGTTTGTTTGGAATCACTAGCTTTCGGAGCACTGCTCCTTCCTCAGGATCTGAGTCACCTGATGAAGGAGCTACACTCCGAAAGCTAGTGATTCCAAACAAAATTGTTGGGCTTTAACCTGGTGTTGTAAGACTTCTTTTTTTTAAATTTAGAGTACCCAGTAATTTTTTTCCAATTAAGGGGCAATTTAGCGTGGCCAATCCACCTACCCTGCACATCTTTTGGGTTGTGGGGGTGAAACCCACGCAGTCACGGGGAGAATGTGCAAACTCCACACGGACAGTGACCCAGGGCCGGGATTCGAATCCGGGTCCTCAATGCTGCAGGCAGCAGTGCTAACCACTGTGCCACCGTGCTGCCCGTAAGACTTCCTACTGTGCCCACCCCGGTTCAACGCCGGCATCTCCACATCATAACTTAAGATAATAACAAAGGTCTATTCTGTGATTGAACATTCCTGGCATAAAACACCGCTTTAACCAAGTGATTCTCTGGAATTTGGACTGTCAGCTTAATTGTATCCGATATTGGCCCACACAATGTTTAATCCATTGTGTGACCTCCAGATTGAGTGTCGCGATCTTGGCACTCACAAGTCAGATACGTGTTCTCACACTAATTACTAATATATGCATAGCAACTTAAAAAGGCCCCATTGTGACAAGTTGTGAATTTGAATTCAGTAAATCTGGTTGAATCCTGCATTGGCACTGGAGAAAACTTATTCTCAAAACTGCCAGTTCATCATAAAAAACACAACTGGGTCACCAGGTGTCCCTTAGGGCAGGCACTGTCAAACTCGGGGGGGGTGGGGGCGACCGGCGGGTGGGTGTCGGGAGGGTCGCGGAGCCATCCGTCGGGGGGCGCTCCCGATTGTGCAAATCCGTGCGCAGCAGCCGGCTTTTAACTATGCCGGCTGCAAGCGGCCTTCAAAATGGCCGCGAACATGTAAAAAACACGCGGCCGCACTGTGCATGCGCGCCAATGATTGGTCCACCGCCAACCTCTCGGTAGAAACAGGTTGTGCACAGCACAAGACCTGATACTTACCTTACATAGTGAGTGCTGCCACAAAGTAAAGTGTGTCCATCGCTGCAGAATTTGTCCAGGTTCTCATTCCTAAAATTAAAGCATCAAGGTTAGGCATATTAATGGAAAATGCAGTTCTAGATTAGTAGATACCGTAATGATATGTATATGTATACAAGTAAAGGGTTAATTATTACATCTCAGGGTAATACAAACACTAGAGGGCACCGCTAGTATAAATATAAGAACTCAGGGAATCTTGGGTAGTCAGTTAAGAGTTAGCAGCAGAGACAGAGATAGATCACAGCATCGTGAAGACTAGATTGAAGTAGCACGTGTAGTTCATTAGCTATTATGAAATGAAATGAATGAAAAAATGAAAATCGCTTATTGTTAGGGGCAGCAGGGTAGCATGGTGGTTAGCATAAATGCTTCACAGCTCCAGGGTCCCAGGTTCGATTCCCGGCTGGGTCACTGTCTGTGTGGAGTCTGCACGTCCTCCCCCTGTGTGCGTGGGTTTCCTCCGGGTGCTCCGGTTTCCTCCCACAGTCCAAAGATGTGCGGGTTAGGTGGATTGGCCATGCTAAATTGCCCATAGTGTCCTAATAAAAGTAAGGTTAAGGCGGGGGTTGTTGGGTTACGGGTATAGGGTGGATACGTGGGTTTGAGTAGGGTGATCATGGCTCGGCACAACATTGAGGGCCGAAGGGCCTGTTCTGTGCTGTACTGTTCTATGTTCTATGTTCTATGTCACGAGTAGGCTTCAAATGAAGTTACTGTGAAAAGCCCCTAGTCGCCACATTCCGGCGCCTGTTCGGGGAGGCTGTTACGGGAATCGAACCGTGCTGCTGGCTTGCCTTGATCTGCTTTCAAAGCCAGCGATTAGCCCTGTGAGCTAAACAGCCCCAGTTATTACTTAAACATAGATTACTTTAATAATAGTTACAGTTCTGTGGAGTGTGCAAACTCAATATATTTTAATCGTTATTCAATAAATCAGTTTTGCTTTAAGTTAGAGATTGGTGGCTTCTTTATAATCACACCATCAGACCATTCTGGATTACGAAGCAATGAGTAACGATATATTACCAAACAGTATTATAACAGATACTTGTGAATGGTGAAGACTGATTAAAAATCTATACTTGATGCAATAAAAATTATAGAATTTACAGTGCAGGAGGCCGTTCAGCCCATTGAGTCTACACCGCCCCCTGAAAGAGCACCCTACCTAAGCCCACACCTCCAGCCTATCCCCGTAACCCAGCGACCCCTTAAGTTTTGGACACTACGGGTATATTTAACATGACCAATTCACCTAACCCGTACATCTTTGGACCGTGGGATGAAACCGGAGCACCCGGAGGAAACCCACGCAGACACGGAGAGAACGTGCAGACTCCTCACAGACAGTGACCCAAGCGGGAATCGAACCCGGGTCACTGGCGCTGTGAAGCAATGGTGCTAACCACTGTGTTACCGTGCCACCCAATCAACAGGTTTTGAACGCGAGCCATATAGGACCGCGTCTTCCATATCTTCTTCCATATAACGGCCCGGACACGCGTCACCCCATGCTATTGCAACTCCCTGTGCCCCAGCTAATCAGCATCAAAATCCTCACCTCACGCTCAAATCACTCGTTGCCCCAGTAGCCCATATATTCCTGTCCTTCTGACTCCAGATTACCACTGCCCCTACAACCTGTCCACTCCACTGAGTAACGTCAATCTTGCAGCCATTGCATAAGGAACCGGTGGAGCTGACAAGCATTGGTGTGATGGTGTTTTGGTTTAAATGCAGAGAGTATTATGAATCATACAGTTCTTGATAAGCAGAAGTTTGAGAGGAACGAGATTGAGAGCTCCTCAAGAAATATTTGACACCAATAATAAAAAATAGTGAAATGCCACACACAAGAGCTAGTGCTAGGAAGTGTATATTCTTACCCAAAGATGTGAGTCGATAGGTTACCATTTACTTCAACATCAAACTGGATTTTTACCTGTAAGATAAATATTTTTTCTTACTTTAGTCTTAAGAAGAATGTTTGTAACCAATAGAAAAAGAAGCACTGCACCTATATATGAAAGTATAGCCGTTTTAATGAAATTGTTTTTTTGTCTATTGTGACTGCCAATTTTCATAGAATTTACAGTGCAGAAGGAGGCCATTCGGCCTATCGAGTCTGCAACGGTCCTTACAAAGAGCACCCTACTCAAGCCCACATCTCTACCCTATCCCTGTAATCCCCGCTTAACCTTTTTGAACACTAAGGGCAATTCAACATGGCCAACCCCACCTAACCCGCACATCTTTGGACTGTGGGAGGAAACCGGAGCACCCGGAGGAAACCCACGCACACACGGGGAGAGAACGTGCAGACTCCGCACAGACAGTGACCCAAGCCTGGAAGCGAACCTGGGACCCTGGAGCTGTGAAGCAACTGTGCTAACCTCTGTGCCATCGTGCCACCCAAATATCCCCACTGACTAATATGTTGTCTTCATTTTCATTTGTCACTTGCACTTGTCTTGAGTGGGATCTTCCGGGCTTGCCTGCCTCTGGGATCGTCCGGCTCTGCCGTAAGCCAATGGATTCTTGGCTGGGCCGTTAAATCGCCCACGGCGGGTCCCGCCACAATGGGGCTGGAACGTCTCAGCACTTTTTCCTACTTGGCTATTTTCCATTAGTCTCGTTCACCAATCATACGGTGTAAAATTCTTCACGCCATTTCCAATTTGCCCTCAAAGCCTTCTCATCAAAAATGTAATTCTCGTAAAAACACAAATTGAGATACACCAACGATGGTTTTCCCCATCCTTCCCCCTCTGCGTACCTGCACTTATTAATCACGTCGCAAACATATAAAACTTACAATAAATCGATTACCCTTCAATTTCCCCCTCTTTTCTTCCCATCCCCTCCACAAGCTATGGCACATCCCCAGTCCTACAAATCCGTACTCCGGATAATTCCACATCTTTATTATTGAAATGGTTAAAAAGCTGGGTGGTGAAGATCCAAAGAGATTTGGGATTCTGCGTACACAAGGCACTAAATTATAGTGGTCAGGTATGAGAAATAATCGCAAATGACTATCAGAAAAAGAGTGCCCCCACGGCACTGGCCCGCCCGCCGATCGGTGGGCCCCGATCGCGGGCTTGGCCACTGTGGGGGCACAACTCGGGATCCGATCGCCCCGCGCCCCCCCAGGACCCCGGGGGCCTGCTCGCGCCGCCAATCCCGCCACCACCAGAGGTGGTTGAAACCACGGCGGCGGGAGAGGCCTCTCAGCGGCAGGACTTCGAGCAATCGGGGGCCGGAGAATCGGCGGAGGGGGCTCGCCGATCAGCGCGGAGGGCACGCCGATCGGCGCGATTCCCGCCCCCGCCAATTCCCGGGTGGCGGAGGATTCCGGCCATGGCGGGGGCGGGATTTTCGCCGGTCCTGGGCGATTCGCCCCTGGTTAGTCCACACCTTGACTAACTGTGCACCACACATCAGAGAGAATTTAATGGCCTGGGAAGGAAGGCAACGCAGATTCACCAGAACATTACCAGAGTTACATTTCGAGCAGATTACATAAACTAGGCTTGTATTTCCTGGAAGGCAGAGGATTCAGGGACGATTTAATTGAAGCACTTAGGATTTTGCAAGGAATTAATAGGGTGGATGGAGTAAAGCAGTGGCAGAATCTCGGACAAAAGGGACAAAACATGAAATTCATAGACTAGGCCGTTCAGGAGAGAAGTTAGAAAACATTTCTTTACACGAACAGGGAGATTGAGTTAAAGAGCCGTGAGGTTTTGCTGCAGCTTTATAAAACCCTGGTTAGCCCACACTTGGAATATTGTGTCCAGTTCTAGGCGCCTCATTATAGGAAGGATGTGGATGCTTTGGAGGGGTTACAGAGGAGATTTACCAGGATGCTGCCTGGACTGGAGGGCCTGTCTTATGAAGAAAGGTTGAGGGAGCTAGGGCTTTTCTCACTGGAGCAAAGAAGGAAGAGAGGTGACTTGATAGAGGTGCACAAGGTGATGAAAGGCATGGATAGAGTGGATAGGCAGAGACTTTTCCCCAGGGCAGAAATGGCTGTCACGAGGGGACATAATTGGAGCAAGGTATAGTCGAGATGTCAGAGGTTGGTTCTTTACACAGAGAGTGGCGGGTGCGTGGAGTGCATTGCCAGCGGAGGCGGTGAAGTCAGAGTCATTGGGGACATTTAAGTGACTCTTGGACAGGCACATAGACAGCAGCAAATTGAAGGGGTGTAGGTTAGGTCGATCTTAGATTAGGATAAATGGTCAGCACAACATTGTGGGCCGAAGTACTGTGCTGTACTGTTCGATGTTCTATGAAGGACAGTAATTCATTCTCAATTAATAATTCTATTTCTAAATCTGAAAATGATGGATTTATTTTCTGGTGAAGGATATCTGGTGTGATGAACGGTATTAATAACTACCGTAAACGGTACCTGACCTTTAATACCTTGCCCCTTTAAGAGGCTTGGAACCCTGGGGGACTCCGCCTCTGGCTACGCCCCCAGGAAACAGTATATAGGATAAGGCTCCATGTGGCGAGCACACTTCTCTCGAATGCTGTCCTGTTCTCTGTATATTAAAGCCTTTGATTACCGACCTCGCTCTCGCATCGTAATTGAGAGTGCCTCATCTGGTAAATGGAGTCAATGCCTGCAAATGGAGCCAAGATGCAGACCAGCTACAATCTCATTCAATGGAGGGCAACAGGCCTGAGGCCTATTCCTATTTTCATGATCCCCCAGTTGATGCTCCATATTCGAAGGCTCAATGCGTGGGCCTTCGTGTGAAGGAACAAAATTCAACTGTGATTTGAGGTTTAATTCCCCCCCCCCCCCGAGCTCACCCAGTCGCTTCATGTTCAATACCTGCGGGTGCACAATTCCGATCCTGCGCAAGAAACGCTCGATTGTTAAGCAATCTGTCATCACAATGCAGCTATCCTCAGACATCTATTCAACACAGAAAAGAAAGATTGACCTCAAGGAAGATTGTTTTTTTAAATGCAGCACTAAAGGGATTAACTAATAATTGATAATTCTAGCGAGGAAACGCAGGAGAGGATTGGTCTATGATTGGAGGAGCAGGTCTTTGCAGAATCTTCCACTCCAAGTGACCTGTTTGACATTGAAACTGGCCCCAGGGGCCGCATGGAATGGCTTTGCGCGCTGATTGGCCTAATCTCATCAAAACAATTGCAGAACAAAAATATGTTCCCATTCAAGGTTCCCTCTTGGTATCAGAGAATTATGGAATCCCTACAATGCGGAAGGAGGCCACTAGGCCCATCGAGTCTGCACCGACCCTACGAACGAGCATCCCACCTAGGCCCAATCACCATCACTCCACCTGTGTGGGCGGCACGGTAGCACAATGGCTAGCTCTGTGGCTTCACTGCGTCAGGGTCCCGGGTTCGATTTCCGGCTTGGGTCACTGTCTGTGCGGAGTCTGCACGTTCTCCCCCCCCCCCCACCGTGTCTGCGTGGGTTTCCTCCGGGTGCTCCGGTTTCCTCCCACAAGTCCCGAAAGATGTGCTTGTTAGGGAATTTGGACATTCCGAGTTCTCCCTCTGTGTACCCGAACAGGCGCCGGAATGTGGCGACGAGGGGCTTTTCACAGTAGCTTCATTGCCGTGTTAATGTAAGCCTACTTGTTACAATAAAGATCATTATTATTAGTAAAGTTGGGACACTAAGGGGCAATTTAGCATGGCCAATCCACTTAACCTGCACGTCTTTGGACTGTGGGAGGAAGCCGGAGCACCCGGAGGAAACCCACACAGACATGGGGAGAACGTGCAAACGTCACACAGACAGTCACTTGGAGGTTGGAATTGAACCTGGGTCCCTGGCGACCTGACATCCTGGGGAGAGGGTAGGCACCATATCTACCAACATGCAAAAGGGGAACAGATCTATTTACATTGACCATGAATCATTAATCTGGCTATTCAGATGTTGGCTGTGCTTTCTTGGCAACTTGTATTTCTAATTTGAGATTTGTATTTACATTTTCATTTTGCATGGCTTTTTAATAAAATCCCGGATCATATTGAAATTCAGCAGCACAGCTGAATAAGGCGAAGTGCCAAAGCCTAATTCTAGGCCTCAACCCACATGAGTTGGAGAGATATCCTCAGTCCCATCAACGTTTTGAAATCGAGACTATCCACTCTGTCTATGCCCCTCATAATTTTGTAGACCTCTATCAGGTTGCCCCTCAACCTCCGTCGTTCCAGTGAGAACAAACCGAGTTTATTCAACCGCTCCTCATAGCTAATGCCCTTCATACCAGGCAACATCCTGGTAAATCTCTTCTGCACCCTCTCTAAAGCCTCCACATCCTTCTGGTGTGGCGACCAGAATTGAACACTATACTCCAAGTGTGGCCCAACTAAGGTTCTATACAGCTGCAACACGACTGCCAATTTTTATACTCAATGCCCCGGCCAATGAAGGCAAGCATGCCGTATGCCTTCTTGACTACCTTCTTCACCTGTGTTGCCCCTTTCAGTGACCTGTGGACCTGAACACCTAGATCTCTCTGACTGTCAATACTCTTGAGGGTTCTGCCATTCACTGTATATGCCCTACCTGCATTAGACCTTCCAAATGCATTAACTCACATTTGTCCGGATTAAACTCCATCTGCCATCTCTCCGCCCAAGTCTCCAAACGATCTAAATCCTGCTGTAACCTCCTCATCGCTATCTGCAATTCCACCAACCTCTGTGTCGTCTGCAAACTTACTAATCAGACCAGTTACATTTTCCTCCAAATCATTTATATATAATACGAACAGCAATGGTCCCAGCACTGATCCCTGCGGAACACCACTAGTCACAGCCCTCCAATCAGAAAAGCGCCCTTCCATTGCTACTCTCTGCCTTCTAATGACCTAGCCAGTTCTGTATCCATCTTGCCAGCTCACCCCTGATCCCGTGTGACTTCACCTTTTGTACCAGTCTGCCACGAGGGACCTTGTTGTCAAAGGCCTTATTGAAGTCCATATAGACAACATCCGCTGCCCTACCTGCATCAATCATCTTTGTGACCTCCTCGAAAAACTCTATCAAGTTAGTGAGACACGACCTCCCCTTCACAAAATCATGCTGCCTCTCGCTAATAAGTTTGTTTGCTTCCAAATAGGAGTAGATCCTGTCTTGAAGAATTCTCTCCAGTAATTTTCCTACCACTGTCGTAAGGCTCACCGGCCTGTAGAGCCCTGGATTATCTTTGCTACCCTTCTTTTTTTTTTTTTTTTTTTTAAATTTAGATTACCCAATTATTTTTTCCAATTAAGGGGCAATTTAGCGTGGCCAATCCACCTACTCTGCACATTTTTGGGTTGTGGGGGCGAAACCCACGCAGACACGGGGAGAATATGCAAACTCCACACGGACAGTGACCCAGAGCCGGGATCGAACCTGGGACCTCAGCGCCGTGAGGCGGTTGTGCTAACCACTAGGCCACCGTGCTGCCCTTGCTACCCTTCTTAAACAAAGGAACAACATTGGCTATTCTCCAGTCCTCCGGGACATCACCTGAAGACAGTGAGGATCCAAAGATTTCTGTCAAGGCCTAAGCAATTTCCTCTCTAGCCTCCTTCAGTATTCTGGGGTGGATCCCATTAGGTCCTGGGGACTTATCTACCTTAATATTTTTCAAGCTGCCCAACACCTCGTCTTTTTGGATCTCAATGTGACCCAGGCTATCTGCACACCCTTCTCCAGACTCAACATCCACCAATTCCTTCTCTTTGGAGAATACTGATGCAAAGTATTCATTTAGTACCTCGCCCATTTCCTCTGGCTCAACACATAAATTCCCTCCCCTGTCCTTCAGCGGGCCTGCCCTTTCCCTGGCTACCCTCTTGCTTTTTATGTACGTGTAAAAAGCCTTGGGATTTTCCTTAACCCTATACTCCAAGTATAGTCTAAGGTTCTATACAGCTGCTTCTTGCTATTCATTGCATTAACCAGCTGAGCCATTCATCTGGGGCCTTTATTTTACGTATATATCCATTTATATTCAGCCCATACACGAGACTATCAATAAATCTTGCTACTTTCCCTCTTACGCTCTTCCTCCTCCTCAAATCATGACAAATTCAAGGAATTAAAAAATAGCTGTTGGCATCTAGTGGCGGCCGATTACACTGTTCGTACCTCAAACGTCATCTTGAGCCCTGGAGAATTGATCTTCCCATTCAAATCAGCGTTCTCCACATCCGTTTGCACCACGCTTAAGGAGAGCTGGAGCAAGAGCTTTTCTATTACTGATGGAAGAGATCAGTGTTTACTGGAACAAGCAGAAGTCCATTGAAATAATTTGATTCTATCGGGCCCAACAGTTTTAGGAACTGGAAGGGTTTTCGGTCTGAATGAAGTGCAGGGGCAATGTTGTCAGAAATAAAATATGTTGGTGTAATTCTGAGGAACAATGCATGAAAGATAAAGCAGTAGAATGCCACTTTGGTATTGCCACATTGTGTGCTTTGGAAAAATTGTAAAAGTGTCAATTTTTTAAAAATAAATTTAGAGAACCCAATTCATTTTTTCCAATTAAGGGGGAATTTACAATGGCCAATCCGCCTACCCTGCACATCTTTGGGTTGTGGGGACGAAACTCATGCAAACACGGGGAGAATGTGCAAACTCCACACCGACAGTGACCCAGAGCCGGGATCAAGCCTGGGACCTCGGCGCCGTGAGGCAGCAGGGTTAACCCACTGTGCCGACGTGCCGCCCGTAAAAGTGTCACTTGACTAAAAATAGTAATGAGAGTAAATATCATCAGTCTGTTTCAGCAACACAGTGACTAGGAGTAAGGCCTCTCGGCCCTCCCATAAAGAATCACTGATCTATTCTGTCCTGTTTTGGGGAACAATAATAATCGCTTATTGTCACGAGTAGGCTTCAATGAAGTTGCTGTGAAAAGCCCCTAGTCGCCACATTCCAGCGCCTGTTCGGGGAGGCTGGTACAGGAATTGAACCCGCGCTGCTGGCATTGTTCTGGCATTACAAGCAGCTGTTTAGCCCACTGTGCTCAACCAGCCCCTAAAACACAGCAATGGGCAATTGCTTCTATTTGGAGGGGGGGAGACAGAGATTTTCTCTTTGTAAAAGGTGCAGAAAATTTGCAAACCTATTTACAATTCTACTACAACTGTTGCAAAGAGAAAAATATTTCTCTATGAAGAGGAACGAAAGTTGGAGAATCACCGTGGGCAAGTTATACATCCGTACCGACCGAAACCTGGGCGTTAAAAGTAAAGTAGACAGGCATGGAACTAAGGAAGTTTTGGAAGGATGAGATTTATTGATTTATGGTTTAAGACTTGGAGAAACTGAATAGTTTTAAGTACCTGAGGTCAGTGGTGGCAGATGACGCAAGCATAGAAATGGAAATTAAGCAACAGATTAGCTCCTGTTGGAGTCATTGGAAGAAGTGCAGCCGAGCGTTATGTGAGGGAAAAGTATTGTTGAGACGGAAAGGAAGAATCTACAAGAGACCAGCGTTGTGGTTATACTGCAGAAACTTGAGCAACGTGGAGTACAGAGGAATGATGACTTAGCATTAAACAGATGCAACTGAAATTAAATGAAAATAAAAATCGCTTATCGTCACGAGTAGGCTTCAATGAAGTTACTGTGAAAAGCCCCTAGTCGCCACATTCCGGCGCCTGTTCGGGGAGTCTGGTACGGGAATTGAACCGTGCTGCTGGCCTGCCTTGGTCTGCTTTCGAAGCCAACGATTTAGCCCTGTGCTAAACCAGCCGGACGTGTGGCGAAACGAGAAGGAACAAAATCAGCACATCAGGAGATCGGTGAAGTTAGTGAAGAAATTAGCTGGGAAGAGATTGACATGGTATGGTCATATTTTTTTTAATTAATTGAGAGAACCCACTTCACTTTTTCCAATTAAGGGGCAATTTAGCATGGCCAATCCACCTACCCGGCACATCTTTGGGCTGTGGGGGCGAAACTCACGCAGACACGGGGAGAACGTGCAAACTCCACACGGACAGTGACCCGGGGCCGGGTTTGAACCTGGGACCCTGGCGCCATGAGGCAGTAGGGCTAATCCACTGGTAAGGTCATCTGTTGCAGAGAGAGGAAATGCCGGGGGGGGGGGGGGGGGGGGGGTGAGTGATGGAGGAAGGAGAAGAGGAGTGGAAGAGGAACGGGTGACTGACAGGAGGAGGTGGCACGAAGGGTGTTCAGCCGGCATTGTGACGATCCCAAGAAAGCCGAAAGAATAAGACTCAGCGATTAGTTCTTACCTTTGTGAAAATGACCTATTCGATTTTTGGAGATCCATCGTCCAGCAGCTGCAACTGGACAAATTGGAATCATTAAAAAAGTAACACCATGACAAAAAAAAAAACAGATAAGAGATTATGGGCGGGATTTATCCACCGTGGGACTGGAAAATCCCAAATCTTAAGTTTCAGTTTGGTTGCTGTCAACTTTGAGCGCCTGTTTGTGTGTCTACCTGTTACTACACAGAAGAGACGTTCCCTGTGGAAGCGTAAGGTTGGGTTCACTGCATTAACCAATACAATCAGGTCACCTCCCAGCTCAGCCGATCTTCTCAATCTTCCGCTGTCATTTTTAATATGAATAATAAGGTGCTCTATAATCTGTAAAGAAAACACACTGCTGTGTCCAATTGATTACTGCGAATCATTTCAAATATCATGGCTAATAATAAACACAGGGGGCTGGATTCTCCGGTAACCGGTGGGGCGGGCTGTACCGGCGCAAAGGAGTGGCGTGAACCACTCCGGCGTCGAGCCGCCCCGAAGGTGCGGAATCCTCTGCACCTTCGGGGGCGAGGCGGACGCTGGAGGGGTTGGCACCGTGCGGGAGCGCCAGCGGGGGGGGGGGGGGGGGGGGGGGGGGTCGGAGAATCCCGCCCTGGCTTGTTTTGAATACTTTCTGCCGGATTCTCCATCCCGCCCAGCCGTGTGTTCCTCACCATCCACGCGATTCTCCATCCCGGCCACCTGACAATGGGATTTCCCGCTGCAGCCACCTCACGCCATTGGGAAACCTGCGGGCGTGGGAGGGCTGCTGGCAGAACGGAGAAGCCCGCTGACGGAGAATCCCGCCCTTTAGGTTAAATGCATGTAACTTTAATTCGCTACAGTGCAGGAGGCCATTCGACCCATCAGCTCTCTTCCGACCCTCTGAAAGAGCACCCTACCTGGGCCCGCTCCCCTGCCCCATCTCCTTAAGCTCACCTAACCTGCACATCTTTCAACACTAAGGAGCCATTTAGCACAGTCAATCGACCTAACCTGCACGTCTTTGGACACTAAGGGGCCATTTAGCACGGTCAATCGACCTAACCTGTATATCTTTGGACACTAAGGGGCCATTTAGCACGGTCAATCGACCTAACCTGTATATCTTTGGACACTAAGGGGCCATTTAGCACGGTCAATCGACCTAACCTGCACATCTTTGGACACTAAGGGGCAATTTAGCATGGCAGCACGGTAGCACTTGTTGCTTCGCAGCTCCAGGGTCCCGGGTTCGATTCCCGGCTTGGGTCACTGTCTGTGCGGAGTCTGCACATTCACCCCATGTCTGCGTGGGTTTCCTCCCACAAGTCCCGAGAGATGTGCTTGTTAGGGAATTTGGGCATTCCGAGTTCTCCCTCTGTGTACCCGAACAGGCGCCAGAATGTGGCGACGAGGGGATTTTCACAGTAACTTCATTGCGGTGTTAATGTAAGCCTACTTGTGACAATAAAGATTATTATCCACCTAACCTACACATCTTTGGATACAAAGGGGCAATTTTAGCGTGGCCAATCCACCTACCCTGCACATCTTTGGGTTGTGGGGGTGAAACCCACGCAGACACGGGGAGAATGTGCAAACTCCACACGGACAGTGACCCAGAGCTGGGATCGAACCCGGGTCCTTGGCGCCGTGAGGCAGCAGGGCTAACCCACTGTGCCACAGTGCTGCCCTCAAAACCTACCCCCTTAACTATCCCCAGCGCTGGTCCCCTGCTGTCCACCCCCCCAATAGAGGCCCCCCCTCAACCTCCGGGCCAGCAGCTCCGGTTGCCCTTGAGCTGCACGGAGGTAATCGGGGAGGGCCACTCACCTCCTCCATCCCCTGCGGCGCCCACGGGGCACGCTCCCCGCTTTCGTGGAGCGGCGCCTGTGCAACTTCCCACTTGACGGGGGGGGGGGGCAACGGGGTCGGGGGTGACTCCCCGGGGGTAGGGACGGGTTGGCGGCGACTCCGCTGGGCAGTGGCTGCCGCAGCATTCGACTTCGATTGCGCCGAGATCGTAATGCACGCGTCCGAGGCGTGATGGGGTTCTCGGCCTGGCCGAGTGGGGATCCCATTCGCGCCGACCGGAGAGCGGGACGTACCGTCCCCGCGAACCCCGCTTCGGGGTGAATCGTCCCCCCACCGGCACACGTGACGACACTTGACGTGACATTCCCCCCCTTTTTTTTAGGCGTTTCAGATTTTTTAAAACGTCAACAGCCCCAATAATCTGCCCCCTGATAACTCCATCCGTGGTCTCCGGGCGCAGTTTCCCGTTCTCTCTCTGTATCTCACACGGCCGGCAGTGGAGCAGAGCCAGCTTGCCCTCTGCTTCCATTACCTGGCGGACCGCTGACTCCATCTTGTTTAATGGGTGTTGGCAGTGGTGGGGGAGGTGGTAAGAGGGGGGAGGGGTGGCGGTGTGGGAGGGGAGGGGTGGAGGTAAGAGGGGGAGGGGCGGTTGTAAGAGGAGGGGAGGGGTGGCGGTATGGGAGGGGAGGGGTGGAGGTAAGAGGGGTGGTGATAAGAGGAGGGGAGGGGTGGTGATAAGAGGGGCAGTGGTAAGGGGATGGGGAGGGGCGGTTGCAATAGGGGGTTAGGGCGGTGGTAAGAGGGGTGGTGGTAAGAGGGGGGAGGGGCGGTGGTTAGAGGAGGGATGGGGCGGCGGTTAGAGGAGGGGGAGGGGTGGTGGTTAGAGGATGGGGCGGCGGTTAGAGGAGGGGGAGGGGTGGTGGTTAGAGGAGGGGGAGGGCCGGTGGTTAGAGGAGGGGGGAGGGGCGGTGGTTAGAGGAGGGGGAGGGGCGGTGGTTAGAGGAGGGGGAGGGGCGGTGGTTAGAGGAGGGGTGGTGGTAAGAAGGGGGAGGGCGGTGGTTAGAGGGGGTGAGAGGCGGTGGCTAGAGGAGGGCCGGTGGTTAGAGGAGGGGGAGGGGCAGTGGTTAGAGGAGGGGGAGGGGCGGTGGTTAGAGGAGGGGCGGTGGTTAGAGGAGGGGGAGGGGTGGTGGTTAGAGGAGGGGGAGGGGTGGTGGTTAGAGGAGGGGGAGGGGTGGTGGCTAGAGGAGGGGGAGGGGCGGTGGTTAAGGAGGGGGAGGGGCGGTGGTTAGAGGAGGGGGGGGGGCGGTGGTTAGAGGAAGGGGAGGGGCGGGTGGTTAGAGGAGGGGGGGAGGGGCGGTGGTTAGAGGAGGGGGAGGGGCGGTGGTTAGAGGAGGGGGAGGGGCGGTGGTTAGAGGAGGGGGCGGGGCGGTGGTTAGAGGAGGGGGAGGGGCGGGTGGTTAGAGGAGGGGGAGGGGCGGTGGTTAGAGGAGGGGGGGGGCGGGTGGTTAGAGGAGGGGCGGGTGGTTAGAGGAGGGGCGGTGGTTAGAGGAGGGGTGGTGGTTAGAGGAGGGGCGGTGGTTAGAGGAGGGGTGGTGGTTAGAGGAGGGGGAGGGGTGGTGGGTAGAGGAGGGGTGGTGGTTAGAGGAGGGGGAGGGGTGGTGGGTAGAGGAGGGGTGGTGGGTAGAGGAGGGGCGGGTGGTTAGAGGAGGGGGAGGGGCGGGTGGTTAGAGGAGGGGGAGGGGCGGTTGTTTAGAGGAGGGGAGGGGTGTGGTTAGAGGAGGGGGGAGGGGGTTTGGTGGGTAGAGGAGGGGGAGGGGCGGTGGTTAAGGAGGGGGAGGGGCGGGGGTGGTTAAGGAGGGGGAGGGGCGGTGGTTAGAGGAGGGGCGGTGGTTAGAGGGGGGGGGGGGGTGGTTAGAGGAGGGGGAGGGGCGGTGGTTAGAGGAGGGGGAGGGGCGGGTGGTTAGAGGAGGGGCGGGGTGGTTAGAGGAGGGGTGAGGGGCGGGTGGTGGGTAGAGGAGGGGGAGGGGTGGTGGTTAAGGAGGGGGAGGGGGCGTGTTAGAGGAGGGGGGAGGGTGGTGGGTAGGAGGAGGGGCGGTGGTGGTTAGAGGAAGGGAGGGGCGGTGGGTAGAGGATGGGGGAGGTGGACGGTGGTTAGGGTAGGGGGAGGGGAGGTGGTTTAGAGGAGGGTGAAGGGCGTGGTGGTTAGAGGAGGGGGAGGGGGGCGCGGGGTTAGGGAGGGGGAGTGGTGGTGGTTAGAGGATGGGGGAGGGGCGGGGTTTAAGGAGGGGGAGGGAGGTGGTTAGAGGAGGGGGCGGGGGGTGGATAGAGGAGGGGGAGGGGCGGTGGTAGAGGAGGGGGAGGGGCGGTGGTTAAGAGGAGGGGGAGGGTTGTTGTGTAGAAGGAGCGGGGAGGGGCGTGTGGTTGGGAGGGGGAGAGGGCGGTTGTTAGAGGAGGGGCGGTGGGGGGGTTAGAGGAGGGGGGACGGGGGGGTAAGAGGAGGGGGAGGGGTGGTGGTTAAGGAGGGGGAGGGGCGGTGGTTAAGGAGGGGGAGGGGCGGTGGTTAAGGAGGGGGAGGGGCGGTGGTTAGAGGAGGGGTAGGGGTGGTGGGTAGAGGAGGGGCGGTGGTTAGAGGAGGGGGAGGGGTGGTGGTAGAGGAGGGGCGGTGGTTAGAGGAGGGGGTGGGGTGGCGGTTAGAGGAGGGGGAGGGGTGGTGGCTAGAGGAGGGGGAGGGGCGGCGGCTAGCGGAGAGGGAGGGGCGGGTGGTTAGAGGAGGGGAGGGGCGGTGGTTAGAGGAGGGGAGGGGTGGTGGTTAGAGGAGGGGAGGTGGTTAGCGGAGAGGGAGGGGCGGCGGCTAGCGGAGAGGGAGGGGCGGTGGTTAGAGGAGGGGAGGGGTGGTGGTTAGAGGAGGGGAGGTGGTTAGCGGAGAGGGAGGGGCGGCGGCTAGCGGAGAGGGAGGGGCGGTGGTTAGAGGAGGCGAGGGGCGGCGGTTAGAGGGGAGGGACGTTGGTAAAAAGGGGGAGGGGCGGTGGTAAGAAGGGGAGGGGCTGTGGTAAGAAGGGGGAGGGGCGGTGGTAAGAAGGGGGAGGGGCTGTGGTAAGAAGGGGGAGGGGTGGTGGTAAGAAGGGGGAGGGGCGGTGGTAAGAAGGGGGGGGGCGGTGGTAAGAAGGGGGAGGGCGGTGGTAAGAAGGGGGAGGGGCTGTGGTAAGAAGGGGGAGGGGCTGTGGTAAGAAGGGGGAGGGGCGGGTGGTAAGAAGGGGGAGGGGCGGTGGTAAGAAGGGGGAGGGGCGGTGGTAAGAAGTGGGGGGGGCGGGTGGTAAGAAGTGGGGGGGGCGGTGGTTAGAGGAGGGGGAGGGGCGGTGGTTAGAGGAGGGGGAGGGGCGGTGGTAAGAAGGGGAGGGGTGGTGGTAAGAAGTGGGGGGGGCGGTGGTAAGAAGTGGGGGGGCGGTGGTAAGAAGGGGGAGGGGCGGTGGTAAGAAGGGGGAGGGGCGGTGGTAAGAAGGGGGAGGGGCTGTGGTAAGAGGAGGAGAGGGCTGCCTTCTCCTTCTCCCAACACGCGCGCGCCCAACGGGAAACGTCGATTTGAAAAGCTGTGGCGGGCGCCCGTTTGCCGCCCAAAGCTTGAGTGCTGCGCCTGCGCGGCGGTGGGAGGCTGCCTCCGGCGCACATGCGCGGACCGACTCTCGGGGCGCCCCTCCCCTCACGCACGCGCACTGGACGAAGGCGGCGGCGGAGGGCGGGTAAGAGGGGGCAAGTCGGTTTAAAATAAAGAAATGAATAAATAAACAGCGCAGTTATTCCGAGGAGGGTGGACGGTGCGAGGTCGACGTCTGACACCCCGCCGTGTGCGCACACGGGTAGGGTGGGGAGACAAGATTGACCATCTGGTTGCCAACCCTCCCGGATTGGCCGGGAGCCTCTTCCCAGGCCCGGGGGGGAATGGAGGGTTGATGGTCTTTGGGGGGGGGGATTGTTCCTCAGCTTCCTCCCTCTACACTATTCACACTTCCAAGGGGGGTCCGGAATTCCCATCCCTGGGAAGCGAGGTGGCTCCCGTATTGTTGACTGTTGACGGCTGCCAGTTCTGCTCACCTCCACAGGTTCACCTCACCGAGGCTCCCGAGGCAGCTCCTCCCAAACCCGACGGCCACCATCGCCTTGGAAGGACACGGGCCGTAAGACATGGGGGCGGAATTAGACCGGCCCTTCGAAATTAAAATTAAAATCACTTATTGTCGCGAGTAGGCTTCAAATGAAGTTACTGTGAAAAGCCCCTAGTCGCCACATTCCGGCGCCTGTTCGGGGAGGCTGGTATGGGAATTGAACCGGCGCTGCTGGCCTGCCCTGGTCTGCTTTCAAAGCCAGCGATTTAGCCCAGTGTGCTAAACCAGCCCCGAGGCTGCTCCACTGTTCAATCATGGCTGATATTTTTCTCATCCCCCCCCCAACCTCCTGCCTTCTCCCCAGATCGCCTTATTGATCAAGAACCTATCAATGAAATGAAAATCGCTTATTGTCACAAGTCGGCTTCAAATGAAGTTACTGTGAAAAGCCCCTAGTCGCCACATTCCGGCACCTGTCCGGGGAGGCTGGAACAGGAGTTGAACCGGTGCTGCTGGTCTGCTTTCAAAGCCAGTGATTTAGCCCTGTGCTAAACCAACCCCAGATAAAAAGTCATGCCCCAGAAACCATCCATCTCTGTCTTAAAGACACTCAGTGATTTGGCCTCCGCAGCCTTCTGCGGCAAAGAGTTCCACATTCACCACCCTCTGGCTGAAGAAATTCCTCCTCATCTCCTCCTCCTCATTCTGTACCAGCCTCCCTGAACAGGTGCCGGAATGTGGCGACTAGGGACTTTTCACAGTAACTCCATTTGAAGCCTATTTGTGACTATAAGCGAATTTCATTTCATTTCATTCATTTAATTTAGTTTCATCTCTGTTTTAAAGGATCGTCCCTTTAGCCTGAGATGGCGTCCTCTGCTTCTAGTTTTTCCTACAAGTGGAAACATCCTCTCCACGCCCACTCGATCCAGGCCTCGCAGTATCCTGTAAAGTTTCAATAAGGACCACCCCCCCCCCCCCCCCCCCCCCCCCCCCCCCCCCCCCCCCCCCCCCCCCCCCCTCCCCCATCCTTCTAAACTCCGAGTACAGACCCAGAGTCCTCAACCGTTCCTTATCCGGAACAAGCTCATCATTCCAGGGATCATTCTTGTGAACCTCCTCTGGACCCTTTCCAAGTGCAGCACATCCTTCTTTAGATACGGGACCCAAAATTGCTCACAATACTCCAAATGGGGTCTGACCGAAGACTTAAACAGCCTCAACAGCACACATTGCATTTGCCTTCCTAACTGCCAACTGAGCCTGCTTGTTAATCTTAAGAGAATCCTGACTGGGACTCTCTAGTGCACTTTGTGCTTCTGATTTCCGAAACCCTTTCCCATTTCGAAAATAGTCTGTGCCTCAATTCCTCCTGCCAAAATGCATAACCTCACACTTTTCCACATTGTATTCCCTCTGCCACTCTCCTAGTCGATCCAGGTCCATCTGCACCCTTCCTGCTTCCTCAACACATCCTGTCCCTGTACATGCCTTTGTATCATCTGCAAACTTAGCAATAATGCTCTCAGTTCGCTCTTCCAAAAGAAAATTACAGCACAGGAACAGGCCCTTCGGCCCTCCCAGCCTGCGCCGATCCAGATCCTTTATTTTTTTTTACATTTAGAACAGTCAATTATTTTTTTTCCAATTAAGGGGCAATTTAGCATGACCAATCCACCTACCCTACACGTCTTTGGGTTTGTGGGGGTGAGACCCACGCAGACACGGGGAGAATGTACTATGAGAGGTTAGGTGGATTGGCCATGATAAATTGCCCTTAGTGACCAAAAAGGGTAGGAGGGGTTATTGGGTTACGGGGATAGGGTGGAAGTGAGGGTTCAAATAAAATCAGGCATGAAAAGCTACTCTCAGGAATGGTGACCATGAACCTATCTTCGATTGTTGCAAAACCCCATCTGGCTCACGAATGTCCTTTAGGGAAGGAAATCTGCCGTCCTTACCTGGCCTGGCCTACCTGTGACTCCAGACACGTAGTAATGTGAAATAGCCTAGCAAGCCACTCAGTTCAAGGACAATTAATAATAATCATTATTATTGTCACAAGTCGGCTTACATTAACACTGCAGTGAAGTTACTGTGAAAAGCCCCTCGTCGCCACATTCCGGCGCCTGTTCGGATTCACGGAGGGAGAATTCAGAAGGTCCAATTCACCCAACAAACACGTCTTTTGGGATTTGTGGGAGGAAACCGGAGCGCCCGGAGGAAACCTACGCAGACATGAGGGGGAGAACGTGCAGACTCCACACAGGCAGTGACCCAAGCCGGGATCGAACCTGGGACCTTGGCGCCGTGAGGCAGAAATGCTCACCACCGTGCTGCCATGGTGGGATTTGAACATGTGTCATCTGAACATTAGCCCGGGGCCTCTGGTTTACTAATCCAGCAGCATTACCACTCCGCTACCATCTCCCCTAACTGCTGTTCTCACATTCTTTATGCCCAGGATCTCCAAAGCTCTTATCCTATGGGAAGTCATGGTTGCAGGATATTGTGACCCGTTTGGTATCCTCTTGTTATCCTCCAGTTACTTGCAGTCTCCTACGAGCACATTGGAAAGGTAAATGTAATCACTTGATAATATTGCTGAAAAGGCAGACACGTTGCTGAACGTTTTTCATTGGGGAGGAACTATCTGCTTCCCAAACGGCAGTTGCTTTCTCCTTGGTAACACCTAAGCCAATCAGATTTAACTTGCCAACCAATCCACACCCCTTTCCCTGTGGTACAAATTGTTGTAGTTTGAAATTTGGCATTCTTGCATTTGTCCTCATGAATTCCAAGATGAAAAACCACAGCAACGTGTATCTGTTGCAATCTTTTAGCAAGTGTTAAAAGATACATATGTTGGAAAGATGCATTATATATGCAATATAATGTGTGTCAGCAAGTTACCAGGATGGCATAGTGGTAATGTTACTGCAGTCATTCGCAAAGTCAGGGTCAGGACCCGCGGGGGGGGGGGGGGGGGGGGGCGTTCCCGATTGCGGGAAGTAGTGCCCAACTGGCTTCTAAAAATGCTGGCTGTGACATGCTTTCAGAACGCTGGCCATCCGAGGAATGCGTGGCCCCCTCAGCACAGGCCCGGAGACCAGCCGGGACAGTATGCCTCCTCCTGACGTAAGCGCACTGGCCCAGGAGCAGAGTTTCTTTTTAAAAAGGTGGCGCAGTGGTCGGTGCTGCTGCCTCACGGCGCCGAGGAACCGGTTCCAATTCCAGCCCCGGGTCACTGTCCGTGTGGAGTTTGCACATTTTCCCTGTGTCTGCGTGGGTCTCACCCCTACAACCCAAAGATGTACAGGGTAGGTAAAATTGCCATGCTAAAATTGCCCCTTAATTGGAAAAAAAAAGTTTTTGTTTTGAACACAAACACAGATTTTTAAAAATCTACGGAGTCTTCCTGTCTGGCGAGGCGGCAGAGAGCAGGTCATGAGTGCCGTACACTGAATTCATGTGCTATGGGCGGCGAGAGAGATTCCTCCACTTTGTAGCTGCCGGCAATGCTGGTGTGAGCTTCAGGGCCTCTGGTGAACAACCAATGTAGAAGCTGAAAACAGGAACAAAGCAGCGTAAAGTTGATTACTTGAGGTGTGGGTTTATTAATTGTGCCACTGGAAATCAGGGTGCAAAGCCCATGTGTGTTATATGCAGGGAAGTACTGGCAAATGAAAGATTGAAACCCTCAAAACTTCAAAGGCATTGGACAAACCTCTTGATTTTTCTTTCAACGGACACAGTGAGATCTTAAATCATCAGCTGAAGCCATTATCAGAAATGTAACACAACAACAAAGCAAGTGAGATCTTGGGGACCAAGCAGGCTTACCTGTCACATTAAAGGTAAACGGAAATGGTGGGTTGTGAAGGTCGGCCGACGTCGCTCCCGAAGGTAGGTTGGTTGGGAAAAATAGATCGCAGGCAAATAAGCTTGAATATAGCTCAGGTTCAAATCCTACCATGGCAACTGGTGAAATGTATTCAATTAATACTGTAAAATCTACAAAGCTAATCTCACCATGAAACTATCATTGAGTTTTGTTAAAACACTAATGTCCCTTCACGGGAGTAAATATGCCGTCCTTATCCGGTCTGGCCCACACGTGACTCCAGACCCACGGAATGTGGCTGACTCCGAACCGCCCCCCTCTGAAATAGCCCAGCGAGCCCCTCGGTTCAACTGTAATTAGGGATGGGCAACGAATGGTCAGTGGCACCCACATCCCCTGAAACAATAAAGGAAGTCGCCATGCCAAGTAAACGTAACAGCGTTGAAGGAGCTTGTGGTCACTGTACACGATAATGCCCAGTGTTAACACATCAGAGGTGAGTTCATGGTATGAGTTCTGCTCAGGGATTCTTTGGAGTATATGCGATACAATGTGTACTGCATTGTCTCTCACTGATGGGATACCAGATTTTACTCTGATGATAGATATGTCAAATATTTTCAGAGTATGATGCATGACTAAACACCCACCTTGTTAAAAGCAGCAAATTTCTCCTCACCTGCCCCTGTGTTCAGGCCGCAGCTGAAACAGTATTTGAATTTCTTGTCGTGGCCTTGCAGCTCTGCAGCGCACTGTCCTTCACTGCAGGGCTCCTCCCCTTTGAGCAGAGCCCCCTTTCATTGGAGGAACTCCCGCGGCATCCCTTCAGGGCATTTTCATCGGATGGGCCCATTCAGCCTTCCGACGTTCCTGGCGAACCTTCAGCAGTGCAGCTCAGGTGTAGCAATCTCAAGGGCAGCCGAAAGGAGTAATCTACTCTTCACCACCTCCACCCTCCACTCCCCGTCTCTGCTTCGCCCTCAATGCTGCCATTTGTTCAGTGATGGAGGGAGTGCTGAAGAAAGGAATTGCGTGGGCCTCTTCTGTGTGCACCACCTGAGGCGCAGCGATCCTGACCCTGTGGCTCTTGGGGTCCATTTTAAGCCCAGAGTCGGCAAAATTGTTTCTTCCCGTGAATGTTTTTGCGGAAGACTTTGTGTCGCATAAGTTGAATTATTTTATACTTCATACACAGTTGTTGTCTGGAAGGTGTCGTTTTGTGGATAACTCCCTATTTGGTGGCGTAACTATGTACAGTGCACTAGTGCAGCTCAATGGGTGCACACACGATTCTACTGGTTGGAGACAAGGACTGGTCCGAACAGTGATTAGCTCCGGCGCTGCTCAACGCTCAACCTTGTTGGAAGATACGATCGAGAAGGCGGAGGGAAAAATCCACCCACGCCAGTTTTTTTGCTTGCCCGGGTGACTGCTAGGCTGACAAAAAGTCTTGGAACAGCTATTGCATGGGTGGCGTAACCATTTATATGGAGTTGTAGCTGGTTTCCATCTGTTCAGCAAGCCAGTTTAATGAATGCTAGTTTCTACACCACCAACGTAGTTCATCCTGCTCTCAGGTTTCAAACTATTTGACCTTCTGGGTGAATAGTTACACAATTTGCAGGATACACGATTGCAAAGGGACACATAAGTAAGCCATGCTGCACCAGATTTATACAGGTCGTTATCTATTAAGCAGTGTTCATCGTCATATTTGATATTTTAACAGTGCATGCAGCAAATTGCCGTCCAGTAAAGAACGTCCTCTCGTTACTCATATTTGCCTGCTTCCAAGCAGGAAACTCTTTCCACCACAGAGTGAACCACATTGTACGTTTTGCCTTGTACCATTTTGATGTCCGTACGCTGGGTCTAGACAGATGGAACAGGAATATGTTTTGCTGAAGTGCTGTCGCAGTCCTGCATGAAGTCCGATGTCTTTGAGATGTGGTAGTACATCCCAGTGTAGGACTGGGCAGAGCCGCATGTGTATTTCCTGGGCTGCAGACCCGTGGGGGTGCTGCCTTCCTGGGACATGCTGCTGTTGTAGATGCTGTAGTAGGGCTCTATCCGAGTGTTGATCAGGGTGGAGGCGCTCTGCGCATTCTGCTGCTGTCCCACCGACGTGAAGACATCCCTCGAGTTGCTTGGCCCGCAGGCCTGGTCCACGAGCTTCTTCTGCGACTTGGGGGAGAGGATGTAGGCCGAGTTGGTGTCGTGGTGAGAAGACTTGTTCCTGTTGGCAACCAGGCTGCCGTCCCCCACTGCCTTCAACCTGGTTTTCTGCTTGCAGCAGAGCAGGAGGGCCGCCAGCTGCACGCACCAAGCCACCTTCTTGCGGAGACCGGAGTTGTTGCGGGAATAGATGAACGGGTTGAGGCCCGACCTGAAAAACACCAAGGTTAGCCCGCACAGCTCGAACTGGTAGACGATGAAACTGCTCTCGGAGCTCAAGACATCGTGCACCAGAGCGACGCCAAGCGGCAGGCAGCAGACCACCGAGAGAAGTATCATAACGCAGGTCACTACCGCCTTGGAGTCCTTAACAGCTGAGAGGTTCACCGTCTGTTCTAGCTTCTTGTTGGAAGAGGTCGCATTTTTGCTTTTGTTGTGTGTGTATAGGTGTGTTTGCACGTGGGGTGGTTTGTTGCACTTCTGCTGCCGGTATAAAGAGGGCTCCGATCCATCTGGCGGGACGAAGCAGTCGGGCTTTTTGGGGTCGACCACTGTTATCACAGGGCAGCGCCGCACCTGCGCGTTCCTGTGCAGGGTTTGAGCAATCAGAGCGTAGGAAATTGCAACGATGCCCACACAGAGGGTAAAGTCCACCACGTAGGTGTATAAAATGGCCTTGCCCTCTTCATTCATGAGCCCGAGCAGCGGGACACAGATCCTGGAGCTGTGGTACTTGTTCATGGCCGACAGTGTGGCCAGGATAAAACTGATGACCCACAGGACGATCGTAAGGAGGAGCGTGCAGGCAAAGGAGGAGGGCTGGTTGGACTGCTGCCCCAGCACCATCCGGAGACGGTAGACCGCAATCACAGCCACCGTCTTCAAAGACATAATGACGAAGCCCGTGCTGGTGAGGTGGAACGCGAAGCAGAAGGTGTCCGACATGCTGCTCCTGTCATCGAAAAACATCACAAAGCCAAACATGGGGACGGCAACGAGGCAGACGAAGAGGTCGCAGAAAGACAGATTCAAGATCATGAAATCGAAATGTGTCCTGAATTTCCTGAAGGCCGGATTGAAGAAGGAGGAAAAGACAATCAAGTTTCCGTAGGATCCCAGACAAAAGACCAGAGCGAGCAGCAAGCTGCAGGTGGCCAGCGTCACCTTGTGGATTGCCGTTTGGACTTCAGTCTGATTCTTGGCTGGAGAGCAGTCCGCCAGCACAGGTAAAATGCATTCTGGAGTGGCGTTCATACTGAGGAGGAGTTTTTCTTTTACAAACGATGACTGGATATCCATTGACGCAGATAGTTTGCTTGCAACGAAAACAGTTTCTGAAAGCTTTTTGACAGATTTATTATGGTACCTGAAATTACAAAGGCGGACATGTGGATAAAGGATACCATAAAACCACAAATTTTGAACAAAATAATCGTGCCTTGAAATAGATGTTTTGTATCGATACGTTTTTGAACCTTTTAGCATAAATTTCCTTCCCCCGTCCCAAATGCTATGTGGCGTTCTCACACTGAGGTGACAGTATAACATGATCTGAGAGCTCCCCTCGCTGCTGCTCATTGAACAAGTACTGGGAGTCAAATCAAGGTACGACGAGGTAACACAGCCTGTATCCTTTCACCTAAAGAGGCAACATGCCTCTGCCCGACATCTATGGCACCTCAGCACTCTTAAGTGGGTGCACACCGTAGTATAAGGGTATCTGCCAGCACGGTAGCACAATGGTCAGCTCCAGGGTCCCAGGTTCGATTCCTGGCTTGGGTCACTGTCTGTGTGGAGTCTGCACGTTCTCCCCGTGTCTGCAAGGGTTTCCTCCGGGTGCTCTGGTTTCCTCCCACAGTCCAAAGATGTGCAGGTTAGGTGGATTGGCGATGTTAAATCGCCCTCAGTGTCCAAAAAAAGGTGAGGTGGGGATAGGGTGGAGGTGTGGGGATAGGGTGGAGGTGCGGTGTGCTCTTTCCAAGGGCCGGTGCAGACTCGCTGGACCGAATGGCCTCCTTCTCCACTGTAAATTCAATGATTCTATAACAAGGGTTGATGTGGGACCGGAAAACTACAACCCCCATTGTGTTGCAAACAGACACGTGACGTGGGACTGCCATCACCTGTGTAGAGGTGAGTTAGCTCATAGCTTGGACTATACCCTGTTGTATATGTACATAGTTAAGTGTTATCAGTGGACACTTAATGTTCAGCCATACAAGACACAGGACCTCTTTGTGAGGCCTGCTGAACAGGCAGAAAACAGCACTCACTATGCGGTAAATCATCAGCAATAGCCCAAATCTGTTACGGTGAGGGCCCGCAGTGTTGTTGTGTAACAGAACGTTGTGTATCTTGGGCAGATAAGGGCTGGTTTTACATGACTGGGTGCTTGAAGGGAGAAACTGGTGTTTTACTAACTGCACCATCTATGCCTCCTGCACATGGTCATTGGGGAGCCTCACCTGTCAATTGTACATATCAGGAAATCGGATTCGCCTTGACCTCGACTTCTGATAATTCACTCAGTCAACAAGGTTCTTGTTGGAAGTACACAGAAGATAAGGAACCCACTGTAGGAATTAAACGCTGCACCTTTGTGGGTTTTCCACCTTTTCCCACATCAGTTTATCCATGGCCAGGTCTGAATGGGACTGCTAAATAGAGTCCTAGATCAACAGAGCACAGAATGAGCTCACTCGGCCCATCAAGCCAGGTATGAATTGAGGTTAAATCGATATGTTGAAAACAATTGTTGTTAGCCTATTACATGCCATATATCTCTCACAGGCTTACTCTATTTAAAATATATTTCTTGACGCCACCATGGCCGGAATTCTCCGGCTGTTGCGATTTACTTTTCCGCCGGCAGCGCACCCAAGCCCGCGGAGTTCCCGGAGGCGTTGGACACCCCATTAACAAGCGACGGGAAGATGGGCTCCCGCCGCTAGGAAACGACGTGCCGCCGAGAACCACGGGCCTGGGGGACCGGAGAATCCAGCCCCATGTAGTTAAGAGCAGAAGGAGCAAAAACACGCGGCGGGTTGCGCAGACAATCCCGCCCCTTGTCCCAAAATATAATTTGATGACAAACGTGGGAATATGGGACTTAGGAGCAGGAGGAGGCCATTCAGCCGTTCGAGCCTCCTCCGCCATTCAATAAAATCGTGGCTGATCTCGTCGTAGTCCCAACTCCACTTTTCAGTCTACCTGCCATGAAGCACGCTGATTTTGTCTGCGAGAATGTACCAACTTGGAATACTGTTTTGTGCGAGTATATAGTTTTGTTTCGATGTGAGGAGACAAGTGAAACCCTAGCAAGAATAAAAAGCCAAGTCGTTGTGTAACAATTATTAAAGACTATTTATTAAAGTAAAGAAAATACAAATACACACACAGGATTGCTCTACTCTCAAGCAATTAAGATGTTATTAAACACACAAACAGTTTAAAAAGAAAATATCCCTTGTTCCAAAATTATCTACGATACCTGAATTCCATAAGACTTCCCCAAACAACATCAAAATTAAATAACCAGGTTATAGTTAGGGCACAATACAGGAGCGATACTCAAATTTGGGAAACATCCTCTCTTGGACCAGCGAAGATTTTAAAAACTGCTGTTTCAACGTTTTTTTTCTGCACCGCCCTGGCTCTCGCACTTAGAGGCCTGATTCATGTAAACTTGACATCGAGACTGCTAGCTGGAAAACTAGCTTTCAGGCCTGGTTGCTGGAAACCGGCCTGACTGCATTCTGAGACTGCTAGACGTTAACCGCCTCCGAGGCTTCTCAGGGTCTGGTCAATTAAGCCTTTGTTCCTCTTTGATTATGTCTTCTGTGTATTTGGCTGTCTGCCTCCATCAATTTCCATGCATTAACATATGTGTACCTCGTGGGTGTTCCCATTCGCCTATAAATTGTTTCTCCTCATAATCTATTCACGCCAAAATATGATATAAACGGCCTACTAATCTCATTATTGGGAGAGAAGCATATCAATGGGGCCTTTTGAATACTGTCTTTTGCTGTCTGATTTCTACTTGTTGCTGGACATATTATAGAACAGTACAGCACAGAACAGGCCCTTCGGCCCTCAATGGTGTGCCGAGCCATGATCACCCTACTCAAACCCACGTATCCACCCCTTAACCTTACTTTTATTAGGACACTACGGGCAATTTAGCATGGCCAATCCACCTAACCCACACATCTTTGGACTGTGGGAGGAAACCGGAGCACCCGGAGGAAACCCACGCACACAGGGGGAGGACGTGCAGACTCCACACAGACAGTGACCCAGCCGGGAATCGAACCTGGGACCCTGGAGCTGTGAAGCATTTATGCTAACCACCATGCTACCCTGCTGCCCCATTGCATCCTATTATTGCATCCTATTATTTGTTTACTGCTATTGCTAGGCAGATTCCTGACACTACCCGCCATAACCCTCGACTCCCTTGTCTCAAAAGTCTTTCTAACTCTGCCTTGAATATATTCAATGATCCAGCCTCCACTGCTGTCTGGGGAAGAGAATTCCACAGACCTAACGACCCTTTGAGAGAAAATAAATTCTCCTCATCGCCGTCTTAAACGGCAGATCTCATTCTCTTAAACTGTGTCGTAAGGTTTTAGTGTCTCCCGCCATTGGACAAAACATTTGGGGCAGCACGGTAGCATGGTGGTTAGCATAAATGCTTCACAGCTCCAGGGTCCCAGGTTCGATTCCCGGCTGGGTCACTGTCTGTGCAGAGTCTGCACGTCCTCCCCGTGTGTGCGTGGGTTTCCTCCGGGTGCTCCGGTTTCCTCCCACAGTCCAAAGATGTGCAGGTTAGGTGGATTGGCTATGCTAAATTGCCCTTAGTGTCCTAAAAAATATAAGGTTAATGGGGGGGTTGTTGGGTTACGGGTATAGGGTGGATACGTTGACTTGAGTAGGGTGATAATTGCTCGGCACAACATCGAGGGCCGAAGAGCCTGTTCTGTGCTGTACTGTTCTATGTTCTCTATCTCCCCTGTATCTACTCTATCAAATCTCTCTATCTTTTAAGACAGGCCTTAAAGTCCACCTTTTTTTAATCAAAGGTTTGGTCACCTGTCCTAATATCTCCTTATGTGGCTTGGTGTTGAATTCTGCCTGAGAATCCTTCCATGAAGTGCGTTGGGACGCTTGACTACATTAGATGGCGCTCTATAAATGCAAGTTTGTCATTGTTGGTCGTAACAGAAGGCACGATTACCTGAAGCCAAAAACGACTTTGTATTTTTTTATCTACCCACGACCAAATGTGCAACGAATCATGAGCAGGTCCTCAGAAACTGCGCTATCGCCAAGCAACATGCTGAGGGCTGAAAACCTCAGCACACCAACAAAATCAATCCCTGCAGTTAAAGCCATGGCAACCAACCTATAAATGCTGCGGATGGGAGATCAAAATATAAGTTGCAGGGCTGTCAACACTTTAGAAGGGAAAGATGGGGATAATATTTTGAGTGTACAAAATCCTGTCAAGTCGGTGTACGTGCGAAATGTTAACTTTATTTTAAGACGCTGCCCTACCTGCTGTGCGTTCTCAAAAGAGTTTTCAGTTTTAATTTTTGCTCTGAATTCTGTGATCAAACTGAGATTTCTCAACACCGGTTCAGTATCACTGTCATATGCTGCGAAACAGACTTGTGTGGGTAGGGGTGTGACTGGGTCGATGAAACTGAAGATAGACTGGAGGAGTCAAAACATCAATATGGGGTAAGTGTGAAGGCAAGTGGTTGAAGTGGAAATCAACAGCGTTAAGTTGGAGTGGGGGGGGGTGGGCAGCAGGAATTAAAAATTGGCACTGGGCAGATAAGGGAAGTGATTTAATGTTGACAACATATACAATTGGGAAATTGTAAATGGGTGAGGCAAATTAGCAAGTTTACCTTAATAACAGATTGTGTGAGAGATTGGTAGGTTCTGGGAAGAGGAACTTCTATAGGACTGTGGAGACCATAGAATGGAAGATCGAAGGGAAAAAACATTGAAAGATAAAGTGAAGGCTGTTAGGGTAGTGGCGATGTGATCCTGACAGTACAGTGCACGCTGGAGACAGATCTGTGAAAACCCTCAGAGAAAGATGTTTTTGTCTGCAAGGCTTTTGAGGCAAGCTGTGGCTTCCCAGTATCGGATGAGGGAGCAGGAAAAGCCTGTGTAAGATTTCCCTGTCGCAGCAGGGCGTTTTGTAGTAATGACCGGCTCTTCATTGTGTTCTCTCTGTGCTCCCCTGAGCCTCTCTCACAGTGGCATGAGTGAAAGCGAAGATTTTCCATGTCGTGAATTGATAGTGCAAATCGGCATTCTTCTGCAACCTTTATCTCTTTAAAATCCGATCGTAAGTGGGGAATTTCTCTTTGTAACCTTGATAGCCTGTTCCCCGTCATGTTGAAAATATAAAATGGGAGCAGATCGTCAGGCAAACAACTGCAGTAGCTTTATTTTCCATACAAGCTTTTATCAAAAGCTTTTGTGCTTACCCAGATCGCATATTCCTTTGCCTGCCTTTCTTCCAGGCACCTATCTAACCTATTCATCACTAACTCTGGTAGTGTATTTTGAAGCTTTACAATGCTCTGTGCTTTTAAAAAAGGTTTATTGAAAATATTTCTGCTCTCATATGACTGTGGCCCAGATGAGTAGGTTTTTTGAGGAGGTGGAGGTCAGATGTGGGAGGTGCGGAGGAAGCCCGGCGAATCATGTACACATGTTTTGGGCGCGTCCGAAGCTGAGGGGATTCTGGCAAGGATTTGTGGACGTCATGTCAGAGGTCCTGGAAGGGAGGGTTACCCCGAGTCCAGAGATGGCAATATTTGGGGTGTTGGAAGGTCCGGGGGCCCAGGAGGGGAGAGAGGCTGACGTTTTGGCCTTTGCCTCCCTGGTGGCCCGGAGACAGATTTTGCTGGGAAGGAGGGACTCGGAGCCTCCAAAGTCAGGGATGTGGGTGAGCGACATGGCAGGGTTTGTCAGGCTGGAGAAGATTAAGTTCGCCTTGAAAGGATCACCTCGGGTTCGCCCGGAGGTGGCAGCCGTTCATCAACTTCTTTAAGGACAACTGACCGTCAGTGGGGGGCGGGGGGAGGCATGGCATTGGAGAATAAGGATAGGGAATCTAATACACAGGCAGTCAGGAGGTAGGGCGGGTGGAGAAGTTGGGTATGTTATTGTGATGTTGTTGCGTGTGTCGGACAGCTCTGTTGTTAGAACGTTGAAATGTTAAAATTATAAATACTTCAATAAAATGTTTTCAAGATAAAAAAAGAAAATATTTCTGCTGCGTTCTGTTTTCAAACTTATATTTATTGATTTCCGCTGGTCAAATATATTTCCAGGCGGAGGGAACGGCACTGTGTACTCATCGAAAGAGTACGGAGTCGCCACAGCCTCTCGATTTGAACGAAAATCCATCTCCTGAAAGCCCTGGTGTGGCCGGTGACAATGTGTGGCCTGGGAAAGCTAGACCATCAAGAAGAGTGACGAGGCTCGAAAAGAGCATTTGGAATGAAAGGACTCGGGTGTATATCATGTGTGTGTGTGTCGTATATGGGGCCAAGTGGACAAACGAGTGGTTGCTGGAGAATGCAGGTGTTCAGTGGAACTTGTTTGAGACAGCGGTATCAAGGGAGCTCTCAGATTTTGGACACGGGGTGGAAATAGGATGTGGTGAATGTATAATATAAATTCACACTGTATATCACTATGTTCCTGTAGGCTCCATCTGTGAGCCGTTGCACGGCTCTGCCCACAGGGGGAGATGAAGAGCATGTACAGGGCTCCACCCGTGGCTCCGCCCATGGCTCCTCCCACAACCGGAAGTATAAAGTGCTGTGGTCTTGCGAACCTGCCTTCAGTTCAGCTAGTCGCAGGCAGGCTCAGTTGTAAGTCGATTAAAGCCATAGTTTACTTCTACTCGTGTCCTTGAGTGAATTGATGGTCGCATCACAGGAGAAGAGTGTTTGGAAAGACCATAAGACATGGGAGCAGAATTAGGCCACTCAGACCATCGAGTCTGCTCTACCATTCAATCATGGCTGATATTTTCTCATCCCCATTCTCCTGCCTTCTCCCCATAACCCCTGATCCCCTTATTAATCATGAACCTATCTATCTCTGTCTTAAAGACACTCGGTGAATTGGCCTCCACAGCCTTCTGCGGCAAAGAGTTCCACAGATTCACCACCCTCTGGCTGAAGAAATTCCTGCTCATCTCGGTTTTAAGGGATCGTCCCTTCAGTCTGAGATGGTGTCCTTTGGTTCTAGTTTTTCCTACAAGTGGAAACATCCTCTCCAAGTCCACCCTATCCAGGCCTCTCAGTATCCTGTAAGTTTCAATAAGACCCCCCCATATCCTTCTAAACTCCAACGAGTATAGACCCAGAGTCCTCAACCGTTCCTCATACGACAAGCTCTTCATTCCAGGGATCATTCTTGTGAGCCTCCTCTGGACCCATTCCTTAGATACGGGGCCCAAGGCATTACCTAGAAAATGTGCACAAGGTGACGTGGGTGGATAATATCAGAACGTGATTTTGCCTCTCTAAGGACAGTGAGGGGCAACAGAGAATAGAAATCTGCGAAGAAAGATTGTTCATAGTGCAGCCAACCGTCGCAACAAGGAGGGATGATAAACAAGATCACTAGAACCAAATATATAAAGGGCTAGATTCTTCCACCTCGCCTGCCACAAGATCGTCAGGAGCGGGTCACAGACCAGGTAAAGGTCCATTGATCTCGGGATGCAATTTCCGATCGCTGGGCCAGCGCGGCTGGAGAATCCCGCCCAAAGTGCTCAGTTCTGACCGCCAGTGACCAAATTTGCCTCGACACCTCCATAAGTATTTATATTTTAAATAAAACCTTCATCAAAATAGCAAGAAGAAATTTCTGAGTATGTTAAACGTTTAATGTCCACAAGGCCTGTTTTAAGGCCTGTAACGAAAATTATTTTCATCAGCTGTGAATATTGCTGCATTCCTCCATTAGGAAGAAACACCTCCAGTTATCAGACAAAGGCAAGCAGTTCGGAGGGACACAAGAGAAGGGTATATCAATACATTGGGGCAGACCTGGCGAAGCCCAGGGCTGAATTCAACCACACAAAGTCGACCCTGTACAAAAACAATGTTAAATTCGGGATGTTATTCCCAGCATGGGCTCTGGGTGATGTACCAGAACAAGGAGCACTGTTTTTCATCCCCCGGCAGAGGCGGACAAGTTTGTCGTGCAAATGGACTACATAAGGGATAAACGAGGCAGTGGTGAGGAAGACGCAGAGAAAGCGATGGAAATGGACAATTTTGCGTGGGACTGCACTGCCTCACTCTGAGTAAGGGACCGAGCTCATCGGAAGGAAGGGCCTTGGCGCATTTCCCAGTAGGAAGATAGCGTCTGGAGGGGGTACACAGGGATGTGTGGGGAAGGTAGGGGAGAGATAGAAAGGGGGGGGGGAGGAGAGGGCAGAGAGGGGGATAGAAGGGGGAATCGAGACCATGGGGGGGGGGGGAACACAGCGAGGGAAGGGCTCCAGACTGACATCAGCAGGTGAAGCTCGGAAAGATGGAACAAGGGCAGCACGGTAGCATTGTGGATAGCACAATTGCTTCACAGCTCCAGGGTCCCAGGTTCAATTCCAGCTTGGGTCACTGTCTGTGCGGAGTCTGCACATCCTCCCCATGTGTGCGTGGGATTCCTCCGGGTGCTCTGGTTTCCTCCCACAGTCCAAAGATGTGCTGGTTAGGTGAATTGGCCATGATAAATTGTCCTTAGTGTCCAAAATTGCCCTTAGTTTTGGGTGGGGTTACTGGGTTATGAGGATAGGGTGGAGGTGTTGACCTTGGGTAGGGTGCTCTTTGCAAGAGCCGATGCAGACTCAATGGGCCGAATGGCCTCCTGAACTGTAAATTCTATGAAATTCTATAATTCTATGAAGATGGCACCGTAAGCAGCCACTTTGGAGCGTCCCTAAACAAAGGGAAAACCCGGAGTGCAGGGGCTCATCCACATGGCGTACACACAGTTGGCGGCCGTGTTGGGTTGCCCGGAGCACAGAGATGCATCCACCAGGTAAGTATGGTTAATCCCGCAGGAAGGGAGGGACAAAAACACCCCACCAGGATAGTCACCTGGAACGTCTGGGACTTAACGGCCCATTGAACAGATCCACCCACCTGAAAAGTATGAGAGCTGACATTGTCTTCCTCCAAGAGACTGACTGTGGGCAAGGAGTGGATGGGAGGGGCAGAGCTAATATTCCCGCCGCGGGACAAGAGCTGGGGGTAGCAATTTTGATAAGCAAGAGGACGTGTTCACGGCGGCAAAGCTGGTTACGGATCAAGGGGGACAGTACGTCATGGTCAGCGGTGTCCTAAATGGGGCCCCGGTAGTCTTGGTGAACGTGTTCATGCCCAACTGGGAGAACACGGAATTTATTAAAAAGACCATGGTGGAAATCCCCGACATCGGCACCACTAACGGATCATATGGAAGGGGAGGGGGGGCTTTAACTGTGTACAGGACCCACAGACAGGCAGATCAAACCCCAGAAAGGGGAAAACGACAGGCATGGCTGGGGAACTGGGAACGTTTATGGAGCATAAGGGGGCAGTGGACCCATGGCAGTTCATGGTGAGGAGGAATTCTCGTTCCTCTCACCAGTACACCTGCATCGACTTCTTTGTAGCGGGAAAGTCAGTGCTTCCAGAGATAGAGCGGAATACTCCACGATCGTAATCTCCGACCCCGCTCCACATTACATGGATGCGAGGTTGGAGACGGGCCGTGCCCAACGCCCCCACATGGAGGTCGGACACGACCCTCTTGGCCGACAAGGCCTTCTGCCGGAAAACGTCGCAGGCCGGAGGGGAGGATGTTACAAACAACCGGAAGAGGGAAGTCTCACCTCCCATGCTCAACACCACCTTTAAGAGGTGGAGACAGGATTGGGGGGTGTGGGTGGGGGACACTGACGGTTAGGGACGCTTACACGGGGGACAGGCTAGCGACCTTGGAGGAACTGACGGAGAGACTGGTACTACCAAACAGACAGAAACTCTTAGATATCTGCTAATCAAAAACTTTCTCCGCAAGGAGACGGCAACTTACCCAAGGAACCCGAGAAACACAACGTTGGACGCGGACAGGCTGGGGAAGGGGAACTTTGGGGACACATTCCACCGTCTCATCTACCTTTAGCAAATGTATATTGTAAAGATGTAAAACTTTAATGAAAGTATTAAATAGAAAGAAAACACACGGGGGGGGGGGGGGGGGGGGGGGGTGGAATCCCACCCACAGTTTTACTGAGAAATTCTTCAGTGCACAGGAAGGCATCATAAGTAATGGCATTTTAATTTGGTGCTTATATATCCCCATCCCTACTCATTAGGTTAATGAGGCAAAGCAACAAGCTGTAAAATATCCCCTCTGGTCCATTTACGCTTGCGCAACACTTTCAGAACAGTTATTAATGTAAATTAAGATTTGTAGTGGAACAAATAATGTCTGTACTATGATTAGCTCTCCATTGTGGACGGTGTCTCATTCTGAATTAACCATACAAAGTTCACCACATTGGCCAGTGCTGCCACAGTGCTGAGCTGTGTAGTTTCTCTTTGGTTTCCCTTGTGTTGTCCTTTCAAAAATGCACTAAAAATATATTCACGGCTTTAGTCATCTCACAGCTTTCTCTCGCACCACAAGCCGTCCACAAAGACCGACCCTTCTTGTAAGACCCCAGTAAGTTTATCCAGTGAAGCACGCATACACCTCAGCTCAACATTTTTGAAGGGCAGCATTTGGGACATTGCACCTTGTCACGTGAGAGTACCTTTAAGAAATGGATGTTCAAGCAATGTACCTTCAAGAAATGGAGCAGCTCATATTACTGAAGTGATGTCAGAGTGTGGGTGGAGCTGGGTTTTTAGCTCAGCCATTTTGCAGTGTTTTGGTTTCAGTTTGAGAGAGAGAGCAGCTGAAAAGTGCCTGGCTGGTTTGCTGTGAGCTGTTTGAAAGGAAAAGCCAGTTTTGAGGAAAAGAGCTTGGGTGTGTCTGTGTTTGCAGTGAGCTGGATCTGCCGTGATCTCTGCCATGAAAGACTATCTCTGAATCATTTGGGTGATTTAAACCCATAATAGTAATGTCTTTAGCCTGATGTGTTTCTGTTTAAAGGTGTTAAGTCTTTTGGAGGTTTGAAGGAACATTTTGAGGGATTATTTAGTGTTGTATTATTTTCAGGGTTATCTTTGAAGTAAGGGGTGTTAAGGGATCCAATGTTTATTTAAAAAGGTTAACTTGAATTCATAGAATAAACATTGTTTTGTGTTTAAAAACCCACGTGTCCATAATTGTAATACCACACCTGGAGACCAAGCCGTGTGCTTCAAAAGCAACAATACATTAAAGGGAGAGGTTGGTTGAACTCCACGATACATTTTGGGGTTCTGAAAACGCTGCTCCCATAACAACCTTGCCTCAGTGCCCTTGGCTGAGTGTGGACACGGTTGCTATCACCTATGCTGCAAGCGTACTCAAATCAAGTACCACGCTCATGTGGGCAACGTGGTAGCACCGTGGTTAGCACTGTTGCGACACAGCGCCAAGGTCCCGGGTTCGATTCCTGGCTTGGGTCACTGTCTGTGCGGAGTCTGCACGTTCTCCCCCCCCCCTGTCTGTGTGGGTTTCCTCCGCGTGCTCCGGTTTCCTCCCACAAGTCCCGAAAGATGTGCTGTTGGATGAATTGGACATTCTGAATTCTCCCTTTGTGTACCAGAACAGGCGCTGGAGTGCGGCGACTAGGGGCTTTTCCCAGTAACTTCATTGCCGTGTTAATACAAGCCTACATGTGACATTAATAAAGATTATTATTATGTCTTGCCAGCTGGTTGGCTCGCTTACCTTCACTGTCAAGATTCAGGTGACTAATGGGGTCATTTGGATAAAGTACCAGAGATTCTAACCACCCATACCCTAGTCATCCCCTAAAAAGGGGCAAAAATGTGCTTAATGTTTCTTTCAACTGAGGAGTCAGTAAGTCCTTGGCACGAGGATTCAAACAGGTATATGTGATCATGTTGTGATAACTGGGCTAATGGAATATTGTCGCTTATTGAAAGGAATGGAACATAAAAGGAGGGATGTTTTGCTACAGTTCTGTAGGATATTGTGGATACCACATCTGGAGTACTTGTGGGCAGAACGGGAGCACAGTGGTTAGCACTGTTGCTTCTCAGCTCCAGGGTCCCGGGTTCGATTCCTGGCTTGCTTCAGTGTCTGCGCGGAGTCTGAACGTTTCCCCCCACCCAGTGTCTGTGTTTGTTTCCTCCGGGCGCTCCGGTTTCCTCCCACAAGTCCCGAGAGACGTGCTTGTTGGGTGAATTGGACATTCTGAATTCTCCCTCTGTGTACCCGAACAGGCAGCCGGAATGTGGCGACTGGGGGCTTTTCACAGTCACTTCATTGCAGTGTTAATGTAAATGTACTTGTGACACTGATAAAAGATTATTATTATTGTAACTGGGATAGTGCACTGCTGTCATTTGTTGAAAGCTGAATGGAATATAAAAGGAGGGATGTTTTGCTACAGTTGTGTAGGATATTGAGATCATATCGGGAGCACTGTGCACAGTTATAGTCACCTTATTTAAGAAAGGATGTAAATGTGTTCGGGGCAGTTCAGAGAAGGTTCACTCGACTGATAGCTGGGATGAGGGGGTTAACTTCCAAGGAAAGGTTGGATAGGCTGCGCCTGTCTGAGTACCCAATTCTTTTTTTTTCCCAATTAAGGGGCAATTTAGCATGATCACCATCCACCTACCCGGCACATCTTTGAGCTGTGGGGTGAGACCCACGCAGACGGGGGGAGAATGTGCAAACTCCACACGGACACTGACCCGGGGCCGGGATCGAACCCGGGTCCTCGGCGCGTGAGGCAGCAGTGCTAACCGCCGTACCGCCCTTGCCGTTTAGAAGAATTGAGAGTTGATCTCATTGAAACTTATCAGAAAGATCCTGAGGGACCTGACAGGATGGATACTGAGAGGATGGGCTTGATTCTCCAGCCTCCCGGCCGCGTGTCTCCCGGCGGCGGGAGGCGGCGCGCCGTTTGCTGGCAGTGGGATTCTCCACCCCACCCGCTGTTAATGGGAATTCCATTGAGGCCTCCGGGAAAATGGCAGGCGGGGTGAACTGCCGGCAGAACCAGACACTCACAAAGCCGGCAAATGGGTGGAGAATTCTGACTGATGTCCCCCTTGTGGGAGAGACTAGAACTAGGGGACCAACAGGTTAAAAATAAGAGGTCGCCCATATAAGACGGAGATGTGGGTCGTGAATCTTTCTTCCCCAGAAGTCAGTCCTGATTTTTAAGGCAGAGGTAGATAGATTCTTGTGAAGGGGGGGGGGCAAAGGTTATCAGGGATAGGCATGATTGTGGAGTTGAGGCCATAATCAGATTAACCATGACCTTATTTATATGGCGGAACAGGCTCAAGGGGCCAAATGGTCTCCTTCTGTTCTTAATTTGCATGTTCTTGGAACTTTAGCTCGGTTCCTTATTTAAGGTGGTCGCAGGATTTTATTTGCACCAAGAAGTCATCATTAAACATTTTTAATGCGGACCATATCACGGTAGCACGGTGGGTAGCTATGCTGCTTCACAGCTCCGGGGTCCCAGGTTCGATTCCCGGGTTGGGTCACTGTCCGTGCGGAGTCAGCACGTTCTCTCTCCTCCCCCCCCGCCCCGCCTTGTCTGCGTGAGTTTCCTCCGGGTGCTCCGGTTTCCTCCCACAGTCCAAAGATGTGCAGGTTAGGTGGATTGGCCATGATAAAGTAGGGGCTGATTTAGCACAGTGGGCTAAATAGCTGGCTTTTAAAGCAGACCCGGGCAGGCCAGCAGCGTTCAATTCCTGTACCAGCCTCCCCGAACAGGCGCTGGACTAGGGGCTTTTCACAGTAACTTCATTGAAGCCCACTTGTGACAATAAGCGATTTTCATTTCATTTCGGGAATAGGATGGAGGTGTGTGCTTAAGTAGGGTGCTCTTTCCAAGAGTCTGTGCAGACTCGATGGGCCGAATGGCCTTCTGCACTGTTAAATTCTATGATCACAAACAGAATTGATTGTGGATTCCGTTAAGTGTAGCTGGATTTGACCCGGGCCACAAAATAATTCTGTGGAAAGGTCATAAAGACTCAAAACGTTCACGGCGTTTCTGCCTGCTGAATCTATCCATCATTTTCTGTTTTTAGTAAACAATTGAGTGTTTTCATCACATGTCTTATCAGTACCGTGCTACCTTGGTAAGAAATTACATCCATCCACCACTCAATGAAACATAATTCTCCTCTGTTTCCCAACTCAACCTTGTTGCTGCTTTTGGATGCTACAATTATTATTTTAAAATTGGAAATGTCATGAGAATGTCGCTTTAAGAAATGGTTAGCTGCTCATGTTACTGCAGTGATGTCAGAGTGTGGGTGGAGCTGAGCTCTGGTTCTGCTTTTTAGTTTCACTTTGAGAAAAAGCTTGGGTGTGTCTGTCTTTTCGGATTAGTTTTTTCAGTGTGTTGCAGCTGAAGTCAGGCAAAGCACCTGTCCTGTTGATCTCTCTGCCATGAAAAGACTATCTCTTGATCATTTGGTGAATTCAGAAATTTAAATGTTTTCAGTATTGAATGTAAACCCTGATGTGCTTCTGTTTAAAGGTTTGTTAAGTCTTTTGGATGTTAAAAGGACAGCTTAAAGGATTACTTAGTGTTGTATTCTTTGGGGGTTATCTTTGAATTAATGGTTGCTAAGATATTCACTGTTTGTTTTAAAAAGGTTAACTTGAGTTCATAGAATAAACATTGTTTTGTTTTTAAAAAATACTTTTCCATTTCTGCTGTGCCACACCTGTAGAGTGGGCCGTGTGCTCCCCATACCACAATCTAGTAAAAGTTGTGGGTCAGGTGTACTCCATGATACACTTTGGGGTTCTCTAAAACCTGGCCCATAACAAAAAAAATATAATGTAATGCCTCTTCGACTGCAATAGATATGCCTGATCAGGACAGCGCAGTACCATCCCTCGGGACAGCAGTGGCATTAAGTGGGAGCCAGGAACGGTGCTGAAGAGTAAATGCCCTCTGAATGGGAACGGTGAGGGAAGGGGCTCAAGGACACATGTGAAATGAGGTCGGGGGGGACGAAAGAGCGGCTACTGCAACAAGCAGGAGAAGGAACTACAGCAGTTCCGTGAATCGGGAGGGGGACGGGAGGTTGTGGACCTTGTAACCATTTTGTCTTCGATGAAACAATCGGATTTTGTGGCAGAGTTTGCTATTAGACGGAAAAAGGGAATGCAGGAAAATCCCTGAACGTTCAACTAGAGCTTTCCCCAGTTTGCTGGTATCGCCTTTCCAGGCCCCATTTTGTGATCGGTCAAACTGCCTTGTCTTGTTTTTTTCGTCCGTGCTCGTTCTGACGGTATGGACAATCTTTCTCCACTGATTTATAATCTCCGCTGTCCCCTACTGCCAGTCCGTCGGTCAGTCAAATTACCGACTGGAAATGGGGTGGAATGAGGGCGGTCCCGCACTGTGGCGTCTGGGATCGACACCTCTTTAATATTTAAGATGAGTTCCAGGTGTGAGTGACGCAGCGGTTTGAGAGCTTAGCTGTGGGAGGCAGGAAATAACATTGCACTGCCAGATTCAATGATCGTCAACAGGTTAAAAGGCATTGTCGTCAGAATTGGTTTACGAGCACTGCAGGACGTTCTTAGACAAGGGATACTTATGACATCAACGGGGGTAGAGCGTTCCCTGCATAGGAAAGCAGTCCAGTACACTGTTTAAACAGATAGAAACATAGTACACTGTTTAAATTGACAGAAAACCAGTACGCTATTTACATGTGAGAGATTGCAGAATTCACTGGTACAGAGGGATCTGGGTGTCCTGGTACGTGAATCACAAAAAAGTTAGCATGCAGTTACAGCAAATTATATTTAGTGTTTATTGTAAGGTGAATGGAACATAAAAGTAGGGAAGATCTGCTGAAACTGTACAGGGCTTTGGTGAGATAATAATAATCTATTATTGTCACAAGTAGGCTTACATTAACATTGCAGTGAAGTTACTGTGAAAATCCCCTCGTCGCCACATTCCGGCGCCTGTTCGGGTACACGGAGGGAGAATTCAGAATGTCCCAATTCACCTAACAAGCACGTCTTTCAGGACTGTGGGAGGAAACCGGAGCACCCGGAGGAAACCCACGCAGACACGGGGAGAACATTCAGACTCCGCACACAGTGACCCAAGCTGGGAATCTAACCTAGGACCCTGGAGCTGTGAAGCAACAGTGCTGACCACTGTGCTACCCGTGCCGCCAGATCACGTCTGGAGTAGTGTACAGTTTGGTTCTCATTTGGAAAAGGATTTAATTGCATTAGAAGCAGTTCAGGGAAAGTTCACACAACCCGATCCGCGGAGGAAGGGCTTATCTTAAAGAAGAAAGGTGAACAGGGTTGGGAATTTAGAGGAATGATGGTACTGAAATGTATAAGATCTTGGGAGGATTTGGTTAGGGTATAGATACCAAGAGGACGTTGCTTCTCGTGGGGGACGGTGAGAGCCAGGAGACACAGTTTAAGAATAAGGCGTCTCCCATTCAAGTCGCAAATGAGGGGGAAGAAACTATTGCAGAGGGACATTAGTGTGTGGAATTCTCTTCCACAGAAAGCAATGGAGGTCGGGCCACGGAATTTATTCAAGGCTGACTGCGTTAGGCAGGTTTTTGACAGACAAGGGAGACAAAGGTTATGGGGGGTAGACAGGAAAGTGGAGCTGTGATAGCAGCCAGATCAGTCCTGACCTTATCAAATGGCAGAGCAAGCTCGTAGGGCCAAATGTCCTACTTCTCAGCCCCATGTTTCTCTGTCAGAGAGATCCATGGGGGTGGCCTGCTGCAGGAGATAAACAGGCACAGTTTTACCGAGGAGAGTTGCTTGGTGGCAACACTGGAAACGGATGGCCAAGGTAGCGACTGGCAATTCCGGGGAAAAATTCCTCCATCCGAGCTGGTCAGTGAAGGTAAGAGCAGACGACCAACACCTTTCCAGAGTGCAATCTATTAAATACCCATCCTCATCCAAGCTGGAACGTGATTTATTTTATGTTCACACTGTGTACAGCCTCGCTTGCTGTCAACTCATTTACCAAAAACCCTGCATGGTGAGTAGCTGCCTAACGCCTACATATGTCAGCACTTCCATAATTACCTGCACATTGAGAAATAGAACTGTGTGTTGATGGAACATTCGCCTTTCCTTTTCCCCTATTCAGGCGCGATTACTGGCGCGAGTGGTACATAACAGATAATGGATTGCCAAACCATCAGCCTCCTTCTCCCTGTGTGAAAGGAACACTCCAAATCCTGAGAGTGGAGGAGGTTGAGGGTCCCGTGGGTGGAAAATTGGCATGTGGGATGCCCTGGGTTCTATTCTGTTCCTCCTTCTCCTCCTGTCATTGAACCATCTTGCCAACCATCTCGTGAAACCTTCACTTACTCTAAAAGTAGTGTGAGGTGCACTCACTTTCAAATGGATGATCTAGCCCTTTTTGGGCATGATCAACCATAATTTATTACTCCTGCCTGTTGTGGGCCAGCTTTTCCTAGACGGCGAGTGGGTTGGGGCTCCCTGAAAGGGGATGCCATCTCATGTTTTCCTCTTACCTCTCCCTAAAAAAAAACATAATTTATTTCAACCTGAATCCACTTTGTGTCCCAATCTTAAACCAGAAAATCACGTTAGACATCGACAGGACTGCTGCTTCAAGCTTCGCGCAAATCCATGCTAAATACATATATAGTTCTTTTTTTTAAATTTAGAGTACCCAATTATTTTTTCCAATTAAGGGACAATTTAACGTGGCCAATCCACCTAACCTGCACATCTTTGGGTTGTGGGGGCGAAACCCACGCAAACACGGGGAGAATGTGCAAACTCCTCACAGTCAGTGACCCAGAGCCGGGATTCGAATCCAGGTCCTCAGCACCGTAGGCAGCAATGCTAACCACTGTGCCACCGTGCTGCCCTAATACATATATACTTTTTGAAAGTTTTTTAAACTTACAATTAAGGGACAATTTTGCGTGGCCAATCCACCTACCCTGCACCTCTTTGGGTTGTGGGGGGGGGGGGGGGGGGGGGGGGGAGACCCACGCAGACACGGTGAGAATGTGCAAACTCCACTCCGGGACAGCGACCCGAGGCCGGTATTTGAACCCAGGTCGTCAGCGCCGTGAGGCAGCAGTGCTAAGCCCATGCTAAATATTAGTGCTTAGACCTATCAAATTCTAGTGCGACATATCTGTCCTGCTTGTTGAATTGAATTTGATTTATTGTCACGTGTACCGAGATACAGTGAAAAGTATTGTACATGCGTACAGTCCAGACAGATTGTTCCATACATGAAAAAGCATAGGACATGCATAAATACTTTCCTCTTGAATATGAGATAAGACTTGAAGAAGATGAGTTACATGACCAGTCTTGTCAGGCAGCCTTCACTCATTCTGTGATGCTATTCTGCACAAAGAAAGCTCCCCCGATAGACCAGCGCTTCATACCTTTCCGTTGGGAGGTGCCGTAAACATTTACACACTGTTGTGCTCTAAAAGGGCACAGTTATTAATGCTGCTAGCAATAATGAAGAGAAAAGCTTCCGAAAGACGTTTACATTGTCTTGACACAGGTTGGCATACCTACGCGGTTATGAATACGAGAGGGAAGATTTACAGTCTGTGAATCTAAACACTTCAGCATCACATGTATTCAGTTTCAAAGGAATCATGGCCAGTAGTGCCCGTAATCAGTTGAACGTTGCGCCGCATCGTAAGCCTGAAATATTTTCAATGATACCAGGAGTAAAGGAAAATCATTCAATTGGGCATTTGCAACAAAAGGTTTTTTTTTAAGGATTGAAGCACGGCCCTCACAATGCCGAGGACCCTGGCTCGATCCCGGCCCCGGATCACTGTCCATGTGGCGTTTGCACATTCTCCCCGTGCCTGCGTGGGTCTCACCCCTACGACCCAAAAAGATGTTGGGTGGATTGGCCACGCTAAATTGCCCCTTAATTTGAAAAAAATAGAATTGGATAGTCTAAATTTATTTTAAAAAAGGAAATGGAGCGCTGCCTTTTGAGCATGGAGCCTGCAAATTAAGGAAAAAACATACACGTATTGGCATTTCAGTTCACTAGATTGTGCATTAAAATGACAGCTCCTTCGTAACACGACCGTTGATTCAGGAAAGAGTTAAGTGCTTAATATACATACCAGTTTGTTTTTTGATCATAGGGTCACATCTTGGCTATGATGGATGGTGTGCTGAACCTCCGTCAGATGAGAGAGGCAATTTGGCATTCAGACTGGGTAACGCAGGTTTTGACATTGATGGCCGAGGAGATCAGAAATTGTCAGGCTCGAGGCAAAAAAACACACACACACGCACCCGAAGCAAGCCAAGGAAAATGCCAAACCAAACACAGACCAGAAAACTAGGTGGGGGGTGGGGGAGCAATCAATCCGCACGATACACTTGCAGTCGCAATGTTAAACAAGCCTTTTTTTTCTCATCTGCTGCCGCACTCCAGAACAATCCTCTGTTTCTAAGCAGCGTTTCCATGGAGACTACAAGTACGTGCGAATCAGAAATGTGTTTTGCTTCCGCGCCATCGTCCTGATGTTTTTCTAGGTAGGCTCGTCCAGATTGATGATATGCCCATGGACAGATGTTTACTCATTGAATCATAGAATTTACAGTGCAGAAGGAGGCTATTCGGCCCATCAAGTCTGCACCGGCCCTAACAAGGAGCACCCTATTCAAGCCCATGTATCTACCCTATCCCCGTAACCCAGTCACCCCCACTTAACCATTTTGGACACTAAGGGCAATTTAGCATGGCCAATCCACCTAACCTGCGCATCTTTGGACTGTGGGAGGAAACCGGAGCACCCGGAGGAAATCCACGCAGACACGGGGGGGAGAACGTGCAGACTCCGCACAGACAGTCACCCAAGCCGGGAATCGAACCTGGGACCCTGGAGCAACGAAGCAACTGGGCTAGCCACTATGCTACCGTGCTGCCCATGTGATGAATCCAATTGGATGTCCATTTCATTATCATTTGGGGCCCTCTGTCAAAAGAAATAATGTTTAGCCCGATCTCTGACTCTGCACGAGTTATTTGCACATTAATGTTCTGGGTCTATACGTGTCTCAGCTTTCCATCTTAATGTGTGTATCCATGTTTTGCCATTCCTTCATGGGATGTGACCGTCGCTGGCATGGCCAGGGTGGGAGGGGAGGCGGGATAAGGGTATTAATAATAATAATAATCTTTATTATTGTCACAAGTAAGCTTATATTAACACTGCAGTGAAGTTACTGTGAAAAGCCCTGAGTTGCCACACTTCGGCGCCTGTTCGGGTACACGGAGGGAGAATTCAGAAAGTCCAATTCACCTAACAAGCACGTCTTTCAGGACCTTTGGGAGGAAACCGGAGCACCAGGAAGGAACCCACGCAGAGACGGGGAGGACGTGCAGACTCCGCACAGATAGTGACCCAAGCCGGGAATCGAACCCGGGTCCCTGGTGCTGTGAAGCAACTGTGCTAACCAGTGTTTTACCGTGTCGCCCATATTTTGAACTTGATGATCAGCCATGGTCATGCTGAATGGCGGAGCAGAGCTGAATGGCCTCCTCCTGCATTTATTTTCCACATATGTTTCTATGTATTTGTTGCCCATCCTTAATTGCCCCTGAGAAGGTGGTGTTGAGCCACCATCTGAAGTGCGCTTGTCGCGGACAAAGACACGTAAATCTTAACAAGGTGAGCTTAATGTTTGGGACCTGTGTACTGTTTATTCAAAGACCATCTACCATTCCGTATGAAATTTGGGAACAACAATAGAACATAGAACAGCACAGAACAGGCCCTTCGGCCCTCAATGTTGTGCCGAGCCATAATCACCCTACTCAAACCCACGTATCCACCCTATACCCGTAACCCAACAACTCCCCCCCCCCCCCTTAACCTTACTTTTATTAGGACACTACGGGCAATTTAGCACGGCCAATCCACCTAACCCGCACATCTTTGGACTGTGGGAGGAAACCGGAGCACCCGGAGGAAACCCACGCACACAGGGGGAGGACGTGCAGACTCCACACAGACAGTGACCCAGCCGGGAATCGAACCTGGGACCCTGGAGCTGTGAAGCATTTATGCTAACCACCATGCTACCCTGCTGCCCAATACATTTGCATTGTTTGGGGCAGCACGGTAGCATGGTGGTTAGCATCAATGCTTCACAGCTCCAGGGTCCCAGGTTCGATTCCCGGCTGGGGCACTGTTTGTGCGGAGTCTGCACGTCCTCCCCGTGTGTGCGTGGGTTTCCTCCGGTTGCACCGGTTTCCTCCCACAGTCCAAAGATGTGCGGGTTAGGTGGATTGGCCAGGCTAAATTGCCCTTAGTGTCCTAAAAAATAATGTTAATGGGGGTTGTTGGGTTACTGGTATAGGGTGGATACGTGGGCTTGAGTAGGGTGATCATTGCTCGGCACAACATTGAGGGCCGACGGGCCTGTTCTGTGCTGTACTGTTCTAATTCTAATACTGTGTTGCTGGAAGCAACCATATGCCTCTGAGACAGCTCAGAACTTGGTCAAGAAAGCTCGGCCAAACTGCTCACTGTTACCAAGGCACAATTATGACACAGAGTAGGTAAGACTCCAACAGTTCCACTGATCTGTACACTTCAGCGGTTATCTGGGGATTTTCACTGGTCCGGCATGTTTTCCTCCACTCCATGAGGTACATCCTTGGCTCATTGCTTGCCGATGCTTCGCCCCGAGCTGTTTTTCTTGGCAGTTTCTGTCAGTGGTGGGTTTGCCGTTGTTCCCCACCCTCGGGGGAGCAGGGCAAGGCGGAAGGCCTCGAGGCTCTCTCAGCCACAATGGGAAACCGAACCCACACTCTCTAGGCATTCTTGTGAACCACATGGCAGCCAACTAGCCAACGCCCCTCCTCCCCAGCACCCCCGCCTCAGTTTTCTCCACGTCATTGGGCAAAATTACAGCACGATTCGCAGCAACAGACTAATGTCAATTTGGGTTTTGTAATGTGGCCAATCAATGTAGGGAACAAATGCTGAGAAACTTGGGGCGAGATTCATGGCCTCCCCGCCACGTGTTTCTCGACGGGCGGGAGGCAGCCCCACCACTGGCTGGATCTTCTATCCCCACCGCTGTCAGGAAACCCGTGGTGGGAGTGTGCCACCGGCAGCACCGGAAGATCCAGCCGGCGTGAACAGCCAGAAGCTCTGGCCCTTTAAGTACATTTTGGGTAACTTTAAAGCAATGGGACATGTGCTTGCAATTGTCGAAGTCTTGAGCTCCCAGTGGTCGTCTAGGTCGGGGTTTGATGGGAGACTAGAAGTAGTCTGCTTGACTGTTTCTAACTGCTTACTAAACGGGCATTAAAAGCATCCATCTGTAAAAACATTTTGAAATTGTTTGGCGCAAAGGATTGATCTGGACAAATGGGGTGGCGAATACACAGCAAAAGCCTCCCAAGCAAAAGTGAGACACCTTTAAAAGGATTGTTTCTGGACGGATTTTGCTGCTGATGAACTGTTTTCTGTGCTAGGTATCTACTGCAGAATGCCGTCAACGTGAAAGATGTTTCCAGGTAACGGTCTGATGGAGGAGGCTTATGGTAATTTACAACAATTACCTAAACGACAGGGTTTGATAACATACCTGGAGCCTGTCTTCAACACAACTCGATTTGCAACCTGTTTTAATCACATGCTATATTTTTGCTCCACACGTGAGACCTTCGGAAAAGAAAGTTGGCGCCTGCAACCTTCAATTATTCAAAACGGTTCAGAAATACTTGAACCCCAGGTCAGCACGGTGGCGCAGTGGTTAGCACTGCTGTCTCATGGCGCCGAGGTCCCGGGTTCGATCCCGGCCCCGGGTCACTGTCCGTGTGGAGTTTGCACATTCTCCCCTTGTTTGCGTGGGTTGCGGCCCCACAACCCAAAAAGATCTGCAGGGTAGATGGATTGGCCAGGCTAAATTGCCCCTTAATTGGAAAAAATTAATTGGGTACTCTAAATTTATTTTTCAAAATAAATAATTAAACCCCGAGAATACCCTTATTTGCCAAATGAAATGTAAAGAGGTTGTCAGAGGTGGGAGGTAAGATACCAAGAAGCGAAAGAGATCAAGGGTGGCCTATCTCTTAACAGGGAATAGTGAAGCTGTCAGCTGGCCCGAGTGCCAGATTTTGAGGGAATGCAGCCCATATGGGTGAACATCATCAGCATGCAATAAGATTAAATGCACTACGTTATCAAACTACTAAAACCTGAAGACGAGGAACCACAAAAAGTTCAATATCCCCTGAGAGCCCGCTGATTAATGCACTTGTGCAAAATCCCCTTGTGTGGGGTGGCGCAGTGGTTAGCACGGCTGCCCCACGGCACCGAGGACCCGGGTTCGAGCCCAGCTCTGGGTCACTGTCCGTGTGGAGTTCACACGTTCTCCCCCGTGTCTGCGTGGGTCTCACCCCCACAACCCAAAGATGTGTAGGGTAGGTGGATTGGCCATGCTAAATTGCCCCTTAATTGGAAAAACAAAATTGGATGCTCTAAATTTATTTTTTTTAAATCCCCTTGTGTTATTTCACCCCAATTGTTTAGCGCCTTTAAATGGTTGAGCATTCAGTCACATCAACTGATAAACCAGAGCAAATTAAACCCCAGATGAATTATAAACAATCTTAAAATCCCCGAATGAAATACGTCTAGCGCAGCATAAAGCAGCTCGTCCCCACACAACACAAGACAATAGGAATTCTAGTCTATCTTCATCGTTCCCTTGTTTGCTCTCTTGCTTACTCCCCTCTCTCTCTCTCTCTCTCTCTCTCTCCCCCCCCCCCCCCCCCCCATCTCTTGCTGACAGAAGGATTTTGTCACCGCCGGGATCCTGTAGAGACCTCAGTCAGAAGCAGTGGCACGGCTATCGGGTTGCAGCACTCTCCTCCAGCTCGCCGGCTTCCGAGATGAGTTCCTCCGCAGCAGGGTTGAAATCCGTGGATTATGAGATCTTCGGGGAAGTGCAGGGTTGGTACACTGCAGGACGGGGCTTTCCTCCTCTCCTGCAAATTCTGTTTCTTATAATTCCTTCTCATTTTAATTCTCTGGCAGCTTGACCGGTGGGGGGGGGGGGGGGGCACGTCAAAACTGACTTGAGCTGCATACAGCCGGTTGCCAATCAAAGGCTGCAAAAGCTAAGTAACAATTCAGGAAATTAAAACTGCTTTGTGAATCTCTTCTCACCGAGAGTCTCCGATGATGACTTCTATTGATAAAATCTGATGATTTGTGTGTGGAAATAAAAGTGCCATAGTCCCTTGCATTTTAACGGTTACTTTTATGATTATGCCTCGCTGGTGATATTTGCGTTCACTGCATGGCGTGTTCCATCATTGATCGCTTATTGTACAGGAAAACAAATTGCCCTGAATGATTATAAATGATCCCTCAGATAACCTGATGGCCTTGCAGATAGAGGCCCTTTCGTAGCACCAAACCATGAAAGAAGGTTCGATAATAAGCAAAATTCTGCGGATGCTGGAATCAGAAACAATCTAGGGGTTTTTGCATTGAGACAATACATGCATGGGACACAATGAAATGGGGTTAAGGTGGAGGAGAAAGGTCACAGGCTAAGGTTGTTGAACTCCCATGTCGAGCCCTGAGTGCCTGATCGGAGGACCAGGTTCCGCTCCTGCAGCTTGCGTTGGGCTTCACTGCAGCAGGCCAAGGACGGGCTCGAGAGAAAGGTGCTGGGTCAAAATGGCAAGCAACGGGTAGGTTGTGGTCATGCTTGTGGGCCGAGCAAAGGTGTTCCGCAGCGCGAATGGTCACCCAGTCTGCGTTTACCTCCAGCCTATGTTGGGATTCGGGATGGACGGTGGGGAAGCAATCGAGGGGCTACAATTGATCATGACTTCCATGGATTCAAGGGAGGTAGAATCATCCACTCTTGAGTGGGCACGGTGGCGCAGTGGTTAGCACTGCTGCCTCATGGCGCCGAGGACCCACGTTAGATCCCAGCCCAGGGTCACTGTCCATGTGAAGTTTGCACATTCTCCCCGTGTCTGCGACTTTTTCCCCGGGTGGAACAAACCATTACAAGGGGACATAGATTTAAGGTAAATGGTGGAAGATATAGGGGGGATGTCAGAGGTAGGTTCTTTATCCAGAGAGTAGTGGGGGCATGGAATGCACTACCTGTGGAAGTAGTTGAGTTGGAAATGTTAGGGACCTTCAAGCGGCTATTGGATAGGTACATGGATTAGGGTAGAATAATGGAGTGTAGATTAATTTGTTCTTAAGTGCAGCACGGTAGCATTGTGGTTAGCACAATTGCTTCACAGCTCCAGGGTCCCAGGTTCGATTTCTGCTTGGGTCACTGTCTGTGTGGAGTCTGCACATCCTCCCTATGTGTGCGTGGGTTTCCTCCGGGTGCTCCGGTTTCCTCCCACAGTCCAAAGATGTGCAGGTTGGGCGGATAGGCCATGATAAATTGCCCTTCGTGTCCAAAATTCTATGATTAACCTAGGACAAAAGTTCGGCACAACATCGTGGGCCGAAGGGCCTGTTCTGTGCTGCATTTCTCTATCTATCTATCTGCGTGGGCCTCACCCCCACAACCCAAAGATGTGGAGGGTAAGCGGAATGCCCACGCTAAATTGCCCCTTAATTGGAAAAAAATAATTGGATACTCTAGTTTAAGGTGAAAGAGTGTCTGAGTGAGCGAGGAAAATGAGTGTAGTTGCTGTGTGTAGTAACTTTGGGGTTGGCTTTTGTGGCTGGTATGCTTAACTTGTTTTTATTTTTATTTTCTCACAGCGTACAGAAACAAAAATATTAACATGGTGAAAGGGTTAGGATTGTCCGTCACACCAATCATTAGTGCCGTTGACAGAAATATAAAAGAAACAAGGGGCCGGGTGTTTCTCGGCGGCGAACCGAATCTCGCCGCTGCTCCAATAGAATTTCCCATTGAAGAGACGCGGGCGGGGGTGCGCACGCCAGCGGGATAAGAGACTCCCGACGGCTGGAGAATTCCAGCCAGTGGTACCAAGGCATTTTCAATTGAGAGAATCGAAGTTAGGCGTACGGACAGGAGGCTGGGTTCTCCGGCCCCTCAGCTGAATGCTTCTCGGCCGCGCGCTGGCGGTGGGATTCTCTGCTGCCGCCGCTTGCCATTGGGAGTTCCCATTGAAGACCATGGCGGGGGTGCACTGCCAAAGGGAAAAGGGAATCACAACAGCCGGAGAATACCGGTTGAGATAGCAGGTAAAATGAATTTGATGATGATGAAATGAAAATGGCTTATTGTCACGAGTAGGCTTCAAATGAAGTTACTGTGAAAAGCCCCTAGCCGCCACATTCCGGCGCCTGTTCGGGGAGGCTGTTACGGGAATCGAACCGTCCTGCTGGCCTACCTTGGTCTGCTTTCAAAGCCAGCGATTTAGCCCTGTGCTAAACCAGCCCCTGCTGGGTGAAGACTGCAGTGGAAAACCCAGAGCATAATATCAGCGTCCTGAGTGGTGGTGTCCAAGGCATGGCTCAGTCTGTGACAACCATGGCTGAGGGCCTTGACATCATGTCCCGGTGGTCAGTTTGCCCGTTTGGATCAATCCGCCTCTCTCTCCCGCAGCTCCCAGCAGTAGACTCTCAACAGTGGAAAGTCACTTGTGGGTAGCGTAACAATACACCGGAAAGGTCACACCGACGCAGAGCACGTGTAAAGCATTGGGCACTGGACAAGCTCTGGAGAACTTGTGTATTGCCTCAGCTTCAATGTAGATCTTTGCCTTGATGCCCTGTATCTTGCCCAGTTCGTCCCGAAGTACTTCTTGGTAGTTCCGAAATATTCCATGGAAATTGCCTTCCTTAGTGCTGAAAATCCCCAAACAATTTAATCGGATCAGACGGAGACGATTTCGGCCCATGAGGCTTGACCACAATGATCGGTAACTGGGCTGATTGGTGTTGGTGACTTACTGGTGTTGCTGTTTCTTCAAGGATTTTCTAGTGTACATGGCCAGCCTGGCCGTTGTGCTTTTTAATTTATGGGGCTGGACCCCACCTTGCAAATACCAACACGTCTGCTGTCCGATGATAGTGGCAGAGGCTCCTGTATGCACCTCCATTCTTAGTGGCCAACCGTTCACCCCTAACACAATTAAAACTGGGGCTGGCTTAATCACTTTCACTCCGCGAACTTCACATTCTTCTTAGGAGTCTAGTTTTTGTTCGCCCTTGGTAGGCTTTGTTTAGCTCTGCATTTCAGCCTCATATGCTCCCTCCTGTTACAGGTAGAACCCATTGCATATTTATTTTTACAAGTCCTCTGGGCGTGCTCTCACCCGCACCGGTAACATTGTTCTAAGTTCTTGGCCTGAAGACCGGACTTTCTACATCTCTGTGCCCTGCCTTGTTTGCTATTCTTCGACTGCCCCCTCATCCCTGACGCCATGACTCCCCGGGTCCATGCTGGGCTTTTTCCCATCAACCCACATTTTTCCTAATTCTGTCCCGAGTAATTGTTTTCTGGAAGCTTCCCCACCACTGAAGTTAAACTGACTGGCCTGCAATTGATCAGCTGATCCTCACAACCTTTCCTTGGCAAGGGTGTAATGTCCGCAATCCTCGCAATCCCCTGGCACTACTTGCCCTGAGTCCAGGGAAAACTGAAAGATTACGGCCAGTGCCCCTGCGGTTTCCACTCTCTTCCTTCAATATCCTCGGAAGAATCAGTTGTCCATGGCAATGCGTCTACCAATCAGAGTCCACTTGCCAACCAATCGGCGCCCTGACTGTTTCCTCTGACGTTGGGTATTCTTGTGACTTCTGATGAGTACAAGATGAAAAACTTTGACAAGATGTATTTTTTTCCAGAAATACTTAAATGGTGCTTTTCTGCTGATAATTTCTTTTAAATAATGAAGGTTGATGGCACCATCTGGGAAGTAGCAATTGGAGTAAGTGCCTCAGAATTGTGGAGGAGCAGAATTAATGCGCATTGTTTGAACTGAAACCGTAGCTGAAGCACACTTGGCAAATGAATGCATCCATCCAATGTCAGCTTAAATTCTTCACACTGTGCTAATGACCAGCCTAGTGAGATGCTGGTTCGGCACCCTTGCACCGAGCAGCTCCGAGACTGTTGTACTGTAGCAGCAACTCCCAGTGGCTTCTTTGGCAGCACCTTTCAAACCCTCCAGCGCAGAAGGACAAGGGTCGGTGGATGCGACGACCATTAGCTCAAACCTTCCCCTCCTGATGTATACATGTGCCGCCGTCCCTGGCATTGGGCGGCACAGTGGATGAGCACTGCTGCCTCACAGCGCCAGGGACCCGGGTTCGATTCCGACCTCGGGGGACTGTCTGTGTGGGGGTTTTCACGCTCTCCCCGTGTCTGCGTGGGTTTCCTCCGAAAATCCAAAGATGTGCAGGTTAGGTGGATTGGCCATGATAAATTGCCCCTTAGTGTCCAACGGTTAGGTGGGGTTACGGGGATTGGGCGGGTGAGTGGGCTATGTTCGGGTGTCCTTTTGGAGGGTCGGTGCAGACTCGATGGACCAAATGGCCTTCTGCCACGTAGGGATTCTGTGATTCATTGTGGCTGAGTCAAAATCTTGCACCTTCATCCAGTTGCAATGGTTCAAGGAGGTGACCCATCACCACTTAACCAATGGAATTTAGGGAAGGACAATAAATGTCAGCCTTACCAGTGATACTCCTATCCCAAGGGATTAACATTGCATTCGTTACTGATTATTGTTGGGTGTAAGTTTGGGACAACATGTGAAAAAGGAGAATAAAAAAATATTTAAAAAAAAACATTTAAACAAAATTGTTAACGGGATCATCCCATAATCTTTCTCTCCCACCCAACAGAAAAGTACCTTGCCTTGAGAAAGTGCATTCACCTGATAATTCAGCCAAGGCAGGGGATTTATCATTTAGGAATAGACTAGATGGAACTGTCACCCGAGTTTGGGAGACTTTGGGTCTCCCAGCGGAGCTCGGTCGCCTCTGTTTCACACTTGTGCTGGGAGCGATGCGCAGAAGCGATTCGGTGGCCATTGTCATGCAAATATACGCATGGCGGGGATCGTGAGGAATTCCGTTCCTGCTATCGGGGTGCCATTATGAGCTTACGGCCTGATAACGAGGTCCGGCGGCTGTCCCCCCTCCCGCAATGCAAATCGTGCTACCCACCCCCCTCCCTGGAGATGTCTCGCCCCCGAATTGCTGGGTGACCCCACCCAAAGAACACACACATGAGAGTGACATCACCCCCTATGACCATCAGCACCCACCCCTTAACAGGGACCCCTCACCAGATAATAGAACCCCACATAACAGGACCCCCCCCCCCCCCCATATCAGGGACTCCCCCCATATCAGGCACCCCCCCCCCAACCTATCAGAGACACCCCTTAACAACCTGTTATGGGGGGGGGTCTCTGATTGGGGGGAGTTCTCTGATATGGGGGGTTTCCTGCTATGAGAGGGTTCCTGTTATGGGAGTTCCCTGTTATGGGGGGGAGGGGTTGTCTGATAGGGGGGGTCACTCCCATGTGGAGTTCCCTGCTATGGGGGGGTTCCTGTTATGGGAGTTCCCTGTTATGGGGGGGAGGGGTTGTCTGATAGGGGGTGTCACTCCCATGTGGAGTTCCCTGCTATGGGGGGTTCCTGTTATGGAGAGTCTCTGATAGAGGGGTTTTGATGGGGAGATCTTTGTTACGGGGGGGTCTCTGATATGGAGGCTTCTGATGGGGAGATCTTACGGGGGGGCTTTGGGCTCTCAGGTGTCGGAGTTCTGTTCAGGGGAGGGGGCTTGAGGGTGGAGTGGGCAGGATTTGTATTGTGGGAGGGAGACCGGCCCTCTGATGGACCCGGAGAGCACGTACCTCAAATACGTAACCCGCTGGCCCACTGCGAGGTCCACTGTGTCAGGGCCACGCTGGGAAATACGTGAACTAATCTATGCTTAGCACGGTGGGGCAGTGGGTTAGCACTGCAGCCTCACGGCGCCGAGGTCCCAGGTTCGATCCCGGCTCTGGGTCACTGTCCGTGTGGAGTTTTCACATTCTCCCCGTGTTTGCGTGGGTGTCACCCCCACAACCCAAAAGATGTGCCGGGTAGGTGGATTGGCCACACTAAAAATTGACCCTTAATTGGAAAAAGTTAATTGGGTACACCAAATGTATATTTTTAAAAAACTAATCCATGCTTGTGTGAATTCAGAGGTCCGGAGAGTCTCGGAGGGGTGGAGAATCCGGTGCCCATTAATAGGGTGTAAATGGGGTCGGCCTATTTGCAGCAGGTCTGGATAACCAAGGGGGGAGTTGATGGAACAGTGGGAATGTCACTGGACCAGTAATCCGGAGGACCAGGTTCATTATTTTGTTCTGGGATGCGGGCGTCGCTGTTTGACCAGCATTTGTTGCCCATCCCTAATTGCCCTCGAACCGAGTGGCTTGCTGGGCTGTGGGTCACATGGAGGCCAGACCGAGTGAGGAGGGCAGATTCCCTTCCCTAAAAGGACATTAGTGAACCGGATGGGTTTCTGCGGCATTCAATGATATTTTCGTGGTCACCAGCACGGAGACTGGCTCTACATTCCAGATTTAATCCCCACCACGATGGGATCTGAATGAAGCCAGGTTGCCAGAACAATAATGTCCTCTCGGGAAGGAAATCTGCCATCCTGACCCGGTCTGGCCTACCTGTGACTTCAGACCCACAGCGACGCTTTTCGTTCTTAAAGTTGCCACTTGAAAATGAAAATCGCTTATTGTCACGAGTAAGCTTCAATGAAGTTACTGTGAAAAGCCCCTAGTCGCCACATTCCGGCGCCCGTTCGGGGAGGCTGGTACGGGAATTGAACCGTGCTGCTGGCCTGCCTTGGTCTGCTTTCAAAGCCAGCGATTTAGCCCAGTGTGTTAAACCAGCCCCAACTTGGCGTTGCATGTTTTCACCGTGGACTTCCCTCCTTTAGTTCTGATGAGGAGCCAAAGGACTCGAAACGTTAACTCTGAATCTCTCCGAATCAGCGCTGGCAGTCCTGCTGAGAGTTTCCGCCCTCCTCCGTTCTTGCCCCAGCAATGCGGTGGAGTCTTGACCACCCTCTGAAATGGGAGAGCAAACCACTCCTGTCAGGGGCAGTTAAGGATGGGCAATTAAATGTTGGCCGTGCCCGGCGACGCCCATATCCCATGAACGAGTAAATTGGGGGAAAGAGGTACACGGTGTGTCTCAGCGTGAAAGGGCTCCAGTAATGTCGCTGATTCTGCGTACTGTCCAATTGCCGGTTTTAACGTTGTGATTGGGATCCAATGCAATGGATTTTTACATTTGAACCTGTAGGTGGTGCTACAAGCTGTACGTCTGACATGGAGACTGGCAATACTGTATAGATACAAAGAAGGTAGGAGCAGGAGGAGGCCTTTTGGCCCTTCGAGCCTGCTCCGCCATTCATCACCATCATGGCTCATCATCCAACTCAATAGCCTAATCCTGCTTTCTCCCATAACCTTTGATCCCATTCTCCCCAAGTGCTACATCCAGCTGCTTCTTGAATATATTCAAAGTTTTAGCATCAACTACTTCCTGTGGTAATGAATTCCACAGGCTCACCGCTCATTGTATGAAGAAGTGTCTCCTTATCTCTGTCCGAAATGGTTTACCCTGAATCCTCAGACTGTGACCCCTGGTTCTGGACACACACACCCACCGTCAGGGGACACCCTTCCCTGCATCTACCCTGTCCTGTCCTGTCAGAATTTTATAAGTCTCTATGAAATTCTCATTCTTCTGAACTCCAGCGAGAACAATCCCGACCTAGTCAATCTCTCCAAGGGCGGAATTGCCTACTTCTGCTCCTAATTTCCATGTTCAAGTAACCCAAGTAAAGCAGGCCTCTTAGTAATCGCTGAACTTAAACCTTGCCAATAGTAATTGGAGGATTGTCCCTGTGAAATGAGACTGGCGGTGTTTCATGCCATCGGTTATATGTCTAGAATCTTCGTCTGCAGCAAACAATTAATATTATCCCATATCATTTTTAAAATAAATCTAAAGAGCCCAATTCTTTTTTTCCTAATTAAAGGGCAGTTTAGCGTGGTCAATCCACCTGCCCTGCACATCTTTGGGTTGTGGGGGTGAGACCCACGCAGACACGGGGAGAATGTGCAAACTCCACACGGACAGTGACCCAGAGCCGGGATCGAACCTGGGACATCAGCGCCGTGAGACAACAGTGCTACCCGCTGCGCCAGCCTGCACCGAGGCTGGGGAGAGATTAACATAGATTTAGCTGGGGGCTAGAGAGGGATGCTACCTGCTTAATGAACACCTTTGCAGCCACAGTGGTTCCTTTATCACGTTAATGCCTTGTTCATTACATTGTGATGGTTTAGAGAAATAGGTAATGGGTATTAATTGTCTTGGATCATCCGACCCAGCTGTCTGTCCCTCTACCACGGCTATCTAGGCGGCTATGTTCGTCGCCAGGCGGTCCTGGGGGGGAAGCACGTGGTATCCATCGGCACGCTTCTGGCCTTTCACACCCGCTCGTCTGCACGGGGTCTGGTGTTCAACAGCACCCCCGGGAAGACATTTTAATTCAATTAAGTTTCCTCTTGACGTTTTATATTAATCACAGTGCTCCACCAGGGGCTGCCACCCTTCTTGATTTTTGTTTAATTTATTGATTTTTGTTTTGTCTTGTTGAAAGAGAATATGAATCAGGGGCTAGTTGGGACACTGGGTTGGGTGGGAGGAGAGCTGTGAGGCTGAACAATTCAATAAACCCTCCCAGTAAAGAAAAGCTCTGGATCTTGGTTTCTGCTTCACCAACCTCAGTGGACGCTACTGGTGTACTCCTGGAAGGAGCTCCTTCAGCCGTTCCTCTGACCAGTGGCGATTGGTGCTGTTTGCACTGCTGAGAGATCCAGCCCAACTGAGCTCCGTCCACCGCTCCTTTCTATATCATCCCGATTGCACTGGCCTCACGGTAGCATGGTGGTTAGCATCAATGCTTCACAGCTCCAGGGTCCCAGGTTCGATTCCCGGCTGGGTCACTGTCTGTGTGGAGTCTGCACGTCCTCCCCGTGTGTGCGTGGGTTTCCTCCGGGTGCTCCGGTTTCTTCCCACAGTCCAAAGATGTGCGGGTTAGGTGGATTGGCCATGCTAAATTGCCCGTAGTGTAAGGTTAATGAGGGGATTGTTGGGTTACGGGTATACGGGTTACGTGGGTTTAAGTAGGGTGATCATTGCTCGGCACAACATCGAGGGCCGAAGGGCCTGTTCTGTGCTGTACTGTTCTATGTTCTATGCACACCTCGGCTCCACAGCACAGTCAGACATTCCTGAAAGGTGCAATGTGACACCCCATAAATCTTTTGAACAAGAGTGTGATTTATTACAGCGATAGTTTCAGCAGCACTGCCTCCAGTTTTCTTAAAGGGGAACAAGTGCAGGAGATAAATATCCATTTACTATTACCGGCATCAATTTAAAAATAAGGTTGGGCGGCACGGTGGCGTAGTGGTTAGCACTGCTGCCCGCGGTGCCGGGGACCCGGGTTCGATCCCGTGTCTGCCTGGGTCTCACCCCCACAACCCCAAAGATGTGCAGGGTAGGTGAATTGGCCACGCTAAATGGCTCCTTAATTGGAAAAAATTAAGAAAACAATAAGGTAAATATTAATAAACGATATATTTTTATATGCCAAGAGCAAATCTGCGATTTGACAATGCTGTGTATGTATGTTAAGAGGCGGTAGATTTAGAACTGAGTTGAGGAGGAACTACTCGCAGAGAGTGGTGAATTTGTGAAACTCGCTGCCCCATATTGCGTTGGAATCTGAATCATTAAATGCTTTTAGGAACGCGATAGATATACTTCTGATTTTGAAAAAACGGTTAAAGGGATTTGGGGAACAAGCAGGGAGGTGGATTTGAGACCAGGAGGAGATCCACCATGACCCGATTGGATGGCGGAGCAGGCTCCAAGTGCGGAATTGCCTACTTCTGTCTCCTAATTTTGATGTTCCTCTACTCAAATTAACATTAAGGTTTTCTACGTCAGTCGTACACTCTATATTTTGGCATCCATGCCCAAATATGGAGCATATGACGTACATAGAAAGTCAAAAGCAGCATATTCCCGTCCCGATCCCACAGCATCATTGATGCACTCTGAGGGAAATCTGATTTTCATTGGGCAAAGCCACAGGATCACTAGTGTGTTAAATAAATCTTTTGTTACCCATTGCTGCCCCTGTGTGTGTTCTTTCCTGATGAACCTCTGTCACAACCTGAGTCCCATCTAACTAGAGTGGAAAAATACCATAGTACGGATACATTGAAAGGAAAAGTGAATTAGCATGTGAGGGAGAAAAGAATAGTAGGATATGCTGATTGGGTGAGATTAAATTGAGAACTGCTCATTGGAGCATAAACACCAGCATAGATCAGATGGACTGAATGGCCTGTTTCTCTGCTGTAATTCTACTGAAACGAGCAGTCACCGTGTGGAGCTATCAGGTCGATGGCAACATCTTGTTTATCGTTCCAACTCCATGAGTTTGACTTTTTTCTACATTTAGAGTACCCAATTATTTATTTCCACTCCCGTTTTTACTCCGGCGTCGGCACTTAGCCGCACCTTGGCAGAACCCCGCCCAACATGGATAAAGAACTGGCTTAGATGGATAAAGAACTGGCTGGGCAACAGGAGACAAAGAGTAGTGGTGGAAGGGAGTGTCTCAAAACGGAGAAAGGTGACTAGTGGTGTTCCACAGGGATCCGTGCTCGGACCACTGTTGTTTGTGATATACGTAAATGATCTGGACGAAGGTATAAGTGGTCTGATGAGCAAGTTTGCAGATGATACTAAGGTTGGTGGAGTTGCAGATAGCGAGGAGGACTGTCAGAGAATACCGCAAAATATAGATAGATGTGAGAGTTGGGCAGAGAAATGGCAGATGGAGTTCAATCCAGGCAAATGCGAGGTGATGCATTTTGGAAGATCTAACTCAAGAGCAGACTATATGGTCAAAGTAAAGAGTCCTGGGGAAAATTGATGTACAGAGAGATCTGGGAGTTCAGGTCCATTGTACCCTGAAGGTGGCAACGCAGGTCGATAGAGTGGTCAAGAAGGCATACAGCATGCTTGCCTTTATCGGATGGAGTATTGTGTACAAGAGTCGGCAGGTCATGTTACCGTTGTATAGGACTTTGGTTTGGCCACATTTGGAATACTACGTGCAGTTCTGGTCGCCACATTACCAGAAGGATGTGGATGCTTTAGAGAGGGTGCAGAGGAGGTTCACCAGGATGTTGCCTGGTATGGAGGGTGCTAGCTATGAAGAAAGGTTGAGTAGATTAGGATTGTTTTCGTTGGAAAGACGGAGGTTATGGGGGGACCTGATTGAGGTCTACAAAATTATGAGAGGTATGGGCAGGGTGGATAGCAACAAGCTTTTTCCAAGAGTGGGGGTGTCAGTTACAAGGGGTCACGATTTCAAGGTGAGAGGGGGAAAGTTTAAGGGAGATGTGCGTGGAAAGTTTTTTACGCAGAGGGTGGTGGGTGCCTGGAACACTTTGCCAGCGGAGGTGGTAGAGGCGGGCACGATAGCATCATTTAAGATGCATCTGGACAGACATATGAACGGGCGGGGAACAGAGAGTAGAAAATAGGCAACAGGTTTAGATAAAGGATCTGGATCGGCGCAGGCTGGGAGGGCCGAAGGGCCTGTTCCTGTGCTGTAATTTTCTTTGTTCTTCACATTTCATGAGGCAGTTCCACATGTGTAGGCAAATGCTTGCAGAGCATATTTCAAAGGTCTTTGATTTATGGCCAGTGTACGTCCGACGGCTAGCCTCAGCGAGGGGAAACAACTAAAATTGGAGACAGAGGACAGAATTTTTTTATTAACTTGTGAAAATATTTTCTGATATGACAGAAGTGACAAATCAGTGTACCAGACGTGACAAGAATCACTGCAACTTGTTGAAAAAAACACCTCCAGGAAGTGTTTTGGGGATGAAACTATTTTTATTAGTGATGTTGAATACTAAGAAAATATTGAACTTATTGGGAAGAAAGTGGCCCGCAATAAAGGAGCTCAACTCAGGTGATACATAGGCACCACTGGAAGGGATCAAAGCAAAGTGGGAGGAAGAGTTGGGAGAGGGTATGGGGGAGGGATTCTGGTGTGAGGTGCTCCGGAGAGTGGACGGTGGTATATAGAGCGCACCTCACAAGGGTGAGGATGAGCCGATTCTTTTGAAGGGGTAGAAGATGTGTGTGAACATTGCGTGGGGGGCCCCGCAAATCAAGTTCATATGTTTTGGTCCTGTCCAAAGCTGGAGGATTACTGGAAGGAGGTGTTTAGGGTAATCTCTAAAGTGGCGCACGTGAAACTGGACCCGGGCCCCCAGGAGGCCATATTCGGGGTGTCGGACCAGCCGGGGTTGGAAACGGGCACGGAGGCAGATGTTGTAGCCTTCGCCTCGTTGATCGCCCGAAGGCGGATCATGATGGGATGGAGAGCAGCCTCTCCACCCTGTGCCCTGGCGTGGCGGGGGGACCTGCTGGAATTCTTGACTCTTGAGAAGGTTAAGTTTGAACTGAAGGGAAGGATGGAGGGGTTGTACAATTCATGGGCATTATTCATCATGCGCACTTTCAAGAACTGGATAACATCGAACATGAGGGGGGTGGGGTGGTTGGGGGGAGGGGGACTGTATGTGTTAATGTTGACTATGGGCGATTCCTGATTCCTTTTTGTCATTTGTTTATGTTAACATGCGGGCTAATGTTTGGGGTTTGGTGGGAGGATGGGATCGTTGTTATTGATATGCGGATTGACATTACGTTCGTTACTGATTATTGTTTATTGATGGTGGGTACAAATTTGGGAGAAAATGTGAAAAAGGAGGAGAATAAAAATAAACTCAGGTGATACAGAAGAGGCAGCAAACTCAAGAGAATATGGGTATCTAAAGCTTTACGCTGACCTTACCACTCAAGGAACCAGCTCACCTGCCAACTTGAGCAGAATCTTTATTTGCTTCCACATCCTTAACTGCTCTGGGCTACCTGGGCCGGGATTCTCCCCTACCCGGCGGAGCGGGGGGTCCCGGCGTGATGGAGTGGTATGAACCACTCCGGCGTCGGGCCGCCCCAAAGGTGCAGAAGTCTCCACACCTTTCGGGGCCAAGCCCTAACATTGAGGGGCTAGGCCCGTGCCAGAGTGGTTGGCGCTCCGCCGGCTGGCGTGGACGGCCTTTGGCGCCAAGCCAGCCGGGGCCGAAGGGACTTCGCCGGTCGGCGGAAGTACACGCATGCGCCAGAGCGTCAGCGGCTGCTGACGTCATCCCCGCGCATGCGCAGGTGAAGACCATGGCGAAGGCGGAAGGAAAAGAGTGCCCCCATGGCACAGGCCCGCCCGCTGATCGGTGGGCTCCGATCGCGGACCAGGCCACCGTGGGTGCACCCCCCAGGGTCAGATCGCTCCGCGCCCCCCCCAGGACCCCGGAGCCCGCCCGCGCCACCAATCCCGCCGTTAAGGTAGGTGGCTGGTGAATCGCCTGGGGGGGCCCCCGTCCGCCGCGCTGCGATTCCCGCCCCCGCCGAATCTCTGGTGGTGGAGAATTCGGGACACGGCGGGGGCAGGATTGACGCCGGCCCCCCGCGATTCTCCGACCCGGCGTGGGGTCGGAGAATCGCACCCCTGGTCTGGCTAACAGTTTCTCAGTATAAGCATTGGACTGTTGCCCCTGTTGAGTATCATGGATGATTGATTATTTTCGTTCTCTTCCATTTCCAGGTGTCTTCTTCCGGAAGGTAAGAGCACAAAGCAAAGGAATCCATTTCTTGCCACAGCTAGCTGCGTCTGCACGGTGTGTCAGATGTGAGTACGGGTTTCTTGAAGGGGAAAATTCATACCTACGTTGTCAAAAGAATGACTGAGTGAATGGACATCAGTGTGATTTAGATTTGTTATGGGCCAGGATTTAGAGAACCCCAAAGTGTATCATGGAGTTCACCTGATCCACAACTTATACTAGATTGTGGTATGGGGAGCACACGGCCCACTCTACAGGTGTGGTACAGCAAAAATGGAAAAGTATTTTTTGAAGCAAAACGATGTTTATTCTGTGAACTCAAGTTAACCTTTTTAAAACATACAGTGAACATTTTAGCAAACATTAATTCAAATACAACCCCCAAAGAATACAACAGTAAGTAATTCTTTAAGCTTTTCTGTTAACATCCATAAGACTTAAAACACCTTTTACCAGAAGCACATTAGGTTTACATTCACTACTGTTATTAGTTTTAAATCACCAGGATCGATTTACAGCCTTTCGATTACCGAGAGAGACTCTGATAGACCTTCTGGCTGTGACTGCAGCTCTGAAAACAAAACTAAAACATACCCTGTTGCAAACAGCCTAAAACGAAAGTAAAAAGCTGACAGACAGCCCAGCTTCACCCACTCTCTGACATCACTGCAGTAATAGACACCCATTTCTTAAAGGTACTCTCACTACAGATACTTATATACACACCCATTTATAAACACCCATTTCTTAAAGGTACACTCACATGACAGATTCAACCCCCACTACAAGAACTGGTCAGAGGCTGGGAATCATGCAGCGAGTAACTCACCTCCATAGCCTGTCCACCATCTACACGGCACAAGTCAGGAGTGTGAGGGAATACTCTCCACTTGCCTGGATGAGCGCAGCTCCAACAACACTCAAGAAGCTCAACGCCATCCAAGCACAAAGCAACTCACCTGATTGACGCCCCATTCTTCGATATCCACTCAATCCATCAGCGACGTACAGTGGCAGCCGTGTGTACCATCTACAAGATGCACTGCAGCAACTCACCAAGGCTTCTTCGACAGCACCTTCAAAACTCACCACCTCAGCCACCAAGAAGGGCAAGGGCAACAGATACAGGGGACCCCCACCACCTGCAAGTTGCCCTCCCAAGCCATTTACCGCCCTGACTTGGAAACATATCAGCTGTTCCTTCACTGTCGCTGGGTCAATTTCCAGGAACTCCCTCTCTAACAGCACAGTGGGTCTACTTACACCACATGGACTGCAGCGGTTCAAGAATGCGGCTTACCACCACCTTCTCAAGTGCATTTATGGATGGACAATCAATGCTGACCTAACCAGAGATGCCACATCCTGTGAAAGAATTTTTCAAAAACCCTTGATTCTCTGAATTCATTTCACGAGGCAACTTTCTCACACCTTGGGCCATAATAGTTCGAGCTGAAGGCATTAGGCAAGGGGAATTGAACACAAAAGTGGGGGGAATTGTGCTTCAGTCATGCTGGGTATTGGTAAGACCACACCTGGGCTGCTATGTACAGGGGGCGATTCTCCGAGCCCCGCACCAGTGCGGAGAATCGACGCAACTGTGCCATGACGCCGGGGCCCGATTCTCCGAGGTGCGGAGAATCGGCACCATTTGCGCTGGCGCGGCACCGGCTGCGGGCGCGAACACTTGGGCTCCATTTGGGAGAATCGCCCCCATAGTTTTGGTCACCTTATTTAAGGAAGGATTCAAATGCGTTGGAAGCATTTCGGGGAAGGTTTGCTGAACTAATACCTGGATTGGGCGGGTTGCCTTATGAGGAAAGCTTGGACCTTCTTTCCTTGTATCCGCCTGAGTCTAGAAGAGTAGCAGGCGACTTTATTGAAACATATGAGATCCTGAGAGGTCTGGACAGGATAGATGCGGCAAGGATGGGGTAAATCGTGGCAGGTGGGACGGGCACTTTGATGGAACGTTTAACGGTCCGTTGACCTCGGATTGGAATTTCCGGTCTCGGGTTGGGCGTGGCCGGAAAATCCCGCCCGACCTTGTGGGAGAATCTAGTACTAGAGGCCACTATTTGAAAGTCAGGGATCATCCATTTAATAATAATCTTTATTAGTGTCACAGGTAGGCTTACATTAACACTGCAATGAAGTTACTGTGAAAAGCCCCTATCGCCACATTCCGACGCCTGTTCAGATACACAGAGGGAGAATTCAGAATGTCCAATTCACCCAACGAGCACGTCTTTCGGGACTTGGAGGAAAGCGGAGCACCCGGAAGAAACCCACGCAGACACGGAGGGAGGATGTGCAGACTCTGCACAGACAGTGACCCAAGCCGGGATCGAACCTGGGACCCTGGCGCTGTGAAGCGACAGTGCTAATTGCTGAGCTAGACACAGATGGGGAGAATTCTTTTCTCTCAGACAGCCGTGAGTCTTTTGGTTTCCTAAAAAGACGCTGGGAGCAGTGTCTTTGAATTTATTTTTAACATGGGTGACGTAATTTAATTGCGCGCACAGTTGTGGGTGCTAGGAGGAGAGGTGAGGGCAAGAGGGGGAAAAAATGGATGAAAAATCACCTTCTATTCGTGGGAATATAATAAGTTAAATACAAAGGTGTTCCAAAAACAGGTCATTATCTATCAAGATTATCTTTAAACTAGATTCTCATGGCTGATAGCCATATTGAATGGTACTGTCAAATGAATGGATTGCATGACAATAAAATCCGGCAGGTTTGAAAATAAATCTGCATGCAGCAAGGATAGCAAGGTTTAAAGTGTTCGTGAAATGTCATTATCCCAACATCTTTCACATTGTACAGTAACAGGTGTGTTTGAGTCTTTGAATATTTTTAAGGCAGAGTTCGATCGATGTCGATTATTATTTTTGTCTACTGTGTATGTATCGTGTATGTTCGCTTGGCCACAGAAAAATACATTTCACTGTACTTCGGTACATGTCACAGTAAATTAATCAATCAATAGATCAAGGGTAAGCAAGGGAGTGAAAGGTTACTGGGGACAGGCAGGGATATGGAATTGAGGGCGGCAGGCGGCGCAGTGGTTAGCACTGGGACTACGGCGCTGAGGACCCGGGTTCGAATCCCGGCCCTGGGTCACTGTCCATGTGGAGTTTGCACATTCTCCCCGTGTCTGCGTGGGTTTCACCCCCACAACCCAAAGATGTGCAGGGTTAGGTGGATTGGCCACGCTAAATTGCCCCTTAATTGGAAAAAAAAATAATTGGGGACGCACAATTTATTTTAAAAAAGGAATATGGGGCATCACGGTGGCACAGTGGTTAGCATTGCTGCCTACGGCGCTGAGGACCTGGGTTCGAATCCCGGCCCTGGGTCACTGTGAGGAGTTTGCACATTCTCCCCGTGTCTGCGTGGGTTTCGCCCCCACAACCCAAAGATGTGCAGGTTAGGTGGATTGGCCATGTTAAATTGCCCCTTAATTGGAAAAAATAATTGGGTACTCTAAAATTTTTTTTTTTTAAAAGGAATATGGAATTGAGGTTACAATCAGGACGACCATGATCTTATTGAATGGCGGATCAGGCTCGAAGGGCCGAATGGCCTACTCCTGCTCCTAATTCATATGATTGCGAACCATATTTTGTGCTGCAGATTTGTCCAATCGGACTTGATGGTCTTTTCCTCGATGTAGTAGCCTTTCCTGATATTTCTTCCCTCCTCCCTCCAAATAATGTTAATAGTTCAGTAACTGTGTCACATTGCATCCTTTGGGAGAATGTTGCCTCTGGAAGGTTGACCTCAAGCCCTCTATCATGGTTTAGACATAACTGAGGCCGACACTCCAATGTAAGTACAAAGGCAAGATCTTGTGCGCCTCAATTACGCATCAAAGATCCTTTGCTGCTGATTGCGGAAACTGTTCTCCCCTACCCTGTTCCAGGTACCTCCTGCAGCAGTCAGGCTTGACCTCCCCTTCGCAAATCCATCCCGCTGAAACAGTTGTATCAAGTCGGCCACAAGTCGGCTGCTGTTTTCCGAATGAAAGATGATACAGAATAGTTTAAGATTCCCAAGTGCATCATGCCAGAGGCAAGGAATCTCTGCTGCCAACTCTCAGAAGATCATGAGAACGTTGCCTGTGATTTTTTTTTTTTTTCCCCAGTCTCTGACACATGTGACTCCTTGCCGCTGGCACGTAGTCAGAATTTAGGTCAGCGTCTTTGCAATCGCCAGAGCAGTTCACAAGGGCCAAATTAAGTCCGCCTGAGTAAGTCATCGTCACCTACAACTGTCTTCCGCAAATGTCGATGTGCATCATTAGCTGTATCCGGGAGAATTCACCAGGGTTAGCACCGGGTCAGTAGGGCAGCCAAGAAAACCGTTTTTTTTTTAATCGGTTCAGGGGATGTGGGCGTCGTTGGTTGGGCCAGCATTTATCGCTCATATCTAGTTGCCCCTTGCCCCGAGTGCTCGGCCATTTCGTTGGTGCATTTAAGAGTCAACCACATTGGGCAGCTCGGTGGCACAGTGGTTAGCATTGTTGCCTACGGCGCTGAGGACCCGGGTTCGAATCCCGGCCCTGGGTCACTGTCCGTGTGGAGTTTGCACATTCTCCCCGTGTCTGCGTGGGTTTCGCCCCCACAACCCAAAAGATGTGCAGGGTTAGGTGGATTGGCCACGCTAAATTGCCCCTTAATTGGGAAAGATAATTGGGTATGCTAAATTTTTTTTTAAAGAGTCAACCACATTGCTGTGGGTCTGGAGTCACGTGTAGGCCAGACCGGGTAAGGACAGCAGATTTCCTTCCCTGAAGGACATCAGTGAAACCGATGTTTTTTTTACGATATTAGACAATGGTTTCATGGTCATCATTGGACTTTTAATTCCAAGGGCGGGATTCTCTGCAATGCCAGCCCCATTTTCCGGCGTGGCGCGCCCCCGCCGGCAGCGGGATCCTCCATTGTCGCAGCCGGCCAATGGGGTTTCCCATTGTGGCCGCCCCCACGCCGCCAGGAAACCCATGGGCGTGAGTGTGCCGCTGCCGGTGAAGCGGAGGATCCCACAGCAGATTTTTACTGAATTCAAGTTTTACCCACCGCCTTGGTGGGATTTGATCCTGGGACCCCAGAGCATTACCCTGAGTCTCTGGATTAGCAGTCCGGTGACAATACCACAGTGCAGACCCCCCCCCCCCCCCCCCCCCCCCCCCCCCCCCCCCCCCCCCCCCCCCCCCCAAGCTGGGAAAGAGAACCTGGTGAAAGGACAGAAAATATAAAATTATGTGTGCAATCTATCGGCCTCGTGTGTCCAAAACCTCGGCAGGCGTCATGATCTGGATCCCGCCCATTGGGGTCGGGACCCAGATGTGCATATTCACGTGAGCAGTCAGTATCACTGGAATATGCCTATTCCCGTAGATCTAACAGTCTCACCTCGAAAACCCCTAATGGGCCCTGTTTAGTACTGCTTTCCAAAAACATGGACCAGAGAGGGTCTTCCAGACACTCAGAGGCCCCGGGTGGTCGGGATCGAGGCAGCGTAGTACCCTGTCATGCCCAATGCCACCCGGGTACCATGGCACTGCCAGTCTGGTGGGGGGGGCTGAGTGCCGGGGTCGAGATATTGGGGCGCCATTTAAAATGGCAACCCGATCTCCTCCTGCATAGGCGAGCGGCGCTCATTAGTGCAGGAACGGGACTAAGTGCGAGGAACGCCTCGCCGAGACGCAGAAATAAAACCAAGTTCCGTTTAACAGCGGGTTCCTTTCCGACATTGCCAGCTGACCGACACGGGACTCTGTATCCTTTCCAATAAATTGTGCCCTTACTGGGCAGCACGGTGGCGGAGTGGTTAGCACTGCTGCCTCACGGCGCCAGAGTCCCAGGTTCGATTCCCTGCTTGGGTCACTGTCTGTGCGGAGTCTGCACGTTCTCCCCGTGTGTGCGTGGGTTTCCTCCGGGTGCTCCGGTTTCCTCCCACAATCCAAAGGTCTACAGGTGAAGTGGATTGGCCGTGCTAAATTGCCCCTTAGTGTCCAGAGACGTGCAGGTTAGATGAGATTACGGAGATAGGGCAGGGGAGTGAGTCTAGGTTGGGTGCTCCATCAGAGGGTCAGTGCGGATTCAATGGGCCGAATTGCCTCCTTCTGCACTGTAGGAATTCTATGGAGTTCATTCTGCAGGTGTTTATGCTCCTGTGAGCCATCTCTCAATTTCCTCAATCCCACCCAATCATCATGTCCTTCTTCCTTCGTGTGTTAATCCACTTTTTCCTTCAATGCACCCGTACTCAAACATTCCACCTGGTAGTGAGCTGCACCACATCAGTTAGACAGAACTTCGCTTATGACAAAGGTTGGCCGGGAAAGACACACAAAGGGCTGCGACGGGTAACAAATCCTTCTTTTCTCCCTCACGTGCTAATCCCCTTTTCCCTCCAACGCATCCGGGCCATTTGCCCCGGCCATTCGGTAATGAGCTCTACCACTCTGAGCAAAGAGGTTCCTCCTGAAGCTTGTTCCTGGATTTATTCCTTGGCCGTCCTTGGATTGGTGCCCCATCATTTTAGACTAGTTACGCAGGACTTGGGCTACGACAAAGGTTCGTCAGGAAAGGATACTCAAAGGGGCAGCAATGGGGAACAAAGGAGGCGCTGAAGCACCAGCAAAAAGCGGGAGGCGTATCAAAGAACAAAGAAAATTACAGCACAGGAACAGGCCCTTCGGCCCTCCCAGCCTGTGCCGATCCAGATCCTTTATCTAAACCTGTCTCCTATAAAGAACAAAGAAATCGGTGATTTCTTTAACGCACCAGTGATCCTGTGGCTTTGCCCAATGAAGATCAGATTTCCCTTGGAGTGCATCCATGATGCTGTGGCATAGGGAGGGGAATATGCAGCTTCTCATTTTCTATGTGTGTCATATGCTCCATATTTGGGCATCGAACGGTGATGTCCAAATATAGAGTGTACGGCTGACACAGCAAACCTTAATCCTAATATGCACAGCATCACCAAAACTCCGATTTGCTCTGGACGTATAAAAATGTAACATTTGTAAATATTTACCTTATTTTTAATTGACAGCACTGTTAGTAAATGGATATTTAGCTCCCCTTTCACAAATGCTTCTGAATCTGCCACTATCATATTCTTTATCAAAAGATTTGTGTCATTGTTATAACCCCCAGCAGCAGACCAATGAACGGGTTAATCCCCCCCCCCCCCCCCCCCATGAGTCTCATGGAGTACGAGCTGCCCCACTGCGGGCCGGCGACCCATCAGCGGGAGATTGGACTTGGGACATGAAAGTCAGCCCAGGTAGGAGCTGGCGGCTTGTGCGGTTCAGGCTGGGACTTCAATTGTGCTGGTGCGTAGTTTACTTTGAGACAAGGAACCTTTCTGCTTAACTCTTACCATAATGGTTCACCATCCCTAGGAAAGGCGTTCTGGGTGCCATGGCTTCTTGTATGGCTCATTATCTTCATGTGGTTTGAGTATAGAAACTCGCACGTCATGCTACAGTTGTATAGAACCTTGGTACGGCCGCACTAGGAATATTGTGCACAATTCTGGCCGCCACACTACCAGAAGGATGTGGATGCTTCGGAGAGGGTGCAGATGAGGTTTACCAGGATGTTGCCTGGTCTGGAGGATGTTAGCTATGTGGAGAGGCTGAATAGACTCGGACTGTTTTCTTTAGAAAGACGGAAGCTGAGGGGTGACCTGATGAGAGGTTGTTTAGCTATGATGAGAGGTTGAATAAACTCGGTTTGTTCTCACTGGAACGACGGAGGTTGAGGGGCGACCTGATAGAGGTCGACAAAATTATGAGGGGCATAGACAGAGTGGATAGTCAGAGACTTTTTCCCAGGGTAGAGGGGTCAATTGTACTGTAAATTCTATGATAATTACTAGGGGGCATAGGTTTAAGGGGCAAGGTTTAGAGGAGATGTACGAGGCAAGTTTTTTTACACAGAGGGTAGTGGGTGCCTGGAACTCGCTGCCGGAGGAGGTGGTGGAAGCAGGGACGATAGTGACATTTAAGGGGCATCTTGACAAATACATGAATAGGATGGGAACAGAGGGATACGGACCCCGGAAGTGTAGAAGATTTTAGTTTAGACGGGCAGCATGGTCGGCACAGGCTTGGAAGGGCCGTCGGGCCTGTTCCTGTGCTGTACGTTTCTTTGTTCTTTGACTGCTCTGTGACCGCTAAAGTCACGTTGCATCTTTCAGAAATGTCTTAAGGTGCTGCAGATCCGGTGACCAAGGTTCTAGTCTCCAGTGAGTCGTGCATTTGGGATGATATAGAAAGGAACGGTGGACAGAGCTCAGTTGTGCTGTATTACTCAGCGACATAAATAGCACCAATTCCCACTGGTCAAATGAACAGCTGAAGGAGCTCCTTCCAGATGTATGTTAATAGGCACCACTAGGCGGTCGGTGAAGCTGAATCCATGATACAGAGCTTTACTTTATGATAATCTTTATTGTCACAAGTAGGCTTACATTAACACTACAATGACTTTACTGTGAAAATCCCCTCGTCGCCACACTCCAGCGGGTACACGGAGGGAGAATTCAGAATGTTTAGTTCACCTAACAAGCACATCTTTCGGGACTTGTGGGAGGAATCCGGAGCGCCCGGAGGAAACCGACGCAGACACGGGGTGAACTTGCAGACTCCGCACAGATCGTGACCCAAGCTGGGAATCGAACCCGGGACCCTGGCGCTGTGAAACAACACTGCTAACCACTTATCTTTTTTCAGTATCAGGGAGATGGATGCCTGCGATAGTGTTTGGGGGAGTTCCTCCCTCTCCCTAACCTCATTGTTTGCACTCACCAGCAATGACCCCAGGTCTCCTCCAAACATTTTGTAAAACTCCACCTGGAACCCATCCGGACCTCCGCGGAGCCTTCCCTGCCTGCATCTCCCCCGTGCTCTCCATCACCTCCCTAAACCCAATAGGCCCCCCCCTCGCCCACCCTGGAAAACTCCAACCCATCCAGGAACTGTAGCACTCCCTCCCCTGCCCCCGGCAGGAGGCTGCTCCCCTCCAGCTGACCACTAACCATCACAACGTACCCCCCGAATCTGCCATAATGTTCCCCACCTCGAACGCCACCTGCTCATCTCCAAATCCAGAGCCGAGTGGAATATCTGCCCCACCCATCCTTTCCTCAGCCCTGTCTGATCCCCCAACTTAAAATGCGTCTCTTGTCGGAAAGCCACGTCCACCTTCAGGCTCCTCAGGTGTGTGAACAAACGTGGGCGCTTGACCGGCCCATTCAACCCCCTCACGTTCCACGTGATCAGCCTGGTTGGGGAGCTCCCAGTCCCCTCCCCTGCTGATCAACCATATCCTTTTTTGAGCCGGCCCATGTCATAAGCCCCCCCCCCCCCCCCCACACACACACACACACACAGACACACACCCCCAGCTCCTCTTCCCACTTCCGTTTAACACCTCCCAGTCCTTTGCACCAACCAATCGAGCAGTCAGTCATTTATGGCACCACCTGACACCGTTCAGGAGATTCAAACTACACCCTCTGGACGCCAGCATTCCGCTGGATGCCAAGCCTGAATTCCAAACCAAAGTTCAGTTTCCCTCGAGGTGGTAGGGAGGTTGGTTTAGCTCACAAGGCTAAATCGCTGGTTTATAAAGCAGACCAAGCAGGCCAGCAGCACGGTTCGATTCCCGTACCAGCCTCCCCGGACAGGCGCCGGAATGTGGCGACTAGGGGCTTTTCACAGTAACTTCATTGAAGCCTACTCGTGACAATAAGCGATTTTCATTTTCATTTCATTTTCAATTTGGCCTGATCAGAGGCAATAACCTAAAAAGGCTCACTGGTTGCAAAAATACAGGTAGCTGGACACGTTATGTGATACTCTGAAAACAATTCAATCTAAGTCCTATGCTGCAGTACACGGGTGATCTAGAATAAGTTGGTAATAATAAGTTGGCACGGTAGCACAGCGGCTAGCACTGTTGCTTCACAGCGTCGGGGGCCCAGGTTCGATTCCCGCTTAGATCACTGTCTGTGCAGAGTCTGTACCTTCTCTCTGTGTCTGCGTGGGTTTCCTCCGGCTGCTCTGGTTTCCTCCCACAAGTCCCGAAAGACGTGCTGTTAGGTAATTTGGACTTTTTGAATTCTCCCTCAGTGTACCCGAACAGGTGCCGGAATGTGGCGACTAGGGGCTTTTCACAGTAACTTAATTGCGACGTTAATGTAAGCCTACAATAAAGATTATTATTATTAATATAAGTGAGGGTGCAACATACAGGAGTATGACATGGCTGTTGAACCATCTTCGCCCATTGGGAGGGCTGCGGATTGGGTTCGCATTGAGAAGGCCTCCTGAATTTCCCTTCCTCCATCTTCAGTTTTCCCTCAACACTGTTTCATACCCACCAGAGAAGTCAAAATTATCCGATCCCCTCTCTTCTGCTGGTAGTCAATCCAACACCAATAGGGCACTGTTTGGGCACCATTCAGCTTGAACTGCTATTACATTTCATCCCACTTAGCGAGATCAATCTGCGTTGCTACTCTTTGTTCTTGATTGACAGCGCACGACCGATGTACTATCTGGTGTTCCTCCCAGGTCGCTGGCTGCAGCTTGTCTGTCACAGACTCCTGAGTGAAGTAACTGCCTGCCTCGAGTGGAGGCTTGAAGTGGACCTCCTGCAGATTGCACTATTTTGGTAGCTGCAGAATATTCTGTCTCTGCTTCCCGCTCGTGCAGAGATTGGAGCGGCTGGCAGGAATGCCTGAGTGTGCTGTCATTCTGAGTGACAGTAGCTGCTGTTGGGTGCGACCACATTGTATTCACTGATTCCTGCTCCTCGATGTTCTTCTTTTCCCGCGAGCCTTCAGTCTGTCCAAATCCAAGCTGATCACGCCGTTTTCTATTCAAACTTATTCCTTCCCAGAATATCAACATCGTGGACCTCCTTACCTCTATCTCAGTCTCCCTTATTGTTTAATGCCAGCTAACCACTAAGTTCCTGATTCCTAAGAGGCACCTAACACTTCGAGGGACTTCGTCGGAAAGGTGCAGAGTCGTAGTCGAGGCGTCGGAGGGAGCGCTCAAACGTCCAAACAGTCGATCCACCCAACCCTTCAAGCACCACCGGCTTCAGACGTGGTGGGGTCCGCAGACCGCACATTGGACTTTAATCAGTCGACTCAGAAGCCACCGAACCGGAGTGAAAGCAAGTCATCCTTGATCCCAAGGGGACTGCCGAAGAAAAATTCCTGATTTACCTCCCTGTTACACGTCAGTATCGTTCTTCACGTGGGACTTCACCTAGTTTCTTGATAATAAAAAAAAAGCATTGTTTATAATACCCATGTCGAGAACCCCATTTCCCTCCTTAATGCTTGCAAAGGTGTATCTTCTGCACTCAATTGTTTGCAACATTCCTGGCGGTGCCCAGCAATTTGAAATAATCACACGCTTAGACTCAAAAGCTGGAGCTTTGTCGAATGCATCACACCCATGGTCTACCGCTGCTTCTGTTTCTTATGCCCTTTTAATCAAGGGATACGGCGAGAGGGCAGGAAAATGGTGTTGAAGCAAAAGATGAGCCATGATCTGATGAATGGCGGAGCAGGCTCGAAGGGCTGAATGGCCTCCTCCTATTTCTTATGTTTTTAAGTGATGCAGAGACGAGGGTGATAGTGATGTGGCATTTATGCAGACACACAGGGCAGCACGGTGGCGCAGTGGCCGGCCCTGGGACTGCGGCGCTGAGGACCCGGGTTCGAATCCCGGCTCTGGGTCACGGTCCGTGTGGAGTTGGCACATTCTCCCCGTGTCTGCGTGGGTTTCACCTCCACAACCCAAAGATGTGCTGGGTAGGTAGATTGGCCACGCTAAATTGCCCCTTAATTGAAAAAAAAAAATTGGGTACACTAAATTTATTTAAAAAAAAGATTTATGCATACACACGAGAGCATAAAGTTCGTAAGTCATACTGGAATCTTCTAACAGCTGGTCCGAGGGACAGAAATTATCATCTGCATGTTGAAAATCTGACATCTGTGTCTGATAAATGGGCTATTACCGCAGAGAATTATCTCTCCCCCGGGGCATTGCCTCCTTTTCCTGGAGGAGGAATGTCTTCAGATCCTCCGATGAGCGTTAGCGTTGTGGGTCCACATGGATGGCAGCGGTTCAAGAAGGCGGCTCGCCACCAGCTTCTCATCGGGCAATTAGGGATGGGCGCCTCGCCAGGGAAGCCCGCATCCCCTTGAATGAATAAAAGAAAGAGCTTGGGTTAGACAGGGGACGATGATCGGGGAACTGTTTCCTCGTTTTCTGCAGTCCAGTCACCTCGTGGTTATCTGACAAGGAACTGGGACCTGGCCAATCGAGTTGACATCCTGAGTATTGACCTTCCAGGCAGTGAGAACTGAAGGCTCCGCTTTCAATTTCATCCAAACCACAGCCGGTATCTGAATCTGTTCCAACCCTGTGTCAGCAAAACTGAGACGGAATGCAGGTTGTATTTTAGCGCAAGCTCGCAGTAAACAACATGGGAATGGCTCAGAAACTAGTATCCTCTTTGCTCGCATTGACCTGCTTCCGTTTGTGACTATTTCTGAAGCCCCTTGAAGCACGGCCAAGCAGAAATCCTGCGCACTGTCCAGACCTGTGGAAGTCTCAACTCATGGATCTGCATCACTCTTCATGCATCTTCATGGTAGTACAGTGGTTAGGACTTTTGCTTCACCGCTCCAGTGTCTCAGGTTCGATTCCCGTAACAGCCTCCCCGAACAGGCGGCGGAATGTGGCGACTAGGGGCTTTTCACAGTAACTTCATTGAAGACTACTCGTGACAATAAGCGATTTTCATTTCATTTCATTTCATGTTTTACACATCGGGTGTTGTATTTTTTAATGTTTCCGATGTGTTTCCCTGCTGTGTTGTCCCATACTTTATTGGTGATATTCTATCCTTTTGATTTTTTAATTTCAGTACACTGAGGAACAAGCCAGGAAGCTAGGCCTGGTTGGCTGGGTAAAGAACACGTCACAAGGCACAGTGATTGGACAGGTGCAGGGAGCAGTTGAAAAGGTTAACTTTATGTGAGTAGCACGAGGCGAAAGCGTTGCATTTGTAAAATTAAATCTGTAAGATTTTAATTTGGTGGCAACTTTGCACCCTGTAGATTGTGATATGGAGGAGCTGGTTTAGCACACTGGGCTAAATCTCTGGCTTTTAAAGCAGACCCAGGCAGGCCAGCAGCGCGGGTTCAATTCCCGTTCCAGCCTCCCCGAACAGGCGCCGGAATGTGGCGACTAGGGGGCTTTTCACAGTAACTTCATTCGAAGCCCACTTGAGACAATAAGCGATTTTCATTTCATTTCGGCTGAACTGAAGAACAATACCTCTGTGACTGGATTCTTCTTCGAATCCCTGCAATGCTAGGACTTCACTGAGATTTGATTTTTATACTTTAGGGTAAGGGATCTCTGCAAGGAGTTTTTTTTTTGCTTTATTCTTTCATCGGATTTCATTTGTTGTCCATCCCCAATCGTCCTTGAACTGACTGCGGCTTGCTCGAGCATGACAGAGGGGCAGATAAGAGTCAACCACATTGCTGTGGTTCTGGAATCACATGCACGCCAGCCCAGGAAAGGATAGCGGACTTCCTTCCCTGAAATCCGTTAGCAAACTGGATGGGTTTTTACGGCAATCGACAATAGTTTCATGGTCACCATTACTGAGGCTCCCTTTTGAATTCCCATGACACCCATGTCCCGGTGGCGGGGTAAGGAACACGTCACAAGGCCGGTTATAGGGGCTGGTTTAGCACAGGGCTAAAGAGCTGGCTTTGAAAGCAGACCAAGGCAGGCCAGCAGCACGGTTCAATTCCCGTACCAGCCTCCCCGAACAGGCGCCGGAATGGGGCGACTAGGGGCTTTTCCCAGTAACTTCATTTCAAGCCTACTTGTGACAGTAAGCAATTTTCATTTTCATTCATTTCCTATGAAAGATTACATTTTTTTAAAAGATTGAAAAGTCGGTATCAGGCTCTGTGTGACACTTTGAACTGTGACATGCATCACTACGGGTACTTGTAGTTCACAAAAAGCCTTTACACCCGAGGAGGGGTGTGGGTTTACATTTGAAATTTCTGACTTATTGGCATAGAAGTTGTATTGGTGGTGAAATTGTTACGGTTTACCGCCTGCAAAACTGACAGCATCTTCTGGCATCCACCCATGCAGTTAAATGTGGAGATGTAGAAGTTGCAGTCCGTGATACCCTGCTTCTCCACAGAGTGCAATGTTGAAGACCCCACAGACTATAATCTGTAGAATCCACTTGAATTGATGTAAATGTCTCCTTCTACATTGTAGCATCACTGTCCAAACAACTCGAAACTATTACATCTTGTTGTATGAGGTGTAACTCGGGTTTTAATGATATTACTGAACACCCTCTCTGGCCCTGAAAAACTAATTTTATACAGGTGGTATGTCACAAAGTCCAATAGGATAATATTTTTTTGAAAGGTTTGTCGCTATTTCAGCTTCTACCTTAGTCCTGTGTTTGTCTCAATCTTTATATTGGTACCTGTAAAATTTGCAAAAAGAAATTGATGATCATTGCGTTTTTTTTTTCCTGATTTGCTGTCTGTGAGAATTAGAACATAGAACATACAGTGCAGAAGGAGGCCATTCGGCCCATCGTGTCTGCACCGACCCACTCAAGCCCTCACTGCCACCCCATCCCCGTAACCCAGTAACCCCTCCTAACCTTTTTTGGACACTAAGTGCAATTTAGCATGGCCAATCCACCTAACCTGCACGTCTTCGGACTGTGGGAGGAAACCGGAGCACCCGGAGGAAACCCACGCAGACATGGGGAGAACGTGCAGACTCCACACAGACAGTAACCCAGCAGGGAATCGGACCTGGGACCCTGGCACTGTGAAGCCACAGTGCTATCCACTTGTGCTGCCCCTGTTCAGTGTTATTGGCTGCTTAGCCTGCTTGATGACATCACTGCTGCTGGATGTCTGGAGATCCCTTCGTGTTGGTGCCAGAGCCAAACTAACCTTGGCAAACGAGAAATCCATAACGCAGAGATGGCTAGATCAATGTCATGAACATACTTGGAGATCAACACCATTGCTCTGCACAATATGTGCATGCTGAGGTATCTCTCGAGCATTAGCTAGCGACTGGGGCAGATTGCTTTTGTGTTTGGGTATAATTACCTGCCGTTTGACACATGGAAGCTCGCACACCTCCAGTGGAGCCTGCCAGATCATCCATTTGTTTAAGTCGATGAACAGAAAATGGGCTTCCTGATCTTCGCACCCTGTGCTCTCTGCCTGCATGATTTTTAAAAAATATTTTTATTCTCCTCCGTTTTCACATTTTCATCAAATTTACATCAACAGAGAATCAACGATAACAAATACATTGGCAGTCCCCTGGCCAGCAATCCCCTTATCCCAGCCCACCCTCACACAGCTCCCAACATTTTGTTTTAAAAAAATATATATTTTATTACAAACATGTATCAAAACAGATTACAGCGAATAAACACCCCAGGAAACATACTTCCCAACAATCAACTCTACAGTCTGTACAGATTTTTCCACGTTTTCACCCCCTCCTCCCCATGACGAACAGCCCCTCAAAAACAGTCACAAATATCCCCCACCTTTCCTCAAACCCCCTTGAAGTGCCCCTTAACTCATACTTTATCTCTCATATTAGCAAGAAGTCGTACAGGTCACCCAACCAAGCCGCTACCCCCCCAGTGGCGATGCCGACCGCCCCTCCGGTAAAATTCGGCGCCATGCAATCAGAGAGGCGAAGGCCACGACATCGGCCTTTCCTCCTCTCCATGAGCTCTGGTTTCTCTGAAACCCCAAATATCGCCACCAAAGGGTCCGGATCCACTCCCTCCTCCACTATCCTGGCTAAGACCGCAAACACTCCCGCCCAGAATCTTCCCAGTTTACCGAAACTCCAAAACATGTGCGCGTGATTCGCTGGCCCCCGCTCACACCTCTCACACTCATCTGCTACCCCCTGAAAGAACCCACACATTCTCGCCCGAGTCATATGCACCCTGTGCACCACCTTAAACTATTTCAGGCTCAATCTTGCACAGGAGGAGGTCTTGTTTACCCTACGCAGTGCCTAGCTCCTAACATTTTGAATACAGAACACCAATGAAAACGAATCACCATTAACCCATATATATCCAAACCCGCCCCCTCCCCCCAATGTTCGATGTCATCCGATTCTTGAAAATTCATGGTGAACAAGGCCCATCAGTTGGAGAACCCCCCCCCCCCGTTCACAAACATCCTCCACCCCCTCAAAAAGTCAGCTCATCCTCGCCCTTGTAAGATACGCACTGTATCAGCCCCAACCTCGCGCATGAAGTTGACGCATTCACCCTCCGGAGCACCTCACTGCCTGGGTGATTATTAACACCCAAATGTAATGGAAAGAAATTAGCTCTGCAGATTGCAGGTCCTACCTTACATCCCCTAATACAGGTACACACAGTGGTTCACCACACAGTTTGTAGAGTGGCATCAGGAAAAGATCTGGGTGCAGCGTGCGTGCTTCGGGTCGAAGTGCGACAAAGATGGCAGATGTATCAAATGTTTTGGTTCTCCTTTGCCTGCCGCAGGACAATTCTTACCGCCTACCCATGGTGGGATTCAAGCCTGGACCCCCAGAGCGGTGCTCCCGGTTTCTGGTTTATCAGTTTGCTGTCTGACACCACTAGTCTAGGGGAGTAACCTACAATTGAATTTGTGACCCCTGGTTGACAAGACCATTGACCGACAGCCGATGACAAAAGTATCGGTAACTTTTACGGTAATCGAGTATTAAAGTGTCAGTCAATGATGTAGGCAATCAATTGCTAAAGCATCAGTGACGTAGTTAATTGGGTATTGATAAGTATCAATGCCATAGACAATCAGACATTAAAATAAATGGCCTAGGTAATCAGGTATTTAAGTATCAATTGCTTGTATTAAAATATCGGTGATGTAGCTAATTGGCTAATATTACAAGTAGCTATTTAAAGTGTTCCCCTGAAGAGCACACAATCAGCTCAAGCTTCTAAAAGAAATTAATGCACTTAACCGAGGTTTAATTACTCCATCAATTAGATTGAAAGGAAAATTTAGCAAACCTGGGCCTTGGACACTGCTATATTCTGTTCTCTTCTTTTGGACACTCGAAGATCTTTTTAAGGATTTGTCCTTTCAGCTGCAGTAAACTAGGCCGGGTGTGCTATTTTTACAAGTCCATTTAGCATGAACTTGCAAAGTCATTGGGGAAAGGTGTGTGAATGCGGTCAGGTTATAATTGCACACGGTTGGTGGAATTGAAAGCTGAATTCTGCTCAACCTGCCGCGCGAACCTGATTTCTCAGGCAGAAGTCGCACATTCCCGGATAAGATCCCGGTCATGGGGCAGCAGGGTAGCATGGTGGTTAGCATAAATGCTTCACAGCTCCAGGGTCCCAGGTTCGATTCCCGGCTGGGTCACTGTCTGTGTGGAGTCTGCACGTCCTCCCCCTGTGTGCGTGGGTTTCCTCCGGGTGCTCCGGTTTCCTCCCACAGTCCAAAGATGTGCGGGTTAGGTGGATTGTCCATGCTAAATTGCCCGTAGTGTTCTAATAAAAGTAAGGTTAAGGGGGGGGTGGGGTTGTTGGGTTACGGGTATAGGGTGGATACGTGGGTTTGAGTAGGGTGATCATGGCTCGGCACAACATTGAGGGCCGAAGGGCCTGTTCTGTGCTGTACTGTTCTATGTTCTATGTTGCGCAGCTCTTACACATGGTGTGTGTCACACTGAGGGCGAAGCGAATTCTTTCAAATTAAACGGGAAGCCAACCAGCATGGGGTTGGCTACCTTTTCAAGATAGCGTGCAAGTTCCAAAGTTCATTTGACTGATGCCTGGGACGAGGTGGTAAGACCATAAGACATTGGAGCAGAATTAGGCCACTCGGCCCATCGAGTCTGCTCCTCCATTCAATCAAGGCTGATATTTTTCTCATCCCCATTCTCCTGCCTTCTCCCCATAACCCCTGATCCCCTTAATAATCAAGAACCTATCTATCTCTGTCTTGAAGACACTCAGTCAATTGGCCTTCAGTGAATTGGTTATCTTATGAGAAACGGTTGGAAAAGCTGCGCCTGTATTGATCGGAGCTTCAAAGAATGAGGTGTGCTCTTACTGAAGTATTTCAGATTGCGGGAACTTAACAGGGTGAATGCGAAAAGGTTTCTCCCTGCGGGAGAGACTAGTACTAGAGACACATTTTTTAAACTGAGGAGTCTCCCCGTTTAATACAGAAATGAGAAAACTTTTTTCTCTCGGAGAGTAGTGAATCGTTGGAACTCTCTTCCCTCGAGAGCAGTTGAAGGCAGGGCCAATTAGTATTCTTAACGGTCAGGGTCCTCTACATAGGGGACAGACTCGCATCCTTAAACAAACTGACAGAGGATGTGGACCTACCATTGGACGGCACGGTAGCACAGGGGGTAGCTTTGTTGCTTCACAGCGCCTGGGTCCCAGGTTCGATTCCCCGCTGGGTCACTGCCTGTGCGGAGTCTGCACATCTTCCCCGTGTCTGCGTGGGTTTCCTCCGGGTGCTCCGGTTTCCTCCCACAGTCCAAAGGTGTGCAGGTTAGGTGGATTGGCTGTGCTAAATTGCCCCTTGGTGTCCAAAGGTTAGGTGGGGTTACAGGGATAGGGTGGCAGTGTAAGCTTAAGTGGGATGCACTTTCCAAGGGCTGATGCAGACTTGATGGGCCGAATGGCCTCCTTCTGCACTGTAAATTCTATGAAATCTGTGATTCTATTAAATCTACTGACAGGACAGGAGCTGAGGCACCTCCAAATTATACACTTTCTCCATAAGGAGACAGCAAGGTACCCTAGGGCCCTGAAATACACTCTCCTAGAGGAACTAAACACGGACAATAAGGTGGGGGGGACTGTGGGAACACATGGATGCTTACTAGACAGGACAAGACTTCCACTGGATGGAAATTGGAGGACGAACTGGGGATGGAAGTGGGTTAGGGACTCTGCAGCAAAGCACTGAGCAGGGCCAACTCCACCACCCCCTCCTTTAGGCTAAGTCTCATGCATTTTAAAGTGGTGCACAGAGCCCGCCTGACTAGAACCCGAATGAGCAGGTTCTTCCAGGACGTGGAGGGCAAATGTGAATGGTGACAGAGGGGCCCGGCCAACCACACCCACATGTTTATGGGCCTGTCCCAGACTTTGCCGGGTTCTGGACAGCCTTCTTCGAGGCGATGTCCCCAAGATTGTGGGGGTGAGGGTGGAGCCATGCCCGAGAGTGGCAGTCTTCAGGGTATCGGACCCGAACTACATACGGGGGAAGAGGGCCGACGCCCTGGTTCCCTAATCGCACGCCGGAGAATCCTGCTTGGCTTTCATCGGCAGCACAACCCACAGCTGCGGACTGGCTTGCTGACCTTTCAGAACTTCTCCACCTGGAGAAGATTAAGTATGTCATCCGAGGGTCGGACGAGAGCTTCCACAAAGCGTGGGGGCAATTCGTCAGCCTGCTCCCCAGACCTGTTCGAGGAAAACAGCGACTAGGAAAAAAAGAGTGAAAGATAAGGGAGGGCATGCCTAAGAGACCGGGGCAGAGGACGATGGGGAGGGAAGGGATCCCAAAGAAGGCACAAAATGAGGGGAGGAGGGAAGAGCTATGCAGGCCCCCCACTCCCAACACCGGGGGGGAACAGAACATGCCTCCGACAGGGTAAGGGGAGAGGGGGAACCACGTGTAAAAACTATTGTACATAAGACATGAGGCTGCAGGTTGCCTACCACTGATCTGGGGTCACATGTAGACCTGGCTTGTAAGTATCAGATGCACTTGAGCTGCTGCTTTGTAAATACCATGTGCCTTACACATGGAACTGTTATACTGTTAAAGGTTAAAATACCAATAAAAATATTTTTTTTTAAAAAATAATATTTTAAGGCAAACATTGATTGGTTATTTTCTAACAATGGAGTCAAAGACTTCTTTTATATTTACATAGATAGAACTTACAGTGCAGAAGGAGGCCATTCGGCCCATCGAGTCTGCACCGGCTCTTGGAAAGAGGACCCTACCCAAAGTCAACACCTCCACCCTATCCCCATAACCCAGTAACCCCACCCGACACTAAGGGCAATTTTAGACACTAAGGGCATTTTATCATGGCCAATCCACCTAACCTGCACATCTTTGGACTGTGGGAGGAAACCGGAGCACCCGGAGGAAACCTACGCAGACACGGGGAGGATGTGCAGACTCCGCACAGACAGTGACCCAAGCCGGAATCGAACCTAGGACCCTGGAGCTGTGAAGCGATTGTGCTATCCACAATGCTACCGTGCTGCTCAATATTCTTCCATTGGCTGTGGCTGTCTCTGGCTGGGCCGGCATTTATTGCCCATCCTAATTGCCCTTGAACTGAGTGGCTTACTAGGCCAGTTCAGAGGGAATTTGAGAGTCAACCACATTGCTGTGTGGATCTGGAGTCACATGTAGGCCAGACTGGGTAAGGACGGCAGATTTCCCTATCTCAAGAACATTAGTGAACCAGATGGGTTTTTACAACAATCGACAAAGGGTTTCTTGGTCACCATTAGACTTTCAATTCCAGATTTTTATTAAAGGCAGATTTCACCAGCTGCCACGGTGGGATTCGAATCTGCATCCCCGGATCATCGCCCTGGGTCTCTGGATTATTAGTCCGGTTACAACACCGGGAATAGGCGGGAAGGTGGGGTTGAGGCCACAATCAGATCAGCCATGATCTTATTGAATGGCGGAGCAGGCTCGAGGGGCCGAATAGATCACCCCCTGCTCCTAATTCATCCGTTCAAAGGCAATTCATTGACTGCTTTGGGCTTCGATGCGTTACATTCACAACCGGGAAGCTAGATGATGTGCTTCGCTGTCGGATATTCAGTTTTGGGAGTGGGGGAGCAAAATGTCTTCGTATCTCAGTCGCAAGCCCCGGACAGCACGAGCAACATCTGCCGGGAAGCTGCCACTGCCCTGCCGTTTCATACACTGTCCAACGGAGGAAGCTGTTTTACCCAAACGAGATTCAGGATAAGTATGAAATTCTTCCAAAGCGACAGAAGCAAATGCAGGTTTATTGGTTCATGCCGCCTCCCCTTGTGCCTGAGCCACATTCTGTGCGAAGAAGGTAGTTGACCTAGTTTCGCTCTCTCTGTCGAATCTGTCCCCCTTCGCAGGGAACAAGACAGACAGTACTTTGCAGCAGCGTGTTGGGCTTGTGTTACTTTATCTCCTCTCCACGCCCTGATTAATTTTGGGTGCTGGTGAGAAACCCTCGCACGTTTGGATTTGGCAAGGCGATCGCGTCCTCGGTTATGTGAATGGTCACCGCCATTGAATTGGACACACAGTCACTGAAACGCTCAAAGACTCTTCAAGAAGCACTGGGGGGCTTGGTTTGCTCGATGTTTTAGTTCCTGTTGTGAATGTTTCATCCTTTCCGTTTCCTTTGGCCTTAAACCAGCGGTGCCGCTTGGACTTGCGGCTCAGCTTCCACGCCAGCGATCCTTGTTTCGCTGCCTCTGGTGGTTCAATTTTCAGCTCTTAAATCCGGAACGCAGTCTAGACGTTCCTTATAAAAACGAAATACCTGGCGACATCACTTTGAAAAGTACTTAATGGGCTATAAACCACTTTGAGATGTCATGGGAAGCCCGATAAAATAAACGATCTGGTTCACTCATGACCTTCGCGGAAGGAAATTTGCCATCCTTACCTGCTCTCTTGTGACTCCAGATCAGTGGTAGGCACCCAGCGGCCCCGGGGGCCACACGCGGCCCATCAGAGTTCTGGGTGCGGCCCACATCACATTTTGTTGACCGTTGCCCATGCGCAGAGTCGCCGCTGGTTTCCATCTGCGTAGTTTTTTTTTTCCTACCGGTATGACTGAAGTGATTCGTAGGCAAAGCGAGGGCAAGTGAAGTGAGGTACAGGCTGATTGCCCACAACATTGACCGTGAGAGCCGGGCACTCCCTCTGCCTCCAGTCATTATTCGAACTTATTCAAACCATTTCGAGTCGATGAGAGTTCTATCAGTATGTGAACGAGTCAGCATTTTCTACAACCTGTTGGGAAATATTCGGCGTGTATTAAACGCATTCGATCTATTTCAAGGGTCATGGTTAGCAAACACGCCCGGTTTCAGTCTTGCGGCCCTAGGTTGCCCAACACCACTCCAGATCCACACTGTGGCGCTAACAATTATACTCAAAGACGAGAGACATGTACAAGCGAGGCTTTATTGCAGTGTGATGCTATTCCTCCGGCTGCAACTGTAGACTAGGGTCTGAGTGACTCACACGCATATCTATACACAAGCTCCCTGTGGGCGGAGCGAGCCGGCAGGGGCTTACCGGAGGAACCTGTATTACAGGTACAGCCATACATCCCCCTACTGCAAGTATGCATATCTACAGTGGTTATCACCACACACAGCAATATGGTTGACTCTTTATTGGACTCTGAAATGGCCCCAGCAAGCCATTCAGTTCAAGGGCAATTAGAGATGGACAAACATGCTGGTCCAGCCAAGGATGCGCACATCCCATGAATGAATAAAAAAAAATACATAAATTTCAAGTCTGTCTTTCTTTCGTGGCAACATTACCTTGGTCAACACCACAAAAAATAAATACTTAAACATGACTGCATTGGTCTAAATTGCTATATTCCCGTAAATGTTAGCGGGACAGACCCGCCCACTCACCGGCAGCTATCATTCTGGTAATAAAAGCAAAATCCGGAGCAAAAACGGAAAGCGCTGGAAAAACTCAGCTTGTCCGGCAGCAGCTGTCGAGAGAGGAAAGAGTTAACTTTCTGCGTTTTCACTGAAGAAAAGTCATACGGTCTCAAAACATTCGTGTCGCTCTCCAAGGATGCTGCCAGACCTGCCGAGTTCATAAGATCATAGAATGTACAGTGCAGAAGGTGGCCATTCGCCCCATCGAGTCTGCACCAGCCCTTGGAAAGATCACCCTACGTAAGCCCACACCTCCTGCCCTATCCTGTAACCCCAACCCAACCTTTTTGGACACTAAGGGACAATTTATCATGGCCAATCCACCTAACCTGCCCGTCTTTGGACTGTGGGAGGAAACCGGGGCACCCGGAGGAAACCCACGCCAACACGGGGAGAACGTGCAGACGCCGCACAGACACTGACCCAAGCCGAGAATCGAATCCGGGACCCTGGCGCTGTGAAGGAACTTTGCTAACCACTGTGCTGCCCGGCATTTTCTGTTTTTATTGCTATCCCTTCTTACCTTCCTCTTTCTTCCCCCCTTCAAGTGGGCCGGTGAGCAGATGTTTTGGGAAGAACTCCATTTACTGACATTGATGGATATGGGCTGGAATTCTCCGTCCCTTCCGCGCCAACGTGTTTCTCCGGTCTCGCTGCGGCGAACGGAGTTTCAGATGAGTGATGTTCTCCGTTGTCGCTGACGGCGGGGAGACCCCGGATCGGAGAATCCCGGCCTCGATCGGGAACACCATCCGCTCAGCGCGGTTCGTCAATCGGAAAGTCCTTTCCGACCTAACAGCCCGCTATTTCTCAAACGGTTCCCGGGTTTTTTTTTGCCCTTGCGGCCCTGCCTTGGAGCTTGTCCCGTGTGTTGCTCTGTTATGCGTGAGGAGTTTCCTGACAGAGTTCAGTTTGCGTTTTTCAGCTTGACCTTGCACCCACTCCTCATGGTTTAATTTGCAGGCGAGCTCTGTTGCGGGCATGCTGTGCCTTCCCAATCCCACTTCCCACTTTCAACCTGACGGGAGCTGTTATTTGAGTTGTTTGCTTCTGTGCCCCAGCCACTTCATATGCTCACTTCACTGTGAAAGAATGTACAAACCAATACTTCAGCTCTGTTTGGCAGGCGTTGGACTGATGCATTGACTGTGGAAAGGTTGAGGGTAGCTTGGTCCCTTTGCAGTTGTGATTTTGCCTCGTGTGAGGGTTTGAAAAGAAAATACCAACATAAATATCTCACACAGCTCCAGTAATCTATTGTATTCCTTCATGAATTCCCCCTTAACTGTTCCAATTCAATAACAAAATCCAAGTAAAACCAGAAACCCCTATTCAAAGGTGCGGCCCAGCACATGGCACTCAAGACTTGGTATTGATACTCTTGTTTCCTTTCTAAGGGGCTGGTTTAGCAAAGTGGGTTAAACAGCTGGCTTTTAATGTGGAACAAGGCCAGCATCGCGGGTTCAAGTCCTGTACCAGCCTCCCCGAACAGGCGCCGGAATGTGGCGACTATTGCCTTTTCACAGTAACGTCATTGAAGCCGACTTGTGACAATAAGCGATTATTATTATTATTATTATTATTAAACAGCTGGTTTGGATTCCTTCCAGAAAGCAATTCTCTCTTAAGTTATCAAGCAGTCTGGAAACAGCTTTTAAACTCTTATTTCAACCTGTGCAGTACAAACCCAGTCCAAACTCAAAGCGAAAGTAAAACCCGGTGCCACAGCCTAGCTCCCAACCCAAAGCGAAAGTAAAAACCCACAGAGCCACAGCCCAGCTCCACCCACACAATGACATCACTGAATCCATGCGATAAGACAAAAATAGTTCTTAACGGGACACTCGCATGACAAGAGTGCTAATGTGAGTGTGCAGGACTATCCCAGTATTAAGGCCCCAATATGCGGCATGGTGGCGCAGTGGTCGGCACTGCCGCCTCACAGCTGCCGAGGACACGGATTCGATTCCAGGTCAACCTCCGTGTGGAGTTTGCACATTCTCCCCCGTGCCTGCGTGGGTCTCACCCACCCACAACCCAAAAAGACGTGCAGGGAAGTTGGATCGGCCACGCTAAATTGCCCCTTAATTGGAAAAAAAAATGAAGGCCCCCAATATTTGGCACCCCCGTCTGTCCATGGACTACTTGGCAAGAGGGGAAAACACCATTCGCCATGATTCCAGAACCCCCTGTGGCAACTACATCCCGAGTTGAGGAATAGTGCCCAGCAGCCTAGACCTGACAGCACGCTGGTTGTTGGTGGTAAATTTGACCGTTACAATCTTTGAGTGGCTGCTCTTGCTTCTAATTCACATGCCTGGATACCGTTTGACACTGAGCACCTCCGCCATGTCACAGGTACAAGGAGAGTGCCATCAAATACCAATGCTCGTCGTCTACGATCTCTACCAATTGGTCTTCCCTGTCTCTGGTGCCAGAGCCCAGTCATTTCTCTACTGTTTCTTTTTTGTTACAGGATGAACTGGCTGAAATCCGTGGGGAGCCCAATGTCTCGGATCGACAGAGCCAATTTCTCAAACGAGAGAGAGATCTCCAAACTGGACTTTGATATGTTCTCAACCAGATACTAAGATACCGCAACGGCTGGTGCTTGCTGGGACTTTGCTAATATCACCGTTAATGTCATTTAGCTGGGAGAGGGAGCCATTTGTAGGATGTGAGGGTTTGGAGACTTGGAAGGGAAGTAGGTTGCTTGCTATCTGTGATCTTACTTGACCCATTTTCCCCATAAATTCTGAGTCTTTGGAGGGGGGAGGGGGGGGGGGTCTTGCAGTCAACCTTCATGCATCTTTGAAAAAAAAGTACTGTTTGCACAAACCAAAATGTAGTGCTGTTCTGTTGCACCGGACCGGTTCTGAGATGGTGTTGCAAAGAGCGTTGAAGGGATGTGATCCTTCCTTTCGCATCAGGGAAAGTTGGGAGCAAATCGCTCTGTTCCTCCACCCTTCTTAAGATGTATTTTTGAATTTATTGTTCAGTTCAAATCAAGACCCGGTGGAAACCACTGCCCCCACTTTGATTTAATGCTTTTAAACGAGGTCTGCCACCAGTCTCCTGATGGTCACTCGTCTCCAGATGGTTGTACTGGTGGCAGATGAAAAGTGGATCCCTTCTGCTGTTAGAACAAGGTGGGTTGGCCGATCCACACGAGGAAGTGCAGTGTTGCATGCCAGACTCGACAACCCCATGATAATATAGTGAATGTTTTAGTGATCGCTTCGGGCAGCACTGATGTTGGCAATTCTTAAAGGCAAAAAAAAAACTCACTCGCAGTTGTTTCTGTTGAAAGTTCTTACGTTTGGTGTCAACCGACTTTATTAAACTGGGATCGTACATGCAGCGTGGAAGTTGTCCGAAGTTAATAATTTATGACCATCGTATTTATAAACTCAAGTGCCGTCTGCGGGACCAAATCGTGCAACTAAAGTTGTTTTGTGGGCGACTGCCTCTATTTTGGCCCCGTCCAACACGTCGGCCCTTCTGTTGAGTGTCAAGTCGTTCCTGCAGCCAACAATTCCTTTGAAGTTCTACCACCTGTTTTTCAACCCACCATATCCAGTGCAATAAACGACAGAAAAACAAACGCTGGAAATATGAAACGGGAAACTGGGGCTGGAATTCTCCAGCTGTTAGGATTCTCTTTCCCCGCTCTCCACGTGTTTTGCGTCAGTGGGAAATCCCATCGACGAGCGCCGGGGGTAGAGAGTCCCCCCCCCCCCCCGCCGTCAGCGGACGGCGCTGACGAGAAACACGCGGCCGGGAGAGAAATGGAGCATCCCGCCCTGAAAACGCCAGAAGTACTCAACAGGTCAGGCAGCATCTGGGCAGAGAGAAAGAGAGTCAGCTTTTCGGGTCGATGACCCTTTGTCGAAATTGGCGGAGGAGATGCAGCGGATTTTAAGCCGGTGTGGAGATGGGGGAGAAAGTGTGAGGGGGGGGAGGCAAGGACAAAAAGGGAAGACCTCTGATCAGGTGGAAAAGGGGGCCGAATGTACGGCAAAAAGTAATCGTGGAAAAGGAATGATGCTGCAAGGCTAGAGTTATCGGAGCAGTAAGGAAACAAAAGAGAGGAGCGGTGAGTTGAATCATTCAAAAACATTAAACCGAAAAGCACTGGAAATACCCACCAGGTCTGGCAGCATCTGTTGAAGAGAGAACATACACATAGGCCACTCGGCCCCATCACATCTGCTCCGCCATTAGATAAAGATCGTGGCTGATATGGGGCAGGATTTAGAGTAACCAATTCATTTTTTTCCAATTAAGGGGCAATTGAGCCTGGCCAATCCGCCTACCTTGCACATCTTTGGGTTGGGGGGGCGAAACCCACACAAACACAGGGAGAATATGCAAACTCCACATGGACAGTGACCCAGAGCCGGGATCGAACCTGGGACCTCGGCGCCGTGAGGCAGCAGGGCTAACCCACTGCGCCGCCGTGCTGCCCTGCCGTGTTTTTATTGGCAGCACACCGTTCACTGTGGGGAGAGATTCCCTCTTCCCGACGCTTGTCAGTGGGATTTCCCATTGGAGCCACCCCACGCCGTCGGGAAACCCTCGAGCGGGGATGTGCGCTGCCAGCGGGAAAAGAGAATCCCGATGACCGGAGTATCCCGGCCCAGATTGTAACATCACCTCCCGCTTACCCTAAACAACCATTAACACTCCCCCCCCCATCCTTGCTTATCAAGTATCGTGTCTACCTCTGCCTTAAAAATATTCAAGTCATTGGAGCAAGAAAGTTCCAGAGACTCACGACCCCCCGGAGGGAAAAGGTTTCCCATTTCTTGTCTTAAATGGGGCGCCCCCTTATTTTTAAAAGGTGACCCCCCCCCCCCCCCCCCCCTCCAGGTTCTCCCACACGAGGAAACATTCTCTCCTCATCCACCTCGACAAGACCCCTCAGGATGCAACCGGATCTTAAACAGAGTTAAAACTTCCAGTCACTGTGGTGATATGCATCACTATAGATACACAAGGGGTTAATGTAAATACACATAGACTAGCTAGACACTAGAGGGAGCACCAGGGACATGGCACACAGACACTCAACCAATAGGTCAGTAAGATAGGACACGACCAATGGGCATTCACGATACACACAGAGGTGACACCACCACAGGAGGGCATTACACCAACCCATATATAAAGGACACAGCACACATGATCTTCCTCTTTCCAGTGGAGACACTCAGTGAGTACAGACACAGGGTTGATTCAACATCACACCCACCACGTGGATTGTAGCAGACTGGTTTGTCAGTCTGAGTAGCTATAGAAGGATTAACAGTAGAGACGAATCCAAGTAGGAGAATTTTAAATAATTTAATAAACGTGTTGAAGTTATCTCCACGTCTGAACCTTCTTTTGTCAGAGTGAACATCAAGAAAGCAGCTTATGCTACGCCAAGAGCATAACAAGACAGTCACAACCTTCCTCATGTCTTCAGTTTTCATTGACAATTCCTTTCCTCGTGGTACATTGACCGCGTGTTTGAAAAGGGGTGGGGTGCGGTATAGGGGAAGGGGAGAGCATGAACCAGGACAGGTAGGTGGTGGGGGAGACTGAAAATGTGCTCAAAGAGACAGTGTGTATCTCTTTTTGGAAAGGGCACATAGTCTAAAGTAGAATTGGGCTCACAGAGGGAATCAAACCCCAGTCACGCCAGATGATAACGGAACCCTGGACTCCTCCATGGGCAGCTTGTCAGCACTTGTCCAAAGCTGCATTTGAGGTTAGGGGCGAGACCTCTGTCCGAACACATTAACTTCAAACCTGTGAAAACTCTGGCAAAATAAGAACCAATCAAGATTGGCACAACTCCACTACTTGCTCTGGTAACTTTTTTTAAATTAAGAGCACTCAATTTTTTTTTCCAGTTAAGGGGCAATTTAGCGTGGCCAATCCACCTACCCAGCATATCTTTTTGGGTTGTGGGCGTTGAAACCCACGCGGAAACGGGGGAGAATGTGCAAACTCCACATGGACAGTGACCCGGGGCGGGGATCGAACCCGGGTCCTCAGCACCATGAGGCAGCAGTGCTGACCACTGTGCCACCGTGCTGCCATCCACAGGTGCAATTATGCCGAGAGTTTGCACTAACTTATAGAATTCCTACATTGCAGAAGGCGGCCATTTGGCCCATCGAGTCTGCAACAACCCTCTGAAAGAGCAATCTACCGAGGCCCACGCCCCCTCCCTCTCCCCGCAACCCCACCCTACCTACACATCTTTGGACACTAAGGGGCATTTGAACACAGCCAATCCATGTAACCTGCACTTTGGACTGTGATAGGAAAACCGGAGCACACCCACGCAGACACGGGGAGAAAGTGCAAACTCCACACAGACAGTCACCCAAGGACGGAATGGAACCCGGGTCCCTGGCGCTGTGAGGCAACAGTGCTGACCATTGTGTCACCGGGCTGCCCCAATGTAAGTAAACGTCAGGCGAGGCTTGGGGAGCAATACTGTAATATTGAGAGACAGGAGAGCATATGGAGAAGGAAGCTGTTTCGCCCCTCCCCCCCGAGATGGGGGGAAGTTTTCTATTGTAAATTTTCCCACCTTAACTGCACTCGCCAGCCTAAAGATTGAGGCTGGGCGGAATAAGGCCCTTAAGCGGTCACCAAGGGCCTTGATCGGTGAAAGGACGGGATTCCCACCTGAAGCCCTGACCACCTCAGTTTGGGTTTGACTTTCCCAGCGGGACTTTCATCCATTCAATTTTAGGCCACCCCTCTCCCACGCCTCCGAACCCACCTTGGGGGAAGCGTTAAATTCAACCCTGGCTAAGGATTACTTTCCCTGTGTCCTGGAGCCAATATTTTTTCCTCAACCAACATCAGGAAAATAAGTTACCTTAAACATTTACCTGTCCTTCATCTTTCATACGCTGGATAATTATAGAATCTGAGACATTCACAGCACGGAAGAAGGCCTTTCAGCCGACAGGTAGTACTCCAGCCTAATCCCAACTTTCAACTCTTGGTCTGTAGACTTGTATGTCACGTCACCTCAAGTGTGCAAACATGTACCTTTGAAATGTCTTCCTCTGGATCCCAACAATTCCCCTCACATCTATAATGATATGTAGATAGAACAAAGAAAAGTACAGCACAGGAACACGTCCTTCGGCCCGCCAAGCCTGTGTCGACCATGCTGCCCGCCTAAACTAAAATCTTCTACACTTCCTGGGTCCGTATCCCTCTATTCCCATCCTATTCATGTATTTGTCAAGATGCCCCTTAAACGTCACTATCGTCCCTGCTTCCACCACCTCCTCCGGCAGCGAGTTCCAGGCACCCACTACCCTCTGTGTAAAAAAACCTGCCTCGTACAACTCCTCTAAACCTTGCCCCTCGCACCTTAAACCTATGCCCCCTAGTAATTGACCCCTCTACCCTGGGAAAAAGACTCTGACTATCCACTCTGTCTATGCCCCTCATAATTTTGTAGACCTCTATCAGATCGCCCCTCAACCTCCGTCATTCTAGTGGGAACAAACCGACTTTATTCAACCGCTCCTCATAGCTAATGCCCTCCATACCAGGCAACATCCTGGTAAATCTCTGCACCCTCTCTAAAGCCTCCACATCCTTCTGGTAATGTGGCGACCAGAATTGAACACTATACTCCAAATGTGGCCAAACTAAGGTTCTAAATAGGTATATAGGTATACCAGTAAAGGGTTCATTATTACATCTCAGTGTAATTCAAACACTAGAGGACACCACCAGTTCCCAGTATAAATATCAGACCTCAGGGAATCTTGGGTAGTGTTAGCAGAGGAGAGAGATCACAGCTCAAGGACTAGTTTAGATAAGAGAGGTAGCACAAGGACACCATTAGTTAATACTTAATTATAGATTAATATTTAACAGACTCAATCTTACTTTAGTAATATAGCTCTGTAGAGTGCGCGAATGCGCGGGTGAGGAACTGTGATCTAATTATTAAAATAATAATAATCACGACTTATTGTCACAAGTAGGCTTCAATTAAGTTCTGTGAGAAACCCCTAGTCGCCACATTCCGGCACCTGTTCGGGGAGGCCAGTACGGGAATTGAACCCGCGCTGCTGGCCTTGTTCTGCATTACAGGCCAGCCGTTTAGCCCACTAAACCATCGTTATTCAGTAAATCAGTTTTGCTTCTAGTTAAAGATTGGTGTTTTCTTTATCATCAACCCATCAAACCATTCTGGATCACAAGGTAAAGAGTAACGACATATTAGCACAAAGTGTAACGCAACAACATCCTTACCAAACTTCTTACCTCAGACCCCAAATCTATATCCGCTGGTTACGAACCTTTCGATCAAGGGGAAAACTGGCTTCCTAACCACACTTTCTGGGCCTGTCAGTTAGGTCTCCCCTCAGCTACCCCCCCCCCCCCCCCCCCGACCCCCTGTAATTCTCCAGTCCAAGTAACACCCCCTAATTATCTAACAGGATAAGATTTGCACAGTTGCAGGGAAATGGTGGAGGAATGGGACTGAATGAATTGCTCTTGCAATGGCCCCAACGGGGCGAATGGCCCTGTGCCATAACCGGTCTATAATCCTGTCCCGTCCGTCTGTCTGTCCTTCCTCTCCGATGTTTTTTGAATAGCGGCTTAAGCCCGCAGAAAACGTCCAAGAGTGTTTAACAGATTGGCCCAAACATTAGCGCAAAACAGCAAATTGAACCTGCCACCTTCGAGCGTGTCTGATTCAACTCTACAGCCAGATTGATTTTTTATTGGCTCTGCCATCGGGGGGGGGGGGGGGGGGGGGGGGGGGGGGACTTTAAATTTCACGATCGACTGGGTCGCAAGGAACTAAGGAAGAGGGGAACGATCTATTTTACGTGCTCCTCGCCTGACCTGTCTTGACTGACAGCTTGCCCCATCCCTCCAGGGTGCCCATTGTCGACAGGGACGGTGGCGAGCTCCGTGTCAGATCAGAACAGATCATGTCCTCTTGGCATTGCTAGCTCTCCCGACAGCTTGCCTCGCTATTGACTGTGATCTAATTACTAAAAAAAAAAAAAATCGAGGTTGCATGCGGCTGGTGCATCTGACACCATTCTGTCAGACGCCAAGAAAGGCCCTTCGCAATATCGTTCACTCCTGATTCAGAACACTTCTACCCTGAACACGAGACAGGCGGCAAATGGGTATCTCCTTCCTGTGGACTGATTGTAAAATATATAATAGATAAATAATATACTTAGATCAACCAATCTACATACAGCTTAAGGAAAGATGGTGGTAATGTCGCTTGACTTGTAATCTAAAGGCCCAGGTAAATCCCCTGGGGACAAGGGTTCAAATCCCACCATGAAGTTTCAGTTCAATTAATAAATCTGGAATGTGCCCATTGTCCCCGTGTCTGCGTGGGTCTCACCCCCACAACCCAAAGATCATAGAACTTACAGCGCAGAAGGAGGCCAGTCAGCCCATCGAGTCTGCACCAGCCCTCGGAAAGAGCACCCCACCCAAATCCACACCTCCGCCCTAACCCAGTAACCCTTCCTAACCTTTTTGGACACTAAGGGCAATTTAGCGCGGCCAATCCACCTAACCTGCGCATCTTTGGACTGTGGGAGGAAACCGGAGCACCTGGAGGAAACCCACGCAGGCATGTGGGGGGGGGGGGGGGGAGGAGAACGCGCAGACTCCGCACAGACAGTGACCCAAACCGGGAATGGAACCCGGGAGCTGTAAAGCAACAGTGCTGAGCACTTGCCAACCTGCCACCGATGTACAGGGTGGGTGGATTGGCCACTCTAAATTGCCCCTTAATTGGGAAGAAAAGAATTGGGTGCGCTAAATTTGTAACAAAAATCTGGAATGCAGAGCACGTGAAACAATCTTTTATTACTGTCACAAATCCACCTGCTTCATTAATGTCCCAAATCTGGAATATTTCGTTGGTCTCAATTGTGACCATCGATTGTCATCAGATTCACTAATGTCCTCTTTAGGGAAGGAAATCTGCCATCCTTACCCTGGTCTGGCCTAAACGTGACCCAGACCCACATACACACAGCAATGTGGTCGACTCCTAACCGCCCCTCTGAAATAGCTGAGCAAGCAGCTCAAATCAAAGGTAATTAGGGATAGAATTTTTTTCGGGAACCCCACCTATCCTTTTTTGTACCCAAGGGCAATTTAGTGTGACCAATCCATCCAACCTGCACATCTTTGGACTGTGGGAGGAAACCGGAGCACCCGGAGGAAACCCACGCAGACATGGGGAGAACGTGCAGACTCCGCACAGACAGTGGCCCAAGCCGGGAATTGAACCTGGGACCCTGGAACTGTGGAGCAACAGTGTTAACCACTGTGCTACCGTGCTGCCCAATGCTGGGCCTTGCCCAGCGATGCCCATGTTCCATGAAATAAGTTAAAATAATCATTTATAAGTGCGCTTGCAAGGACAGCACGGTGGCGCAGTGGTTAGCACTGCAGTCTCATGGCACCCAGGTTCGATCCCGGCTCTGGGTCACTGTGCGTGTGGCGTTTGCACATTCTCCCCGTGTTTGCGTGGGTTTCGCGCCCACAACCCAAAGATGTGCAGGGTAGGTGGATTGGCCACGCTAAATTGCCCCTTAATTGGAAAAAATCAATTGGGTCCTCTAAATTTATAAAAACAAAATAAGTGAGCTTGCATGTTGAATGCGGCCAAGATGTTGCTCAATGTATGAGTGTATCCAGATAGAAAATACTGCAACTCAACCTTCCCACCCCATTCTGCCTCCCATCAGATAACCTCAATTAGAAGGACATAAAAATCACAGCAGTACGCTATGCTGCCCCCTGAAATTACTCCACCATTCAGTCAGGTCATGGACAATCTACCTCCTTCTCATTGCTGCTCTTTAGTAACTTGAGGGAGCAGGCGAAAATTGAACATTATTTCAACCAGGTACAAGCGTAAAGCAACATCTTGCTCCGGCTACAATCCTCGCCGGGGAGGACTAGTTCGTCTGGTGCCCCGCTTTGGGCCGGCTTTTACCTCGTTGCATAATGAGCTCTGGGCAGGCGGCCTCAGCCTCCTACCTGGGAAGCCCGTACCCCATGCCCCCCCCCGGAAGATGAACGATGGTTTCCCCGTTGTCCTCGCGAGGGTTTATGACATGTTCCCCCCCCCCCCCCCCCCCCCCCCCCCCCCCCCCCCCCCGCTCAGTTTTGGATGGTCTCAACCGAGGCGCCTCCACCGTTCACTGACAATCAAATTTCCTAAATATTGCGACATTGAATATGGTGGCAAATGCAATTGAAAAATGTTTTAAAACATTCTATCATAGAACATAGAACATTACAGCGCAGTGCAGGCCCTTCGGTCCTCGATGTTGCGCCAACCTGTGAAACCACTCTAAAGCCCATCTACACTATTCCCTTATCGTCCATATGTCTATCCAATGACCATTTAAATGCCCTTAGTGTTGGCGAGTCCACTACTGTTGCAGGCAGGGCATTCCACGCCCTTACTACTCTCTGAGTAAAGAACCTGCCTCTGACATCTGTCCTATATCTATCACCCCTCAATTTAAAGCTACGTCCCCCCGTGCTAAACATCACCATCCGAGGAAAAAGGCTCTCACTGTCCACCCTATCTAATCCTCTGATCATCTCTCTATTAAGTCACCTCTTAACCTTCTTCTCTCTAACAAAAACAGCTCAGCCGTTCCTCATAAGATCTTCCCTCCATACCAGGCAACATCCTGGTAAATCTCCTCTGTACCCTTTCCAATGCTTCCACATCCTTCCTATAATGCGGCGACCAGAACTGCACGCAATGCTCCAAATGCGGCCGCACCAGAGTTTTGTACGACTGCATCATGATTTCATGGCTCCGAAACTCAATCCTTCTACCAATAAAAGCTAACACACCGTACGCCTTCTTAACAACCTTCTCAACCTGGGTGGCAACTTTCAGGGATCTATGTACATGGACATGCGTCACGTGCCAGGCCAGTATTTGTTGCCCTATCCCTAATTGCTCTTGAACTGAGGAGATCGCTAGACCATTCCAGAGAACATTCAAGAGCCCATCTACATTGTGGTAGGTCTGGAGTCTGTATGCCAGACCTGGTAAGAACGGCAGAGTTCATCCCCGAAAAATAATTAATAATAATCTGCGGCTCTGGGTCACTGTCCGTGTGGAGTTTGCACATCCTCACCGTGTCTGCGTGGGTCTCACCCCCCACAACCCAAAGATGTGCAGGGTAGGTGGATTGGCCACGCTAAATTGCCCCTCAATTGGAAAAAAAGAATTGGATACTCTAAAGTTATAAAATATAAATAAATAATTAATGATAATCTTTATTGTCACAAGTAGGCTCACATTAACACTGTAATGATGTTACTGTGAAAAGCCCCTAGGCGCCACATTCCGGCTTCTGTTCGGGTACACAGCGGGAGAATTCAGAATGTCCAATTCACCTAACGAGGGGCTGGTTTAGCACACGGGGCTAAATCGCTGGCTTTGAAAGCAGACCAAGGCAGGCCAGCAGCACGGTTCAATTCCTGTACCAGCCTCCCCGAACAGGCGCTGGAATGTGGCGACTAGGGGCTTTTCACAGTAACTTCATTGAAGCCGACTCTTGACAATAAGCCATTTTCATTTTTCGCAAGCACGTCTTCAGGGACTTGTGGGAGGAAACCGGAGCACCCGGAGGAAACCCACGCAGACACTGGGAGAACGTGCAGATACCGCACAGACAGTGACCCGAGCCGGGAATCGAACCTGGGATCCTGGCGCTGTGAAGCCACAGTGCTAACCACTGTGCAACCATGCTGCCCAATAGGGCATTAGTATAATAATCGACATAGTCACTGGGCTGTTCGATTCTAAACTATTAATTCAACTTAAATTCCACCATCTGCATGGGTGGGATTTGAAACCTGGGCCGGCGGACTAGTGGCATTAACACGGTGCCCCCGTCTCTCCTAACATGTCTCCTCCCACAGTCCAAAGATGTGCGGGTTAGGTGGATTGGCCATGCTAAATTGCCCGTAGTGTCCTAAAAAGTAAGGTTAAGGGGGGGTTGTTGGGGTACGGGTATGGGGTGGATACGTGGGTTTGAGTAGGGTGATCATTGCTCGGCACAACATCGAGGGCCAAAGGGCCTGTTCTGTGCTGTACTGTTCTATGTTCTATGTATGTTCTATGTGTGCCCAAACTGACCTTATTCCAGAGGCGGCAGGAGCCACTTGCAGCGGCTGCCCGAGCTGCCAAAGAACATGTCGCTTCCATCACTACCCATTATCAATTGGAAAATGAGGTGGGGAATGGAACTGAAGAAGAGGGAGCTACCAAGGAGCCAGTGGCATCTTTACATGATTCCCCAGCCTTTTATCCTTCCTATCGTCTCCAGCAGTCCATTCCAATTACAGGATACTGCGAGGCCCGGATAGAGTGGACGTGGAGAGGATGTTTCCGCTTGTCGGAAAAACTAGAAGCAGAGGTCACCATCTCAGACTGAAGGGACGATCCTTTAAAACAGAGATGAGGAGGAATTTCTTCAGCCAGAGGGGGGTGAATCTGTGGAACTCTTTGCCGCAGAAGGCTGTGGAGGCCAATTCACTGAGTGTCTTTAAAACAGAGATAGATAGGTTCTTGATTAATAAGGGGATCGGGGTTATGGGGAGGAGGGAGGAGAATGGGGATTAGAAAAATATCAGCCATGATTGAATGGCAGAGCAGACTCGATGGGCCGAGTGGCCTAATTCTGCTCCTATGTCTCATGGTCTTACTCCATGCTTTGTTCTGTCCTTATGTTCCAACACAATGTGGTTCCGCAGTTTGCTTTTTGCCAGTTTTAACCTGCGCTCCCTTGCCCTACTTTCATGACATACTTTGGGAGAGTGTTCAGGATGTACTCTTTTTACCTCATCCACTGCTTTGAATAAGCTCACCACTCAGCTGCTTCCTCTCACGTTGGAAGACCCGACATCGAAGCATTCTTTCCTCGTAATTCACTCCCTTTTTCTGGGGCTGGAGGAACGGGAAGGACACGTTTTGAATTTTCTGACACGGGCTGTTCCTTACTGGGCCTCATTTCAAGGGGCTTTTCACAGTAACTTCATTGAAGCCTACTCGTGACAATAAGCGATTTTCATTTCATTTCATTTCACCTGTTGAGCTCCCACCCACCCCCAGCTCCTCTGCACTGCCTTTTAGCCATTGATTGTCTAACCTCAGCTTCAACATCAGCCTTTAAAGGACGGTGGCTGGGGAAGCACAGTGGTTAGCACTGTTGCCTCACAGCGGCAGGGTCCCAGGTTCGATTCCCGGCTCGGGTCACTGTGCGGAGTCTGCACGTTCTCCCAGTGTCTGCGTGGGTTTCCTCCGGGCGCTCCGGTTTCCTCCCACAAGTCCCGAAAGACGTGCTTGTTAGGTGAATTGGACATTCTGAATTCTCCCTCCGTGTACCCGAACAGGCGCCGGAATGTGGCGACGAGGGGATTTTCACAGTAACATCATTGCAGCGTTAATGTAAGCCGACTTGTGACAATAAAGATTATTATATAAAAACAAGCTTCTTCCTCGACCGTCCTGTGCGGCATTCGTCTGTTCGAAGATGAGGTCGTTTTCAGAGACATGGGGCGGGATTCTCTGCCCCGCCGCGCCACGTTTCTGCCTCGACCGGCCGGCGGCATTCTCCGTTACGCCGGCTGGTCAGCGGGGTTTCCCATTGCGGTGCAGCCCCACGCCGTCGGGAAACCACCGGGGCGCCGGCAAAACAGAGAATCATGTCGGCGGAGAATCCGGCCCATGAAATCAAGTATCGCTTATTGTCACGAGCAGGCTTCAAATGAAGTTACTGTGAAAAGCCCCTAGTCGCCACATTCCGGCGCCTGTTCGGGGAGGCTGGTACGGGAATTGAACCGTGCTGCTGGCCTGCCTTGGTCTGCTTTCAAAGCCAGCGATTTAGCCCAGTGGGCTAAACCAGCCCCTCAGATTGCTAATGAAGTTTTAACCTTATTGATTTTCTTATAAACGGAGAATTAACTAAACCTGGCTTGAGAAGAGGCAGCAGTTCAGACTGGCGGTGCATGGGCAGTGTGGGGGCAATGCCAGGGGGCACAGCCTGGACATTTCCATGACCCCCTTCCCCCCACCGGGAGCTGTACCTAAATGTGCCTCTGCCCCCCCCCCCTCCCCCCCTCCGTCCAGCGGGTTCTATACGCCAGGTCCTCATTTGTCAAGACCTGTTGTAAAAACCGCCAAGTTGATGTCTTGTGGGAGGGGAGGCTCGTCCCTACGTCGGGTGTGTGTGTGTGGTGGGGGGGGGGGGGGGGGGTGTGATAAGGCGAAGAGGCCCGACAGAGACGTGAATTAAATGAAAATCGTTTATTGTCACAAGTAGGCTTCAAAGTAGGGCAGCACGGTAGCATAGTTACTTCACAGCTCCAGGGTCCCAGGTTCGATTCCCCGCTGGGTCGCTGTCTGTGTGGAGTCTGCACCTTCTCCCCCGTGTCAGCGTGGGTTTCCTCCGGGTGCCCCGGTTTCCTCCCACAGTCCAAAGACGTGCAGGTTAGGTGGATTGACCGCGCTAAATTGCGCATTGTGTCCAAAAAGGGTAGGTGGGTTTACTGGGTTCCAGTATAAAGGGGATAGGGTGGAGGTGTGGGGCTTAAGTGGGGTGCTCTTTCCAAGGGCCGGTGCAGAATCGATGGGCCGAATAGCCTCCTCCTGCACCGTAACAATCCTGTGTGTAATTTAATATAAAGTCTAACTTCTCACAATCACAAGGTAGCAGACAGCTTAGCGGCAATACGGAATGAAATGAAATGAAAATTGCTTATTGTCACGAGTAGGCTTCAATGAAGTTGCTGTGAAAAGCCCCCTAGTCGCCACATTCCGGCGCCTGTTCGGGGAGGCCGGTATGGGAATTGAACCCGCGCTGCTGGCCTTGTACTGCTTTACAAGCCAGCTATTTAGCTCACTGTGCTGAACCAGCCCCAGTCAATATTTCATGGCAGCAACCCCATTGCACTTCTCCCCGTGTCTGCGAGGGTTTCACCCCTTCCCCCCCCCCCCCCCCCCCCCCGCCCCCCACAACCCAAAGATGTCCAGGGGGTAGGCGGATTGGCCACCGTAAATTGCCCCATGAATTGGAAAAAAATAATTGGGCACTCTAAATTTATTTGAAAAAAAAGGGACCCCGATGCATTATTGGCGGAGGGCGGGGACAATAGCAACGGGAAGTCACGCCGGGGCAAAGAGCTGTTTTGGGATTCTCCTCCCCCTCTGGAATTCTCGCCTGCCAGAAATGGGGGTGGAAATCCCCACCCCCCCCCCCCCCCCCCCTCCCCCCTCCCCCCCACCGGATGGAGGAAGAGAATTGCAGAGTCCCACAAGGTTCTGACAGAAGATAACTTTTTTTTTCATCTCTGTCTCAAATGGACGAACCCTTATTTTTAAACTGTGACGACCCCCCTACCCCACCCCGATTCTATAATCAGCGAGGGCAGAATCATAGAACCATCGAACTTACAGTGCAGTGGGAGGCCATTCGGCCCATCGAGTCTGCACCGGCCCTTGGAAAGAGTGTCCTACTCAAGCCCCACACCTCCAACCCATCCCCGTAACCCAGTAACCCCACCTAACCTTTTTTGACACTCAGGGCAATTTATCACGGCTGATCCACCTAACCTGCACATCTTCGGACTGTGGGAAGAAACCGGAGCACCCGGAGGAAACCCACGCAGACACGGGGGAGACCGTGCAGACTCCGCACGGACAGCGACCCAGCGGGGAAATCGAACCCGGGACCCTGGAGCTGTGAAGCAGCAGTGCAACCCGTTGTGCTACCCCCCCCCCCCCCCCCCCACCCCACCCCAGCCGAGTGGCCTGCCGTCGCTGTTTAACCTTTCTAAACGGACAAATGGCACAGCTCTGAGGGCAAGAAAAATGTGGAGCCCGTGGTCTGCGGAAGAGTTGGGGAAAGGACGGGGAAGAAGAAATGAGAACGAGGAATGTTTTTTGAAAAACCTTCTCGACCTCGCATTGTGGAAGTTGCAATAATCTGCGATTGCCGCCTGCAGTTTCGGGCTGCTTTGTAAAGTAAACACTGGGAACGGTCACAGGCTGGAATCCATGGGAGTTGCCGCTGATTTGTAGCTGTGGAGATAGTGGGGATTGTTTGCTTTGACAGAGGAGGCCATCTGGCCTTTGTCACCGCGATCGCACAGCTGCTGCCCGGAGTCTCTCGCAAAACTTACTCTGTTCAACATAAGTGACCGGAACGAGGCAGCGCAATTTGAAAAGCCCAAGACTCAAGAGGCCAACCCAAAGCGTGGCAGCTTTTGCACAAGACGGCTATTCTTTCACAAGGTTGCGGTCTGATTGGCTGCTGCCGCCGTCTCTCACTGCTGCGGTGTCAGCCGTTGTGGGTAGCTCTCTTTCTCCTAAATACTAAACACATTCAAATGGTCATTGGATAGGCATATGGACAATAAGGGAATAGTGTAGAGGGACTTTAGAGGGGTTTCACAGGTCGGCGCAACATCGTGGGCCGAAGGGCCTGTACTGCGCTGTAATGTTCTATGTTCTATGAGCCAGGTGGTCGTGGATTCAAGTCCCACTCTGGAGAAATTCGACACACCATCGGGTCTGACGCTCCCGTACCAGAGCAGGGAGAATACAATCATAGAATCACTGCGTGCAGAAGGAGTACATTCAGCCCGTCGAGTACAGGCTTGGAGGGCCGAAGGGCCAGTTCCTTTGCTGTATTGTTCGTTGTTCTTTTGAGTCTGCACCGAACTAGGTACATTCCCCCCCTCCCACTCTATCCCTATAACCCAGTAACCCCACCGAATGTTTTGGACACTAAGGGGCAATTTTATCGTGGCCTATTCACCTAACCCGCACATCTTTGGACGGCAGGAGGAAATTGGAGCACCCGGAGGAAACCCACGCAGACACAGGGGGGGCGGAACATGTGCAAACTCCACACAGACAGTCATCCGAGGCCAGAATCGAACCCGGGTCCTGGACGCTGTGAGGCAGCAGTTCTTTTTAAAAGTAAATTTAGATTACCCAATTTTTTTTTTCCAATTAAGGGGAAATTTAGCGCGGCCAATCCACCGACCCGCCGCATCTTTGGGTTGTGGGGGCGAAACCCACGCAGACACGGGGAGAATGTGCAAACTCCACACGGACAGTGACCCAGAGCCGGGATGGAAGCTGGGACCTCGGCGCCGTGAGGCAGCAGTGCTAACCCACTGCGCCCACCGTGCTGCCCTCACTCCTATTCATTGCCCAGACAAATGGTGGTCCAGAGTTGCCAGGCGCTGAGCAACATGCATAGAACAACTGGGATGAGTAAAGAAGCTTGCTGAATCTAACCCCCCCCCCCTTTCATTTTCTTTTCTGCTGAGGTTTTCACACACGATATCGGCCAGCTGTGGTCACAGGACAGCCTCTGCTTCCTTCCGGCCAGGCTGCAGTACAGGCCTAACGGAGTGGAACGAACGGCGGCCTTCCTCAAAGCTTCCTCAAGCAGCACCCCTTTCTGACCTGGTCTTTTACTGCATCGCTGTTTGTGGGTGCCTGCAGCAGAGAGATTGACCTCCGCGCCTCCCTGCCTCAACAAGTGGCTGCCCTTCAAAAGTATTCGGTCGGTTGAATACGCTTTGGGATGCCCCTGAGGACGCGGAAGACGCTGGATGAATGCAAGTTTCCTTTGGCCTCAGCGACCTCGGGGTCAGGAGGGTTGTTGCTTTCTAGTCGCTCTTCAGTACACCTGCTTGGGAGGCGGGTGTGGTTGTAGATATCAGGCGAGCACGCAGGTGCAGCCTCCCCGAACAGGCGCCGGAATGTGGCGACTAGGGGCTTTTCATAGTAACTTCATTTGAAGCCTACTCGTGACAATAACCATTTTCATTTTCATTTCATATGAACAGTAGGCCATTCAGCCCCCTCAAACCTGCCATGCCCTTCAACTGGATCATGGTTGACCAGCCATCTCCACGCTGCCTTGCCCACACGTATCCCCACATCCCTTCGACGTCATTGGGATCCTGACATCTATCCATCTCTTTACCTTGAGCACACGCAATGATTGAGCCTCCGCAGGGGGTGGGCGGACGAGAATTACAAACGTTCCCCGCCTTCCCGAGTGAAGGAACACCTCCTCAGCTCAGCTCCAAGTGACCCGCCCCTCATTCTGTGATTGTGGGTGGGGTATGCCAGCGCGGCCCACCGCTGGCCAGGAAATCCCTGCCCAAGACCAACCGCTGGCCAGGAAATCCCTGCCCAAGACCAACCGCTGGCCAGGAAATCCCTGCCCAAGACCAACCGCTGGCCAGGAAATCCCTGCCCAAGACCAACTGACCCTCAGCCGGTCCATCAGAGCTTCTGTCCCGCCCGTGAAGAATGCCGGCAAAAGATTCTCCCCGTGCCTGCGTGGGTTTCGCCCCCACAACCCAAAAATGTGCAGAGTAGGTGGATTGGCCACCGCTAAATTGCCCCTTAATTGGAAAAAATAATTGGGTAATCTAAATTTTAAAAAAAAAGAATGCCGGCAAAGGGCGGGGCTGGAAAATCCCACCCCGTTTCCCCTGGTTCTCGATACATGTGCCTCCCACCACCCCACCCCCCCCCCCCACCCCCAACCCCCCCCCCCCACAATGTGAACATCCTTTCTGCGTGTTGATTATATCACCTCTCGTTTTTCTACCTCCAGAGAATTCGGGCTCTGCCTCTTCGATCTCCCCTCATCGGACAGTCCCGACGTAGGCATAGAAGTCCGGAGGCCATTCGGCCCATCGAGTCTGAGCCGACCCTTGGAAAGAGCAGCCCACACTTCCACCTTATCCCCGCAACCCAGCAACCCCACCCAATCTTTTTTGGACACTTAAGGGGCAACCTATCACGGCCAATCCACCTCAACTGCACATCTTTGGACTGTGGGTGGAAACCGGAGCCCCCGGAAGAAACCCACGCAGACATGGGGTGGGGGGGGGGGGGGGGAGAACGTGCAGGCTCCCCACAGACAGTCACCCAAGGCCGAAATCGAACCCGGGTCCCTGGAGCTGTGAAGCAACAGTGCTAACCACTGTGCTACCTAGGAATTACTCTGGTCAACACCAGGACGTGACTCACCTGTGTGTGATGCCTTCCAAGTCCATCAGCCTGGCGGCACTGAAGTAATTTCTTTTTTTTTTCAATTTAAAGTTCCTAATTTTTTTTCCCCCCCAATTAAAGGGCAATTTAGCCGGGTCCCCTGCACATCTTTTTGGGTTGTGGGGAGGGGGGGGGGGGTGAGACCCACGCAGTAGAGTGTGCAAACTCCACACGGACAGTGACCCAGGGCCGGGATCGAACCTGGGACCTCGGCGCCGCGAGGCAGCAGTGCTAACCGCCGTGCCGCCCCCCCTTAAGTAATGTCAATGATTGGCCGTGTTGGCGAAATGCCGTGGTACCCCGCGCCGCCATGAATCAACCCGTACGCCTCACGGCGGCAGACTAGTTAAAAGCATTGAAACGAGTTAAAAAGCTGGTGGGGGGGGGGGGATTTTTTTTTTTTTCCCGGGCCGTCGGGGTCGAACAGAGGTCTGACGGCTGCCCCCGAGGCTGTCGTCAGCCTAATCCTAACAATAACAAAGGCTGTCGGCTGGCAGGAAGGGCAAATGGAGCGGAAGGATGAACAGTCACTGTGTGCGATCACAGGCCCGTGCTCCTGACAAACCGCATCTGACGCGTCCCATTCAGGCAGGGCGCAGCAGGCTCTGCCCCTGAATGAAAATCCCCAGACACGCTGACTGTGGAGGTATTTGACTTTTGCACAGGGCCCTGCTTCGTCAGCGAGCGTGCAGCGCTGCCGGGGTGGGGGTCCCGTAAATCCGCCGGACACAGATTCAATCTAACGGGCAAGGGGGGGGGGAAAGAAAAATCCAGGGGCGATGAGGACAAACCTTTTCACTCAGCGCCTTGTGGAATGCACGGACTGACAGCAGCAGGGTAGCATGGTGGTTAGCATAAATGCTTCACAGCTCCAGGGTCCCAGGTTCGATTCCCGGCTGGGTCACTGTCTGTGCGGAGTCTGCACGTCCTCCCGCTGTGTGCGTGGGTTTCCTCCGGGTGCTCCGGTTTCCTCCCACAGTCCAAAGATGTGCGGGTTAGGTGGATTGGCCATGCTAAATTGCCCGTAGTGTCCTAATAAAAGTAAGGTTAAGGGGGGGTTGTTGGGTTGCGGGTATAGGGTGGATACGTGGGTTTGAGTAGGGTGATCATGGCTCGGCACAACATTGAGGGCCGAAGGGCCTGTTCTGTGCTGTACTGTTCTAAGTTCTAAGACAAGGGGCGATCGCAGATTGAAGAGGGCAGTGGAACTGCAGATTGAATAATAACTTTGGAAAGGAAATTGGACCTGTGTTGAAAAGTGAGGAAAATTGCTGGGCCACTGGTGAAATGAGCAGGGGGGGGGGTGTCATAATATACACCAGTACATCGTGGTGCAGACACACACACTGAGGGACACACACAGGGACCAATCAACATGTACAAACACCGCAGCCAATCACCAGTTAGAATACACACACCATAAAGGCAAAGGGCAGCACGGTTCCCGCTCATTCTGGGTGCTGCCTCTCAGTGTAACAGGAACTCATCCAGCCCAGCACGGACTCACACCACGTGCTGAGGGAATCAACTGGTTCGGACAAGGCTTGGGTCTCTAGTTTAAGTTAGCATCATTTAGACCCACAGTCATCGTGTGTTAGTTAGTTAGAAGTTAGTTAATAAAATTGAGTTGAACCTTCATCTGTGTTGGAAGTGCCTGTTCATCTCTCACGTCTATGCCAGCCAACACTTCAGGGGGATTGAAGCTAACTGGAAAGCTCTTTCAGTGTAGGAGGAAAGGAAGGTTAGGAGTTGCTTATGTTCTGAAATCCTGGGAAAGAATGAGTTAATTTGGGAACGCAGGAGCTACTGATTCGTAGAAGCAGAATCACAGCACAGCAAGAGGCCATTCGGCCTGCCATGCCCGCACTGTCTCTCCCCAAGAACAAATCGCCTGCCTTTTTCCCTGATGGCCCTGAAAACTTGCGTGGGTAAGCATGGGTAGCTCGGTAGCACAAGTGGATAGCACCGTGGCTTCACAGCGCCAGGGTCACAGGTTCGATTCCCCGCTGGGTCACTGTCTGTGCGGAGTCTGCATGTTCTCCCCCCGTGTCTGCGTGGGTTTCCTCCGGGTGCTCTGGTTTCCTCCCACAGTCCAAAGACGTGCAGGTTAGGTGGATTGGCCAAGCTAAATTGCCCTTAGTGACCAAAAAAGGTTAGGAGGTGTTATTGGGTTACGGGGATAGGGTGGAGGTGAGGGCTTAAGTCGGTCGGTGCAGACTCGATGGGCCGAATGGCCTCCTTTTGCACTGGATGTTCTATGTTTAAAACCATTTCCTCGCCAATCCCAGTTGATTGAATAAACTGGGATTGTTTTCCCTGGAGAGACGGAGGCTGAGGGGCGACCTGATAGAAGTTTATAAAATTATGAGGGGTATAGATAGGGTGAACAGTTGGAGGCTTTCTCCCAGGGCGGAAATGACAATTACAAGGAGGCACAAGTTCAAGGTGAGGGGGGAAAGGTTCAGTGGGGATGTGCGAGGGGGAAGTTTTTTACACAGAGGGTGGTGGTGGCTTGGAATGCACTGGCAAGTGAGGTAGTTGAGGCAGATACGTTAGCGAACTTTAAGACTTATCTGGATAGACACATGAACAGACGGGGTATAGAAAAATACAAGCGGTTGGTCTAGATAGGGACACGTGATCGGGGCAGGCTTGGAGGGCCGAAGGGCCTGTTCCTGTGCTGCATTGTCCTTTGTTCTTTGTTCTATTATGTCTTTTGGAAACCACGATTGAATTTGCCTCAATAATAATCTTTATTATTGTCACAAGTCGGCTCACTGCAATGACATTACTGTGAAAATCCCCTCGTCGCCACATTCCGGCGCCTGTTCGGGTACACGGAGGGAGAATTCAGAATGTCCAATTCACCCAACAAGCACGTCTTTCGGGGACTTGTGGGAGGAAACCAGAGGAAATGCACGCAGACTCGGGACAGAACATAACCACGTTTTCTCTGATGTCACCTCCGGTTCTTTTTGCCAAGCGCTTGTACTTTGGCGTACTCTGAAGCTTGACCCTGCTGCACTGTCAATGACCACAAGGACGAGAGTAGTGGAATAATCGAGGCTTTATTGAGCAAAGAAGTTGTGCCTCCTGTAGCTGGAAACAGAATGGCTGCAGCACCGGCGAGCACACACATTTATACTCCGCCTACTGGGCGGAGCCAGCAGGCAGGGATTTACCCATGTACCTCTACTTGTCTTACCGTAATACATATAATATTGCTAGTGGTGACTACCACAGACCCTTCCAACATTGGAAACAGTTTCTCCCTCTCCCCCCCCCCCCGCTCCAGATTTTGAACACTGTCAAATCGCTTCTCGACATCTCTTCTCTGTGGAGAACAGAACCCAGCTTCTCCACTGTGGCCCCCTAACTGGAGTCTCTCATTCCTGGCACCATTTTCCGTAACCTTTTCCGCAACATCCTCCAATGCCTTTACATACCACCCTTCCTGAAGCGATGCGCTCGGCTGAGACGGAACCAGTGCCAATAAAGATTCACCATCATTTACTTGCTTTTGCACATTTTTGTCCCCTATTTATAAAATTCCAGGTCCCAAATGCCTCAGTAACCGCTTTCTCAACCTGCTGTGCAATTTGTGCACAAATAACCATTGTCCCGCCATTCAATTTTATCATGGCTGTACTGTACCTACACTTGGTTTACCGGCCTTAGCTCGAGGGCCGGGATTCTCCCCTACCCGGCGGGGTGGGGGGTCCCGGCGTGATGGAGTGGCGTGAACCACTCCGGCGTCGGGCCGCCCCAAAGGCGCGGAAGTCTCCAGCCGGGGCCGAAAGGACTTCGCCGGCCGGCGTACGTCCGCGCAAGCGCCGGAGCATCAACGGCTGCTGGCGTCATCCCGGCGCATGCGAAGGGGAGGGGGCCAGTCCACCTACCCCGCAGATCTTTGGGTTGTGGGGGCGAAACCCACGCAAACACGGGGAGAATGTGCAAACTCCACACGGACAGTGATCCAGGGCCGGGATCGAACCTGGGACCTCGGCGCCGTGAGACTGAAGTGCTAACCGCTGCGCCCACCGTACTGCCCACTAAATTATATAGATAAGGTGAACCCGGAATAGCTGAATCAGGTCAGAGGGACAAGATGAAATAAGCGAAAAGTAAATGTGAACCATTTGATTGAAGATGGATTGAAATGCCTTTGTTCAAAGGGCGGCAGAGATCCGGAACGACCGACCCAAAACTTATAATGCAATGCCAGAGCTGAGGGGAGTATAAAGTGCGTTTGTGCACTGGTTCGAACGCCAGAGGGATTAGCTTTACTCAGCTAAACGACTTTTCACACTTGACTTTTTCTTCGATTGCCTGAAAGATTGATGGGAAATGACCAAGAGCTGATCTCGGAGCAAGATAAAGCCTCGAACCAGACGAGGCCGCGTTGCGGCTGGTCTGAAGAATTCCAAGGGGTCCCAGGACAAACAACTAAAGGATCCTCGAGAACCAACAAAAGCTATTCGGCATCTCCCTACTTATTAATATTGCAACGTTATTGAGTAAATGCTTAATGTTTTGATGTGAAACCCTGTCTGTCATTTTAATAGAGATGATGTTCTATGGTCAGATAGGCTTCAGATGGTTTCACAGGTCGGCGCAACATCAAGGGCCCAAGGGCCCGTACTGCGCTGTAATGTTCTATGTTCTATGTTTATGAAAGGGCTGCCTTGTGAATGAGCTGAGTGACATCCATTAATACATTCCTCAGCTCACATCCCTTAATCTTTCCACATACAAACGTGCAGGGACTCTCTTTCGAACCTATTTGCGCCGCCCTGAAAATCCTTATAAGAAACGTACATGTTTTTGTGCCTAGTTTCTACCCAAAACCAGGAGAAACCAGTCCAAAGATGTGTGGGTTAGGTGGATTGGCCATGCTAAATTGCCCGTAGTGTAAGGTTAATGGGGGGATTGTTGGGTTACGGGTATACAGGTTACGTGGGTTTAAGTGGGGTGATCATTGCTCGGCACAACATCGAGGGCCGAAGGGCCTGTTCTGTACTGTACTGTTCTATGTAAATGGCGGACAGCTTCCTCTCAAATGCTGCGACATGAGCACCTTCTAGGCAAGGTATTGACCCAAAGTTGCTGCCATTTCCTTCCTGTATGGAACTTGTTTTAAGTCCGTCCGAGGGCGGCGAGGTGGCGCAGTGGTTAGCACCACCTACTCAGGGCGCCGAGGACCCAGGTTCGATCCCAGCCCCGGGTCACTGTCCGTGTGGAGTTTGCACATTCTCCCCGTGTCTGCGTAGGTCTCAAACCCCCCCCCCCCCCCCCCCCACAACCCATAAAGATATGCAGGGTTAGGTGGATTGGCCACTCTAAATTTCCCCTTGATTGGAAATAAAGAATTGGGTGCTGAAAAATTTACTTTAATAATTAAATAAATAAAATCCGCCCAAGGCCACACCAATCCCTTTCTCACCCTACCTCTGTAATCCCCGCCAGCTCTACAATCCTTCAATCCTGGCCTCTTCCCCAATTTTTCGTAGCTCCACCATTGTTGGCCGACCCTTCGGCCGTCTCGGCCTCTTCACCTCTCTACGTCGCTCTTTTTTCAGACCAGGGGCGGGATTCTCCGACCCCCCCCCCCGGGCCGGGTCGGAAAATCGCCGTGGGCTGGCGTCAATCCCGCCCCCACCGTGTCCCGAATTCTCCGCCACCAGAGATTCGACGGGGGGGACGGGAATCGCGCCGGTCGGCGTGGCCCCCCCCACGCGATTCTCTGGCCCACGATGGGTTGAAGTCCCGCCGCTGTCAACCCTCTCCCGCCGGCGGGAATCAAAACACCTACCTGACCATTCACCATTATTAAAGATTAAATCAGCAGCCCCTTCTACAGCATTCAGATATGCAGTCTGTCATGTGAGAGTACCTTTAAGAAATGGGTGTTTAAGAAAGGTACCTTTAAGAAATGTTTGGCTGCTCATGTTACTGCAGTGATGTCAGAGTGTGGGTGGAGCTGAGCTCTGGTTCTGCTTTTTAGTTTCAGTTTGAGAAAAGCTTGGGTGTGGCTGCACTGCCGTTGATCTCTGCCATCCAAAGACTATCTATGGATCATTTGGGTGAACTCAGAATTGTAAAACGGTCTCAACATTGAATGTGCTGTGCGGAGTCTGCACGTCCTCCCCGTGTGTGCGTGGGTTTCCTCCGGGTGCTCCGGTTTCCTCCCACAGTCCAAAGATGTGCGGGTTAGGTGGATTGGCCATGCTAAATTGCCCGTAGTGTCCTAAAAAGTAAGGTTAAAGGGGGGGTTGTTGGGTTACGGGTATAGGGTGGATACGTGGGTTTGAGTAGGGTGATCATTGCTCGGCACAACATCGAGGGCCGAAGGGCCTGTTCTGTGCTGTACTGTTCTATGTTCTATGTAAACCTAATGTGCTCCTGTTTAAAGGTTTGTTAAGTCTTTTGGATGGTAAAAGGATAGCATACAGGATATTTAGTGTTCTATTCTTTGGGGGGGTGTATTTGAATTGATGGTTGCTAAAATGTTCACTTTGTTTTAGAAAGGTTAACTTGAGTTCATAGAATAAACATTGTTTTGTTTTAAGAACCACGGGTCCATTTTCTGCTGTACACCTGGAGAGTGGGCCGTGTGCTCCCCATACCACAATCTTTGGGGTTCCCTAACATTATTGGGCCCATAACATTATACCATCTGCAAAATGGGACTCACCAGGGCTCCTGAGGCTGTGCCTTCCAAGCCCACCACTGCTACCATTTAGGAGGACAAGTCAGTGGACAGATGGGAACACCACCGCCTTGAAGTTCCCCTCCAAGCCACACACCATCCTGACTTGGGAAAATATCGCCGTTCTTTCAATGTCACTGGGTCAAAGGCCTGGAAGTCCCCCCCCCGTCCCCCCGTCCCCCACCCCAAATACATCACGGGATTCAGCAGTTCAAGAAGGCAGTTCACCATCAACTTCTCAAGGTCAATCAAGGATGACCGAACCAGCATCCTGTAAACGAATCAAAAATAATTCTATGGCTGAATTTTGCAAACGGGGAATAAGTTGCCATTCTTAATGGCAAATACCGGTGCAACAAAATAAGTTAGCTCCTTCGCTGGCATCCAACGCAACGCAATTGGTTTCAATGAACAGATTGACTGAATTAGGGACTGTTTAGCACAGGGCTAAATCGCTGGCTTTGAAAGCAGACCAAGGCAGGCCAGCAGCACGGTTCGATTCCCGTACCAGCCTCCCCGAACAGGCGCCGGAATGTGGCGACTAGGGGCTTTTCACAGTAACTTCATTGAAGCCTACTCGTGACAATAAGCCATTTTCATTTCATTTCATTTCTCCTCTACATTATAAATGATAATAAACAGGGCGGTTAGCGCAGTGGGTTAGCGCTGCTGCCTCACGGCGCCGAGGACCCGGGTTCGATCCCGGCTCTGGGTCACTGTCCGTGTGGAGTTTGCACATTCTCCCCCGTGTCTGCGTGGGTTTCGCCCCCACAACCCAAAGTGGGTGCAAGTTAGGTGGATTGGCCACATTAAATTGCCCCTTAATTGGAAAAAATGAATTGGGTACTCTAAATTTATTAAATAAATAAATAAATGATAATAAACAGGGCGGAACGATGGCGCAGTGGTTAGCGCTGCTGCCTCACGGCGCGGAGGACCCGGGTTCGATCCCGGCTTTGGGTCACTGTCCGTGTGGAGTTTGCACATTCTCCCCCGTGTCTGCGTGGGTCTCACCTCCCACAAACCACAGATGCACAGGATAGGTGGATTGGCCACGTTAATTGCCCCTTAATCGGAAAAAAATAATCGGGTACTCCAAATTTTTTTAAAAAATAAATGATAAGAAATAAATGACAGCGGTAGCTTTAAGTATTATCGTTCAGACAGCGACGCGAAGAACATCTGTTACTTTGAAAGCATCTTTCAGCATTTCACCATCGGTCTGCTTTGCTATGGAAGCCATCAGTTCTAAACATTTCTTTTTTGGTAAACAGGAAATGGGTCATTTGGGTGGAATTCTTATCTGAATGTTCCCTCTTGGGAAGGGAATGCAAATTGGGAACAGAAATTGAGGTGGTGGGGGGGGGGGGGGGGGGGGGGGGAGAAAGCATGCAAGGACAGGCCGTTGTCTCAGACGCTCCCCCTGCATTGACAGCAATCCCCATGATCGTTTTTCACTTTTTTAACTTTGTATAAATTTGAGGGTTCTTTTTTTGCTGTTGTGAATTTTGTACTCCGGTTGAGGGGTGTCACATTCTTATTTTAAGCATTTGCATCCAACGCTTTTCATGGGGAAGGGAGTTTCAAATTGGCACCGCCCTTTTCCTGTGTGAAAGTACTCATCAATTTTGCTCCAAAGTGGCCTCGTTCTAATTTTATGTCCCCCTTGTTCTTGATTTCCCCGCCGGAGCAAATGAATCATAGAATCCCGACGCTGCAGAAGGAGGCCATTCGGCCCATCGAGTCCGCACCGACCCTCTGAAAGAGCACCCTACCTAGGTCCACTCCCCTGCCCTATCCTAGTAACCCCACCTAACCATCGCATCTTTGGACACTTAAGGGACAATTTAGCATGGCCAATCCACCTAACCTGCCCATCTTTGGACACAAAGGAGCAATTAGCATGTCATATCAACCGAACCTCTCCGTTTAATTATTTTAACATTTTAAACACTATGGGCGGGATTCTCCGACGACCCTGCTGGGTCGGAGAATCCCCGGGGGGCACAGGAATCATGCCCCGACGCCGGCTGCCGTATTCTCCGCCGCCGTTTTTCGGGCGGGGGCGGGATTCATGCCACGCCGGTCGGGGTCCATTGGCAGCGGCCCCCCCAGCAATTCTTCAGGCCCCGATGGGCCGAGCGGCAGTCCATTTTTGGCCAGTCCTGTTGGCGTGTACCGGCAGGACCTGGCAGGTAGGCCGGCGGGGGTGGTCCTCGGGGAGGCGAGGGGGGATCCGACCCCAAGAGGGGCCCCCCACAGTCGCCTGGCCCGCAATCGGGGCCCACCGATCTGCGGGCGGGCCTGTTCCGTGGGGGCACTTCTTCCCTCCGCACTGGCCCCTGTAGGGCTCTGCCATGGCTGGCGCGGAGGAGAGAACCCCCCCCCTCCCCCCCGCGCATGTGGCAAAATACGCTGGCCGGTCTGCCCATGTGCAGAACCACGAGATCATGCCGGCCCTTCGGCGCATGCACAAACTCGTTGCGTCCCTTCGGTGCCAGCTGGAGAGGTTCCAACCCTTCCACCGTCCACCTAGCCCCCGAACGTTTGGAGAATTCCGCACTTTTGGGAGCTGTTGATGCCGGAGTGGTTGGCGCCGGGTCTCCCGCCGGCGTGGGGACTTAGTCCCCAGAAGGGAGAATCCCGGCCCTTGTTTAAATCATCCCTTGTGTTCCTATACGTTCACATTCTCCCTGTGTCTGCGTGGGTCTCGCCCCTACAATCCAATACAATGTGCAGAGTAGGTGGATTGGCCACGCTAAATTGCCCCTTCCTTGGAAAAAAATGAATTGGGTACTCTCAAATTATTTTTCTTTTAACTATTTGTTCCCACCTGATCATCAGGAAGACTGAATGACAACTTGTTTGTGGCTGCTGAACATTCGGCCCTCTTTCAGTCACACTAGGCTGTCCTCGTTCTCATCCCGAAAGATAAACCCAAAGCTGAGCTCAGACCTAATGCTGTATCCATCAATCAGACTCCGCCCTTTCACCTTGACAACCTTGGTCTGTCTCTGCTGCTTCCTTAATCACCCCACCACTGAAACCAGCCCTCACCTCTTGACTTGGTTTCTCTCCAACACGCTCCTTGCAGACTTCGAACTTCCTCCTTCCATTCATCCAAGACTCTGCCACCCACGTCCCGCCTGCCATAAAACTGGCTTACTCATCGTCATGTCCCCCTCCTTGCTAATCTATCCTGGCCCCCTGTCATGAGAATGTCGCTTTAAGAAATGTTTGGCTGCTCATGTTGCTGCAGTGATGTCAGAGTGTGGGTGGAGCTGAGCTCTGGTTCTGCTTTTTAGTTTCACTTTTCAGATAAGCTTGGGTGTGTCTGTCTTTCTGGTTTCGTTTTTCAGTGTGTTGCAGCTGAAGCCAGACAGAGCAGGTGTACTGTTGATCTCTCTGCCATGAAAAGACTATCTCTTGATCATTTGGTGAATTCAGCAATTTAAATGTTTTCAGTATTGAATGTAAACCCTGATGTGCTTCTGTTTAAAGGTTTGTTAAGTCATCTGGGTGTTAAAAGGACAGCATACAGATTACTTAGTGTTGTATTCTTTGGGGGGTGTAATCGAATTAATGGTTGCTAAGATGTTCACTGTATGTTTTAAAAAGGTTAACTTGAGTTCATAGAATAAACATTGTTTTGCTTTAACAAATACTTTTCCATTTCTGCTGTACCTGTAGAGTGGGCCGTGTGCTCCCCATACCACAATCTAGTAAAAGTTGTGGGTCAGGTGAACTCCATGATACACTTTGGGGTTCTCTAAACCCTGGCCCATAACACCCCCATTCCTAAAACATAGATTGAAATCCTGGGCGCATCTACAAATGATTATCTATTGAGTTACTTTATACTCCCCTTCTCCAGTCTTTTGCCTCCTCTTGTGCTCTTTGTGTTCAGCCCCATGCACGTCCCCACTCCTTTCGCTTAACAACTAGTGGCCGGGCCTTTAATTGTTCTCTGGATCTCCTCCTCAGGAATGCTTCAGCCTTTCTCCCCACCCTTTGGCAGCCCCCTCAACAACGACCCCTTCAACCTAATTTTCAATGATCTCTCCTATCTCTTTCATTTTTCTTTATTTTATAAATTTAGAGTACCGAATTCATTTTTTCCAATTAAGGGCCAATTTAGTGTGGCCAATCCACCTACCCTGCACATCTTTTGGGTTGTGGGGGCGAAACCCACGCAGACACGGGGAGAATGTGCAGACTCCACACGGACAGTGACCCAGGGCCGGGATCGAACCTGGGACCTCGGCGCCGTGAGGCAGCAGTGCTAACCACTGCGCCACCATGCTGCCCTCCTATCTCTGTCATGAAGGCTCGGCCGCTACTTTGCAACATTCAGAAGAGAATTCGATAAATGCTTGACAGATATGGGCCAAAGGCCAAAGAGGAGACTGGGATTTATTTGAGTTTTGCCAGAGTTGACACAGGCATGATGGGACAAATGGCCTGTTTCTGTCCTGTCTCATACTGTGATTCCTTTCATTGCGACATTTATCACATTGAAAGTGCGATGTGAAAGTGCGATGGGTGGCAAGGCCGCGCAGTGGTTAGCACTGTTGCTTCACAGCGCCAGGGACCCGGGTTTGATTCCCGGATTGGGTAACTGTCTGTGCGGAGTCTGCACGTTCTCCCCCTCCGTGTCTGCGTGGGTTTCCTCCGGGTGCTCCGGTTCCCTCCCACAAGTCCCGAAAGACGTGCTTGTTGGGTGAATTGGACATTCTGAATTCTCCCTCCGTGTACCCGAACAGGCGCCGGAATGTGGCGACGAGGGGATTTTCACGGTAACTTCATTGCGGCGTTAATGTAAGCCTGCTTGTGACAATAACGATGATGATAAAATTATTGTAAATGCAGCTTATTGTGTGAGCCTAGACTTTCCACCATCCTCATTCCGAGGGTTGGTCTCTCTGCAAACAATGTTTCTCCACTGATTTCTAATCTCTGCTGCTGTCGCTGTTCAAGCCATAGAGAGGCGTCTCTGCGTTCTGATATTATCCATCTGCACTGCCTTGCGTCTTCGTTGTGCGTGTTTTCCAGGTGCATTGCCTTGCATTACCTCTTTTTCCCAAACTCTCTCCTCCTGTTAACATCACCTGTCCAAAATATACATAGACTATCATCCCTACAGTGCAGAAGGAGGCCATTTGGCCCATCGAGTCTGCACTGACCTCTCGAAAGAGCACCCTACCTAGGCCCACTAGCCCCCGCACCCCCCATATCCTTGTAACACCATCTAACGTGCGCATATTTGGACACAATGGGGCAATTCATTTATTTATCTTTAAAATATTTTTATTCTCCTCCTTTTTCACATTTTCTCCCGAATTTACACCCACCAACAATAAACAATAATCAGCAACAAGTATGTCAATCCCCATAACAATAACAACGATCCCATCCTCCCACCAACCCCCAAACATCAGCCCGCATGTTTACATAAACAAATGACAAAAAGGAATCTGGGATTACCCATAGTCACCCTTAATACACACAGCCCCCCTCCCCCCAACCCTCCCACCCTTCCCCCCAACTAATGTTCGATGTTATCCAGTTCTTGAAAGTGCATAATGAACAATGCCCATGATTTGTAGAACCCCTCCGAGCTTCCCCTCAGTTCAAACTTAACCTTCTCAAGGGTCAAGTATTCCAACAGGTCCCCCCACCACGCCAGGGCACAGGGTGGAGAGGCTGCTCTCCATCCCATCGGGATCCGCCTTCGGGCGATCAACCAGGCGAAGGCTACGACATCTGCCTCCGCGCCCGTTTCCAACCCCGGCTGGTCCGACACCCCGAATATGGCCTCCCGGGGACCTGGGTCCAGTTTCACGTGCACTACCTTGGAAATTACCCTAAAAACCTCCTTCCAGTAATCCTCTAGCTTTGGACAGGACCAAAACATATGAACGTGATTAGCGCCCCCCCCCCCCCCCCCCCCCCCCCCCCGGCGCAATGCTCACACACGTCTTCTACTCCTTCAAAGAATCGGCTCATCCTCGCCCTCGTGAGGTGTGCTCTGTACACCACCTTCAGCTCCATCAGCCCCAACCTCACACATGAGGTGGAGGCATTCACTCTCCGGAGCACCTCACACCAGAACCCCTCCTCCATACCCTCTCCCAACTCTTCCTCCCACTTTGCTTTGATCCCTTCCAGTGGTGCCTTATCCTCTTCCAAAATAGCACATCTTTGGAGTGCGGGAGGAAACCGGAGCAGGCACAGGGAGAACGTGCAAACTCCACACAGGCACCTGAGGTCGGAATCAAACCCGGGTCCCTGGCGCTGTGAGACAGCAGTGCCTACCCCTGTGCCACCGTGCCACCCTATGGGAGCTTCGTTGACATCACTGCCTCAAACAAGTTCCTCTTCACTCACTGCAGCTTTCCCGAGAGCCCACTCGAACACATAACGAGTCCTCAGCGATTTGAATCTGGGACTTGCTGAAATGGGAACAGGAGTAGAGGTTTTCCATGGTTGATTTAGGAGAGCTCCTTCTCCTGCCCGTCCGCTCCGTGACAAGATCAATTAAGTCAGCACTCAATGGGAAAGTGTCCACATGGCTCTCTCAGACAAGATAGCAGCGTTTCCTTCACTTGACACTGCCAAGCTGCATTCCTCGGCGGCGATATTTTACCGAGTTCTGAGGCAGAAGCTTGCTCAGTGCAGTGCTTGGGTCACAGAGTTTACACTCACTCCTCCACTTCTCCCTGTTGCGAGTTCCGAATTGCTCTAAAACTACTTTGTGAGATAATAATGGGCAAACGCTGACAAATAAATATTTGTTTTAAACCCGCTGTTTTACTGTCAGGATCCCTCCCCAATTCAAAGATTTCCCATTCAGAGCAAAGAGGCAGCATAATGTCGAGGGAGATCGTCCATTGTTCACCAGAAGTTTCCCCGTGAAACTATTAGAAATAACCTCTTTGCTCCGAATGGGAAATCTTTGAATTGGGGAGGGATCCTGATAGTGAGCGAAACACTGCGGAAGCTGGAAGCTGGAACACAGAGAATGCTGGAAAAACGCAGCAGGTCCGGCAGCAGACGTTCACAAGTTCATCAGAGAATTTACAGTGCAGAAGGGGGCCGTTCGGCCCATCGAGTCTGCACCGGCCCTTACGAAGAGCAAGCCACTCAATCCCCGCAACCCAGAAGCCCCCACTTAAATTTTTTGGACACTAAGGGCACTAACAGCAAAGGTCCCAGCACTGATCCCTGCGGAACACCACTAGTCACAGCCCTCCAATCAGAAAAGCACCCTTCCATTGCTACTCTCTGCCTTCTATGACCTAGCCAGTTCTGTATCCACCTTGCCAGCTCACCCCTGATCCCATGCGACTTCACCTTTTGTACCAGTCTGCCATGAGGACACCATTTGTACCAGTCTGCCATGAGGAAGAGCAAGAGGGTAGCCAGGGAAAAGGTGGCTCATTCGAGAGCAGGGGAGGGAAGCTATGCGTGGAGCCAGAAGAAATGGGCGAGGTACTAAATGAGTACTTTTGCGTCAGTATTCATCAAAGAGAAGGACTTGATGGATGATGAGTCTGGGAAAGGATGTGTGCATAGTCTAGGTCACATTGAGATTAAAAAGGAGGAGGTGTTGGGAGTCTTGAAAAACATTAAGATAGATAAGTCCCCAGGGCCAGATGGGATCTACCCCAGAATACTGATAGAGGCAAGGGAGGAAATTGCTGGGGCCTTGACAGGAATCTTTGTATCCTTACTAGCTCCAGATGAGGTCTAAGAGGACCTGAGAATAGTTAATGTTGATCCTTTGTTTAAACTGGGCAGCAAGGATAATCCAGGAAAATACAGGACGGTGAGCCTTACGTCAGTGGTAGGGAAATTATTGGAGAGGATTCTTCGAGACAGGATTTACCCTTAGTTGAAAATAAGTGGACATATTAGTGAGAGGCAACATAGTTTTGTGAAGGGGAGGTCATGTCTCACTAACTTGATCGACTTTTTTGTGGAAGTGACGAAGATGATTGATGAAGGTAGGGTAGTGGATATTGTCTACATGGACTTCAGTAAAGCCTTTGACAAAGTCCATCACGGCTGACTGGTACAGAAGGTGAAGTCACACGGGATCAGACGTGAGCTGTGCTAACCAGTGCTAACCACTGCGCCACCATGCCGGCCTCAAATCAGTGCCCAAAATGAAAAGAAATGAAAATCGCTTATTGTCACGAGTAGGCTTCGAATGAAGTTACTGTGAAAAGCCCCTAGTCGCCACATTCCGTCGCCTGTTCGGGGAGGCTTTTACGGGAAAACTTTTTGGCGGGCAGCACGGTGGCGCAGTGGTTAGCATTGTTGCCTACGGCGCTGAGGACCCGGGTTCGAATCCCGGCTCTGGGTCACTATCCGTGTGGAGTTTGCACATTCTCCCCGTGTCTGCGTGGGTCTCACCCCCACAACCCAAGGATGTGCAGGGTAGGTGGGATTGGCCACGCTAAATTGCCCCCTTAATTGGAAAAAATAATTGTCTACTCTCAATTTATATCTTTAAAAATTAGGCGGGGTTCCGGGAGGGGACAGGGTGGAGGAGCGGGCTCAAGCCGCTGCGGACCCGATGGGCCGAATGCACTGTGAATACAGCGGAATGCAACGGGACGGACGGCGTGCATGTCGGTCGGTCGGGAAACGGGGGAGGAGGCGGGGCGCCCGTCTGCACCCGACATCCCACCCCGCCCCGGGGATGGGGGGTGCAAAATTGGGACCATTGGAGGCCGGTGGCAGATTCCAATTGACCGAAACTTTAGGGGAGTCCTTGGAGCCCGAGGTGCATAAAAGTCACCTTCCCTCCACATGAGTTGACCAAGGTGGAGCAATGGGCACCCAATCACCCATTCCCCCCCCCCCCCCCCCCCCCCCTCCACTCCCTCCACCTCCCCCAGGTGACAGGAAGGTAGGGGGGAGGCAGCAGTGGTGCAGCCCCATGGACCCCTCACTCGCAGTGGGATGGTCCAGGCGACGCGCGTTTCCCGCCCGAGTCCATGAGCGGCTGCACGCGGGCGGGGCGGTTAAAATCGGAAAACCGGCGGCGGGAAACCGGGGGAAAAAAAAACCCCCTCCGGATCTGAGGCGGGGACGATGGAATTGAGGAGGACGGGCAAAAAGCTGAGGTAAAGTGCTCAGCAATCTGGGGCCATGTGCCGGGAAAGGGTGTTTAAACCGCCGGGGCGGGGGGGAAGACCCGACCTCTTATAAGACGACCCCTTTATAAAAAGACACCCTCTTCCCCCCCCCCTCAAAAAACCACCCCCACGTCACCAAATTCACTCAATCACTTAATTTACACTGTCTCTCAAATATTGAACGGTTTTGTGGATAAATGCTAATTATTTTATGGCGGGAGGTGTTAGGGATGGTGCAGGACTCGAACCCCCCCCCCCCCCCCCCATATCATTGCCCGTCTCCTGTCTTATCTTGCCCCCATCTCTCCCCATCTTTTCCAACCTTCAGCTCTCTCTGCTCACCGCCGTCTAAATTTAGATGACCCAATTCATTCCCCCCCCCCCCCCCCCCCCCTCCTCCCAATGGACGGGCGATTCAGCGCGGCCGATCCGCCTACCCCCACCCCCACCCTCGTAACTAGACGTGCGCCCCCACGCCGACACCGGGGAGGACCCGCAAACTCCGCTCGGAAGGCGACCCGGAGCCGGGATCGAACCCGGGTCACCGTCCTCGGCGCCGTGAGGCGTTTGCGCCGCCGACCCCCCCCCCCCCCCCCTTTTTACATTTTTTTTTTGTTAAGCGCCAAAGATGTGACATGTTAAACTTTTCTCTTTCACCCGCAGGTTTTAAGTCGCGCTGCGCCGTCTGACAACCAGTATTCTGTACGTTTCAGTGAGATTTCACGGCGCCGAGGTCCCCGGGTTCGATCCCGGCCCTGGGCCACTGTCCGTGTGGAGTTTGCACATTCTCCCCGCGTCTACGTAGGTCTCACCCCCACAACCCAAAGATGTGCAGGGTAGGTGGATAGGCCACGCTACATTGTCCCTTAATTGGAAAAAAATTTGTTCAAATTAGATCCCACCCCCCCCCCCCCCCCCCCCCAATCTCCTTCGAAACTGCATCGAGTAGAGTCGCAGAGTTCTCAATTGCTACAATTGTCCACAATTGTCAGCCCCCATGAGTGGCGTCGAGGTTGGTTTGGATAAGTGCTCCCGAGGGAGCGGATTGTTGTTTAGGGTGTTGTGTTATGTACTCTGGGATAACACAGGCTGCAACTCGATGTAGCTTTAACCAAAAGATACTCCAGACTTTGAAGTAAGTTCAGTGTGATTTATTGAACCATTAGCACAGTTCTCTTATGAGTTCAACTCTCCTGCTAATCTTGCTATAGTAACTCAGTCTAACTAACCAGTCTGCTCTAAGCCACGTGGTGGGTGTGATGCTTCTGATCTGCCCCTGTCCTACTCTCTAAGTGTCGCTTGTGGAAAGGGACAGAGCATGTGTGCCCTGTCCTTATACATGGGTTGTGTAATGGCCCCTTGTGGTATTATCACCTCTGGGTGTCTTGACTGCACATTGGTCGTGTCCTATTCTATGTGTTCATTAGCTGTATGTCTGCATGTCATGACGTCTCTGGTGCTTGCTCTAGTGTTTACTTAGCCTACTAACTTGATAGAGTTTTTCGAAGAGGTCACAAAGGTGATTGATCCGGACAAATGTGAGGTAATCCATTTTGGAAGGTCTAATGCAGGTTGGGAATATACAGTGAATGGTCGAACCCTCAAGAGGTGGAGAAGGTAGTCAAGAAGGCATATGGCATGCTTGCCTTCATTGGCTGGGGCATTGAGTATAAGAATTGGCAAGTCATGTTGCAGCTGTATAGGACCTTAGTTAAGCCACACTTGGAGTATAGTGTTCAATTCTGGTCGCCACACCACCAGAAGGATGTGGAGGCTTCAGAGAGGGTGCAGAAGAGATTTACTAGGATGTTGCCTGTTATGGAAGGCATTAGCTATGAGGAGCTGTTGAATAAACTCGGTTTGTTCTCACTGGAACGACGGAGGTTGAGGGGCGACCTGATAGAGGTCTACAAAATTATGAGGGGCATAGACAGAGTGGATAGTCAGAGACTTTTCTCCAGGGTAGAGGGGTCAATTATTAGGGGGCGTAGGTCCAAGGTGCGAGGGGCAAGGTTTAGAGGAGATGTACGAGGCAAGTTTTTTACACGGAGGGTAGTGGGTGCCTGGAACTCGCTGCCGGAGGAGCTGGTGGAAGCAGGGACGATAGTGACTTTTAAGAGGCATCTTGACAAATACATGAATAGGATGGGAATAGAGGCATACGGACCCAGGAAGTGTAGAAGATTTTAGTTTAGACGGGCAGCATGGTCGGCACAGGCTTGGAGGGCCGAAGGGCCAGTTCCTGTGCTGTACTTTTCTTTTTTCTTTGTTTTGTTCTTTGTTCTAGTTGTAGTGTATTTACATTAACCCCTTGTATATTTACAGTGATGCATATCACCACATAGGGCACCATGGTGTTGCATTGCCCGTCTGCCTGCTCATGTGGCAGAGCGAGCCAGTCATGGCACCTGCCGACCTGTTTCCATGGCTGGATCTTTGGGCGCATTGTCCACAGCGAGCAAACGCTGATGGACAGCCTGTTAGTCAGCGGGGTGCGTGTGTAAAATTGGGCATCTCCTTCACTGAAAATAGGTGGGGGCAGCACGTGGGACTGGAAGTGGGTGGAAAGGACATTGGCTCTGCTCTCCCCTTGAGGTTTCCCGGAAAAGCCTGTGGTAATTCCTTCAATGACCACGGAACTCATCTAAACACTCAGATCCTCTGGGGGAGGAAGCAGAATAACTCTATCCATTGCATTGGGATTTTGCAGACTTTCCCCCCAAAAATATACTTTATAAACTTACAGTTCAAATCGATATTACATTAATGGCAATAGCGTTCAATAATATATGACACGCTGAATGGAGGTTTTGCAGAGTGGGTCGTGTCCCTGTGTCGGAGTCAGAATCCCTGGTTTGAGCGCCACCCCAGGACTTGATGGCCAAGGAAGGTGAGTTCATAACCCGGTCCACAGGTTGCGTATCAAGCTTCAAAATTCTTCCTACATATGAGAAGGCAGGATGTCAGAGCGGGAGAGACTCCATGTTAGCCATGTTTGATGCGGAGTGGCGCCCCTCAAGCTGAAAGCCTCTGGCGGCAGGTTAGCGACCTGCTCCGGGAAAAACCTCGCTACGCAAACGGATGAAAGCCTGCCTTGTGCACAGCCCATTTCGGGAAGAGAGAAAACAAACAATGACACCCTAAGGTTCCCAACTTAGAATTCCAGGTTATGTTCACAGTTTGTATTTCATGTCGCCCATTCTCTGGTGCAAATAACTTCAACGATTCTCAGTGTGTCATCTTGGGAGTCTTTGCGGCGGCTCCCCCAAGTGCTTTGCATCGTCGAGTTGCCCCCCCCCCGGCAGCAATTGATGTTTGTCTTGCTGCGACTCCTTTGGGAACAGCCCGCAGAACACGGAGTTCACGTTAAGGAACTGCTCGGGATGAAACTTGACAAATACCACTGCGTCCCTTTCCAGCCATCCCCGGTGACTATGTAGAACTCCCGATTCGCGTATGTAAGTAGATTCTTGCCGGTTTTAAACAAGCCTCCAAAATTGTGGCAATCATTGCCACCTAAAAAATGGTAGGCACCATACCCCGATTTCAGCTCTGTACCCCCCCAACCCCCACATCCTGCCAGTAAATGGGGGTGAAAATCACCTCCCTTTTCTTCATTACCCGATCACCAAATAATTTCAAACAAAATTACGAATTTTATTTATTTTGTAAAAATAAATTCAGGGTACCCAATTCTTTTTTTTCCAATTAAGAGGCAATTTAGCGTGGCCAATCCACCTACCCTGCGCATCTTTGGGTTGTGGATGTGAGACCCATGCAGACACGGGGAAAATGTGCTAACTCCACACGGACCCAGGGGCGAGATCGAACCCGGGTCCTTGGCGCTGTGAGGCAGCAGTGCGCCACCGTGCCGCCCTAAAATTACAAATTTTAAATTGTATTTTGAATTTATTTTACTTTAACTCCAAGATTTCTAACTATTTAATGTAGCGGTGGTTGGAAGGGTAGGAATGGATCTATAATGGCAGTTTGCCGAGGGCAATGATTTAATTTATGTTTCCTAGCAGTTTCAAATCTGTGACGATTTGTCTTTTATGATTTGTTTCTGCATTGATTTTGTGTTGCAATCTCAATATTTTTCTGTACAGATGCAGAACCCTACTTCAATCCGATATGGGTTGTTTAAAGTTTGTAGGCAAGTGGATAAATATTTCCTTCCCCGCTCGTGCTGCGTTCATCTGGGTTCACTGTGTTTTGATGCTCATGTGGTATGACCCACCCAGGCAGGGGGAGAACGTGCAAACTCCACACTGACAGTGACCCAGGGCCAGGATCGAACCTGGGATCTCAAGCGCATGAGGCAGCAGTGCTAACCACTGCGCCACCGTGCCGCCCCTGAGAAGCGGCAGTTTTAACTCCAGTTGGTTATGAAGGTGTATTTTGAATGTGGTTTGCGCACGTGGAGAGCTCTATAACTAAAGAACCATCTTTGAGGTGGAGTCACCCTTGTGCACCGCAAAGCTCACCATACAGAAAACAACTTGAATGAACAATCCCTTTAGGCGGTATTAGATGTCGGGTGAATAATGGTCAGGTAAATGGGGAGAATCCTTTCTCTTCGGGAAAAGTCGGCATTCGGCTGTATAAATGCAGTTGGATAAATAAATATAAGTTCCTTGACGTTTTGTATGCCAATTTACTTTGTCTTATTCCTTCACGGGACGTGAGCATCGCTGGCTAGGCCGGTATTTTAATTGCCAATCCTTAATTGCCCTTGAGAAGGTGGTGGTGAACGAACTACCTCTTGAACCGCTGCAGTCCGTGTGGTGTGGGTACGCCTACAGTGTTGTTAGCAAAGGACTTCCCTGGGGACTTCCAGTAGGTGGAGATTGCATGTTTGGTGGCTCCTGCCAGAGCTGTCTTTTTTGGCCTTTTTTAGCCCAGTTCTTGGTGAAGATTTGCTCGTGAGGAGCTGCGGGAAGATTTGGGGCGTTTATAGAATGTCAAAAACCGGAAAGAAGGCAGCGAGCGAAAGCCTGCCGTCGAGCGTGGTGAGGGGTGCAGCAGGAGGAACGATGGCGGGAGAGAGCCCGTCGGGTGGAGAAGATGACGGAGGTGATGGCTGGCGAGTTCGACGGGCTGTTCGCATTTTCAAAAGCATCAGATGGGTGATGATGGCTTTGCTTAAGATAGTGGGTGGGAGAGACCCTTTCCCCGGCGAGAGAGGAGTAGGTGAGGACTTCGACGATGGTGCGGGAGCAGGGGGCTGAGGTGATGAAGGAAGCCTTGCCACGGCGTAGTGAGCATTTCAACTCGGCGGAGAAGGAGCTGCGGAGGATGGCAGAGATCAACAGAGGGCTGAGAGCCAAGGTGGAAGACCTGGAGAACAGGTGGCGAAGCTGATGGGGAAGGGCGAGGAGCCCTCCCAGTATGAGTTGGACAGGGCCCACCAGTCGCTCTGGCTGAAACCGAAGATGAATGAGCCACCAAGAGCAGTGATTGTCTGTTTCCATGATTTTCAGGTGAAGAAGAGAGTGCTGAGGTGGACGAAGCAGAGGCGCGAGGTGGAGTGGTATGGCGAAGGTACACGCATATACCAGGACTTGACTAGGGTGCTGTCAAGGAGGCGAGCGGCCTTCGGACGGGCTAAGGCGGTGCTGTACAAACACACTGTGCAGTTTAGTGTGGTCTACCCAGTGAAGCTGAGGGTCGCGCACAATGGCAGAGACCCCAATTATTTTGAGACGGCGGTGGAGGGGGAGGCGTTGGTGAAGTCCTGGAACTGGACTGCAAATGGCCTTTTGACAGTTTTTGTACCTGAGTTGTTTCTTCGTTTTTTTCCTTGTTGGGTTCTTTTTCTTGCACGGGTGTTATGGGTAACTCTGTTTCGTTTTTTCTTTATGGAATGGGGATTGGAGGGGTGTGGTTTTGTCTTTTTGATGTGGGGGAGGGGACTGTAGCTGAGGCCGCCGGGCTACCAAACGTGTTCCAGTGTCAACCGGTCTTTTTGCTTTGCCAAAAGCATCTTTTTGAGGGGTGGATATGCTGGTCTCATCGTCGTGGGCAGGATAGGTGGCGAGGAGAAGGAAGGTGCTGCTCTAAAGGGGGGTGGCAGTCGGGGGGTTTGTGAACTTGTTACACTGTTACTGGGTGGAGAATACGGGGCTGGAGGAGTCTGAACCTTTGTGCGTGCGGAAGGAGGTGGGGTTCATAGAATTATAGAATTTACAATGCAGAAGGAGGCCATTCGGCTCACCGGGTCTTCCCCGGCCCTTGAAAAGAGCACCCTAGTTAAGCCCATGCCTCCACCCTATCCCTGTATCCCAGTAGCCCCACCTCACCTTTTTGGACACTAAGGGACAATCTAGCACGGCCAATCCACCTAACCTGCACATCTTTGGACTGTGGGAGGAAACCGGAGCATCCGGAGGAAACCCACCCAGACACGGAGGGGAATGTGCAGACTCTGCACAGACGGTGACCCAAGCCGGGATTCGAACCTGGGTCTCTGGAACTGTACAGCAACTGTACTAAGCACTGTGCTACCGTGCTGCCCTGTAGGGGGTTGGGATTGCGGGCGCTGGCAAAGCTGCCGCTAGCCCCAGGAAAGTATTCTGGGAATCCGGTAGCGGTAACCATGCTGAGGATCTGGGGGCAATTTCCACAGCTTTCAAGATGAGGACAGGGTCGAGGGTAATAAGAGGGAAGCATAGGTTTGAGCCGAGGGGGGGGGGGGGGGGGGGGATGGAGGCAAGGTTCTGTGGATGGGGGGAGAAAGGTTTAAAAGAGATGAAGGGGGCGGCACGGAGGCGCAGTGGTTCGCACTGCTGCATCACGGCGCCGAGGACCCGGGTTCGATCCCGGCCCCTGGTCACTGTCCGTGTGGAGTTTGCACGTTCGTCCCGTGTCTGCGTGCATCTCGCTCCCGCAACCCAAAGATAATAATATGTGCAGCGTAGGTGGATTGGCCACGCTAAATTGCCCCTTAATTGGGAAAAAAATAATTGGATACTCTAAATGTATTAAAAAAAGAAGATAAAAGAGATAAAGGCGTTGATTCTGGAGGGGAGATTCACAAGTCTGGAAGAGTTGTGGGTGAAATATGTGCTGCAGCGTGAGGAGGGATTCAGGTACATGCAGGTGCCGAATTTCACAAGACTTTCTCGAGTTTCCCAGTGGTGCCAGCCTACCCCTTGTTGCTGGAGAAGGTGCTGTCGGGGAGGTTGGAGAGTGGGGTTGTCTCAGCGATTTATGTAAGGATTATGGAGGAGGATAAGGAATCCATGGAAGGGATTAAGGCCAAGTGGGAGGAAGAGTTGGGATTGGGGCTGGAAGAAGGATTATGGTGCAAAGTGCTGCGAAGGATCAATGCCTCGACCTCGTGTGCAAGGCTGGGGTTGATTCAACTAAAAGTGGTGTATAGGGAGCACTTATCGAGGGCAGGGATGAGCCGGGTGTTTGTGGGAGGGGACCAGCCAACCGTGTCCATATGTTCTGGTCCTGCCCGAAGTTGGAGAGAGATTGGAGGTTGTTTCTTAGCACCATGTCCGAGGTTCTGCATATGGAATTGGAGCCGGGACCCCGAGAAGCCATATTCGGGGTGTCGGAGCTGCAGACGGAAGCGAGGGTAGACGTTTTAGCCTTCGCCTGATCGATCGATCGCAGCAGGGTCCTGTTGGGGTGCAGGTCAGCCTCTCTCTCCAGTGCCTCGACGTGGCTGGAGGGCCTGTTGGAGGTTTAGGCCTTGGAAAAGGTGAAATTTACCCTGAGAGTGGCAGATGAGGGTTCCACCAGAGATTGGGGTTGTTTATTTTGCACTGTGGAGACCTGGTTTCTGCCAACGGGTGAGGATTTGGAGGGCGTTAGGTATTGTTGGTGTAAAAATTTTTAAATGTTGAGTAAAAATATTTTAAAAAAAAGTAACTTTCGCGCCACACAAGTGCCATGAAATGACCATGTCCAGTAAAGGAGAACATATCCCTATCCCTTTGACATTCAATGGCATGATCATTGCTGAATCCCCCACTATCACCATCCTGGGAGTTACCATTGACCAGAAACTGAACTGGACCCAGCCATATAAATACTGTGGAACAGAGTTCCAGGATTAGACCCAGCCACAGTGAAGGAGTGGTCGCTGTAGTTCCGAGTCAGGATGATGCGAGCGGCTTGGAGAGGAACTTGCAAGTATCTGCTGCTCTTGTCCTTCTAGGCGGCAAAGGTCGTGGGTTTGGAAGGTGCTGTCGAAGGAGCAAGATCTTGCGTAACTTGAAGCAGGACCTCACAAACAGCGGAGATCTGACAGACTGGTTTCACTCACCTTTGGTGGAGTTAGGAATGAACATTGGCCAGGACACCAGGGGGAACTGCAGGATGTTCTTCAACATGTCACATAATCTTTCATACCCACCCGAAGAGACAGATTGCACTTTGCTTTACCAGATTAAAAGAATGGCACCTCATACAATTATCTCTGGTGTTAGCCCTGAATCTGCACACTTCTGACACAGGCGATAGTGCTAGAGACAGAGCCATGAGTTGACACCTTAATTAGCAAAGTGGGGACAACAAGTATAACAGAGAGCAGTGCATCAAATATAGGGTCAGAGAAATACGCAGGATCAGTCCCAACAAAAACAAAATACCCATGGACCACAGGGTCGGAGAATAGCCCGGGGCCGGCGAAAATCCTGCCCCGCCGTGGCCGAAATTCTCTGCCACCTGGGAATTGGCGGGGACGGGAATCATGCCGCCCCAATAGGCGAGCCCCCTGCAACAATTCTCCGGCCCGCGATGGGCCGAAGTCCCGCCGCTGACAGGCCAATCCCGCTGCCGTGGTTTCAAGCGCCTCTGGTGGCGGCGGGATTGGCGGCGCGAGTGGGCCCCCGGGGGGAGAGGGGGCGCGGGGCGATTGGACCTCGGGGGGGGGTGCCCCCATGGTGGCCAGGCCCGCGATCAGGGCCCACCGATCGGCGGGCGGGCCAGTGCTGTGGGGGCACTCTTTTTCTTCCGCCGCCGCCACGGCCTCCACCATGGCGGAGGCGGAAGAGAACCCCCCTACCGCGCATGTGCCGTTGGTGACGTCAGCGGCAGCTGATGCACCGGCGCATGCACGAACCGGCGAAGGCCTTTCGGCCAGCCCCGACGCCGGCCAGTGGGCGTCAAAGGCTGTTGCCGCCGGTTTTGGCGCCAGTCAGCGTGGTGCCAACCACTCCGGCGCGGGCCTAGCCCCCAAAGGTGCAGAGAATTCTGCACCTTTGGGGAGGCCCGACGCTGGAGTGGTTGGCGCCACTCCGCTACGCCGGGCTCTCGCCCCGCCGGGTAGGGGAGAATCCCGGCCCAGGTCTCTAGCATGAAGCCAAGGGAACGTACACAGTACGTACATAGTAGACAAAAAGAATAATCAACAGAGTACATTGACAAATGGTACGTCAACAAACAGTGATTGGTTACAGGCAGAACAAGAGGCCAAACAAAGCAAAATACATGAGCAAGAGCAGCATAGGGCGTCGTGAATAGTGTTCTTACAGGGAACAGATCAGTCCGAGGGGGAGTCGTTGAGGTGTCTAGTAGCTGTGGGGAAGAAGCTGTTTCTATGTCTGGATGTGCATTTTCACCTTTATCGAATTGGCCAAACAAAAGGAACCAGCTGATTCTTTGCAGATGGTTAAAAGTAACATTGGTGGGGGGAAGCTCGGTGGCACAGTGGTTAGCACTGGGACTACGGCACTGGGGTCTCGGGTTCGAATCCCGGCCCCGGGTCACTGTCCGTGTGGAGTTTGCACATTTTCCCCCGTGTCTGCGTGGGTTTCCCCCCACAACCCAAATATGTGCAGGGTAGGTGGATTGGCCGCGCTAAATTGCCCCTTAATTGGGGGGAAAAAATAATTGGGTATTCTAAATTTATATTTTAAAAAAAAGTAACATTGGGTGTTGTTTGTTTTCCCCCCCTGCCCGACTTACAGGCGTGAGGGAGGAACCCTTAAACACTCTGCCCGAGCCATGTGCTGTCTGTGTCTTATGCCAGTTTGCTGCAATGTGTGTCTCTCTATCTATCTGTGTGTGTCTGCCCCCACTCTTGTGTGTGTATTAATCCGCCACAGTGCTATCAAGAGCTATTCCAGCCATCTGCTAGGATTGGGGGGGGGGGGGGGGCGGGATAGCATAGGATTGGGGGGGGGGGGGGGGGGGAGAGCTGCTTTGCTCCTACAGAGAGAAGCAAAAAAAAAACCACACACACAACCCATTGAAGCGCTGCAGGCAGCCCGGCTCTGTGAACCAACCCTGGAGATTTATCGAATGCCCCGCATTATTTCATTGGCAGGGTCGAGGGGAGAGTGAGGTGGATGCCTTGAGTGGAAACATCGCCGCCACAGCCTCCGAGCAAGGCAGAGAAAGAGAGAGATGTGTGGATTTAAAATCTAATCGCCGCAGCTAGCTTTGTGTGTGTGTGTCCGCTGGTGGTAGGAGAAAGCTCTTCCCTGGATAAAAAAGGTACGTGTGCAACCTCCATGTGGGAGGAGGGGAGGGGGGAGTCGTAAAGGAAAGATACAGATGGTCTTCATTCATTAAATGTGTTAATTTCACCCCCCCCCCCATTGCTGCCCCTCTCTTCCCCCCCAGTGATGGGGTTGCAAATTGCTACAATTGCAAAATAGCTACAGCTGGGGGGGGGGGTGACCAAGAGATTTGCATCGGTCAGTATTTGGAAGGTGCATCGCTTTTTCCTAGGTGCAGCCCCCCCCCTCCCGGGTGTCTTTTGGCCCCTCCAGGATCACACCCAGGTATTGTTGCCATTGCATTGCATCTCATTGTGGATGCAGAGGGGCAAAAGAGAGACCTGGGGGCAATCAATCAATCAATCGAGATCCCTTTTTTTTGGCTGCCTTTTGCACGATTTTTCTTTTGCAGCCTCACTTGCTCAACCCCCCCACCACCAAAACGAAATGTTGTACACGCAGCTCTCTCCCTCTGCCCCCCCCCCCCACCCCCCTTTTCGTTTTGTTCTGATTTGTGTGTTTGAAAAACGATTCAGGTTTGTGGGATTTAGTGTGTGTGTGTGTGTGTGTGTGCTCAGCGTCACGACAGGCAGGTCGGCTTCCTGAGCATGTTCGGGGAGGGAGGTGGGGAGGAATGCATGTATCAATGTTGCACAGGCGAGAGATCCGTCCTCCACAGACAATGGGAGTCCTGCACGCATCTATCTCTCCCCTCCCATCCTTTCCTCCTGGTTTCCAGTAGGATCTCTTCCTTGCAAAGGATAACGGGGTCTCCTCTCTCCTTACTGTGTTTTCTGCTGTTGTTGTTAATCGATATCCAGATCTGGAGAAGGAGGCAGGGTGTAGGTGGGCCCTCCTGACCAAACTTCTTCCCAATTAGCCTGAAATTATTTTTCTTTTGTGCTCAGAAAGTGAGGGGTGGAAAAATATCGTTTTAGCATATGGATTGTGTATTTTCTTTTTACAACCTCCTCTCTTACCATGCTGGTCCACAAGACTATAGAATTTCATAGATTCGTAGAATTTACAGTGTAGAAGGAGGCCATTCGGCCCATCGAGTTGACACCCTATCCCTGTAACCCAATAAGCCCACCTAACCTTTTTAAAAATAAATTTTGAGTGCCCAATTCATTTTTTCCAATTAAGGGACAATTTAGCGTGGCCAATCCACCTACCCTGCACATCTTTGGGTTGTGGGGGCGAAACCCACGCAGACACGGGGAGAATGTGCAAACTCCACACTGGCAGTGACCCAGAGCCGGGATCGAACCTGGGACCTCGGCGCCGTGAGGCAGCAGGGCTAACCCACTGCGCCACCGTGCTACCCCCACCTAACCTTTTCGGACACTAAGGGCCAATTTAGCATGGCCACCTACCTGCACATCTTTGGACTGTGAGAGGAAACCGGGGCACCGGGACGAAACCCACGCAGACGCGGGAAGAACGTGCAGAGTCCACATGGGGCGGAATTGAACCCGGGTCCTTGGAGCTGTGAGGCAGCGGTGCTAGCCACCGTGCCGCCCTTAGTGACAGATAAACGTCTATCCAAGCCACATTTCAGTGCTGCCTCTCCTTCCTGATGTTCCCCCTTTTTCTCGGAACAGCAGCTCAGTTTAGTGGCCCGGGAAACTGTGATTCTTGATGGACTTGTCAGAGTTTACTAACGTTTTCCTCCCCGGTAGTCAGTCGCCGGGGTAATGGGTGGAGAAGCTAACATTTCTCCATTAAAATTTTTTTTTAAGCGGCTTGCACAGCGGAAGGAATGGAATGTTAGGAGAATGGTTCCCTTGGAGAAAACTCTCATAAACACTATTATTGCATCACTTTTCTTTATAGTAACGGGAGTCCACTGGACTGGGAGTCCAATTGTAACCAGTGTGGTAGGTTGAGGTCTCGGGCAAGTGTCCAAACTGCATCCCTCGAGTCCTGGTAATACTGTCCCGAAAGCTCTGGGAACCCCGACCGTACTTTTGTATTTTTTTTTTCCCTGGATTGCGGCGGAGATTTGTTTTTAGGTCAGTTTGGTGGGTAAATCCAAAATCAATAAAGCAGGATCTGATCGGGATTGGCAGCTGGTGCCACCTGTAAACAATTGGGGATGTGGGGCACGGTCGTATCAAAATAAAACGAGTCCGTTCTGGGCGGGATTAGAGGGGTCCCTGGTATCTAACGGCACGCTATTTGTTTTGGGCCTCGATGGGGACTGCCCCACCAAGTCGCATTTCCTGCACTGAGGCGCTCCGCTCGCCAGTGCAGGAAGAGATCGGGGCGCCATTTTTAAAATGCTGTCCTTGTCTCTCGACCCCCCCATCGATGCGACCCCTGGACCCGCCCCAACTCATTCCTCGTGCCCCCGGTACCCCATCTCATTCGGGCAGGATACCACCAGGGCAGATCCTTAGATTGGGCAAACTGTCACCTGGGCACCCTGGCAGTGCCCTGGCAGTGCCACCTGGGCACCCTGGCAGTGCTAGGCTGGAGATCTGGTGGCGGTGCCCAGGTGCCCAGGTGGCACTGCCAGCATGCCAGGCTAGCAGTGCTAAGGTGCTTGGTTGGCATCTGCAGTGCCAGGATGCTACCAACCACCCTGCCTGGGAGACCCCTCCCCCAAGTGCCGTTCCGCCTGGTCCCCGTTTGTGGGGACCAGTGCTAAACGGCACCCGCCTGGGGTCTCCTCGGCGAGCTGGTTAGCTCCGACGTCGGAAGAGTTAAGTGAGCTGACTTTAACTCTGCAAGCCTGGGTCCGACCCATTGTGGGCAGAATCCAGATCACAACCTCTCGCGAGATCCCGCTCGATGTCACAAGGCGTAACAAGCATCGGGAATTCCGGAAGAGGCCTTTCGCGGGATCTACCGGCTGCGTTCTGTCCTGATTCCGGCGGGATGTGTCCGGTAAATCGCGCCCGTGCTTTCAGAATTGATGTGACACAGAGGCGCCATGCGATATATGTTACATATCTATATTTATATATTGCCCACTTATGGAATCCCCAAAGACAAAAAGCATGAATGACTCTTGTCAATTTATTTGTTAAAATTTAATTTTTTATATTTATATATTGTGCAATTCACCTTACTGCACGTTGCCCTCATTTATTTCCATCTTCACAGCATGGAGGCCAGAATAGGGTTGAAGTAAAGGCTTAAGTGGGTTGGTGCAGACTCAATGGGCCGAATGGTCTGTGTTCTACAAGGTAGGAACAAATGAATTAGGAGAAGGCCATTCGGCCCCTCGACCTGCTCCACCATCCAGTGAGATCATGGCTGATTCGATCTTGGCTTCAACTCCACATTCCGCCCACCCCTCGATAACCTTTGACTCCTTTGTGAGTCAAGATCCGATCCACTGCCGCCTTAAAAAGATTGGTTCATCCTGCCTCCGCCGACAGAGCAAGGATGTGTCCACTGAGATTGTCGTATCACTCGACACCCGCCCTCTTGGTGTTGCGCTGGAGTGGCAGGGGGCATTCCATTCCACGCATTTTTCCTTAGCCTCAGCTGAATGGCCTGGAGACACCAACACGTGTTCTGTAGAGAGCAGCAAGCACGGGGACCCTTCTTAACTGAACTCGTATCAGACTCAATTAATTGGCACTCCCTCTGGATTATGGTGGTTGATTTTGACGCTCTGCCCTGATGCACGCATCCTCGATGGAGATAAATCAAATGTAGTGATGCTGGTGCCAGCGACTGCACTCTGCAGATTCGTTGTGAAAGGTATCCATCGTAGGTCACTTTGGAGCAGAGCTATCTTTCCCACAGTGTGCCCCCGGGCCTGGGATCTGTTAGCGGAAGCTGCAGTAGCCTTTGGGATTGGGTCAGGCCGAAGTCAATTGATTGACAGAGCTTTATCACAGCCTCGACCTTTGTTTGAGTTCTTGCCATCCCTTAGCCTGGTCATTTGTGCTCCAGCCGACAAAATTGTACCACTCACGGCTCCTGCCTTTCCGCGGGTTTGACTCTGTTTTGACAGCTTTTCAGTTCCGTTTGACCTATTTTCAAATGTTTACTGTGCCTTTTGCAGGACTGACTATAGTGCTGTTGGCCCAGAACTGAGGTTGAGTGGTATGATTATCGGTGCTGTTCTCACCCCTCTGTTGCCAGCTAATTTCTGTCGCACTTGCGCCTCCTCACCAACATTCTCTCAATCGTCATCTCACTCCATTGCCACAGTATGAATGGTGGATGGGTTTCTCCACTGCCGTGTACTGCGGTACCAGCATGTCCTTTCCTGTGGCGAATTTGGAAGCAGGGGTGGGGAGTGGGTGGTGGTGGTGACGGGTGGAGACCCCACCACCTTCCGTACTCCGTCCCGAAGCCAATTGAGACTCTAAGTGGGCAATCCCGCCATTGCTGGTATTCCCGTTTGTTTTCAGGCTCCCTTCACTTTATTCCAACACCCCAGCGACCCCCTCCTTGAGATCTCCATCCCGCCATCACTCACCTGTGGCTTGGGTCCCTTGCTGATCACTACCACCCCTGTAGTGCCCTTGAAGGTGAGGAGGATTGACTGAGGATTGGTTTATTGCCACGTGTACCAAGGTACAGTGAAAAGTATTTTTCTGCGAGCAGCTCAAACAGATCATTTAGTACATGAAAATAAAATAAATACATAATGGAGCAACATAAGGTACACACTGTAAATTCATAGACACCGGCATCGGGTGAAGCATACAGGAGTGTAGTATTAATCAGGTCAGTCCATAAGAGGGTCATTTAGGAGTCTGGTAACAGCGGGGAAGAAGCTGTTTTTGAATCTGTTTGTGCGTGTTGTCAGACTTCTGTATCTCCTGCCCGATGGAAGAGTGAGTAAGCCGGGTGGGAGGGGTCTTTGATTATGCTGCCCGCTTTCCCCAGGCAGCGGGAGGTATAGATGGAGTCAATGGATGGGAGGCAGGTTCGCGTGATGGACTGGGCGGTGTTCACGACTCTCTGAAGTCGTGCGGTCCTGAGCTGAGCAGTTGCCATACCAGGCTGTGATGCAGCTAGATAGAATGCTTTCCATGGTGCATCTGTAAACGTTGGTGAGGTACTGCCAGCCTGTGGATTTCCGGTCCCGTGTTTCTTGATCACCGGGAAACGCTGTCACTGAAATGCCTGACTGGCATTTAATAGAGCAGACCTTCCCTAAAGGCGGTGATGGGGTCACTCATTGGCTCTCTAGACGGCGGAGGAGACCCCCATTTGCTAGGTTAACTCAGGGCAGACAAAGGTGACCCAAGAACAATGGAAAGAATTGAGACAGCCTTGCAAAAAACCGTCCCGAGGGTCGAAAAAACAGTCGTTGAAATGTAAGCATATTGAATTTATTTGTTGCATTATTTATTGTTTTCTCATTTGGAAAGATGAATATGATACAGGTTTTTAATATATATTTAAATTCATAAATCTGCATTATAAAGCTTCTCTCTGTAATGGTGACCGTGAAACTATCATCGACTGTTGTAAAAGGCCGTGTGGTTCTCTAATGTAGCTTTAGGGAAATCCTCCGTCCTTATCTGGCCTGGCCTACACTTGACCCCAGAATCACAACAAATCTGGTTGATTAAAAAAAAAATATATATTTTCCCAATTAAGGGGCAATTTAGCGTGGCCAATTTACCTATCCTGCACATCTGTGGGCTGTGGGGATGAGACCCACGAAGGCACGGGGAGAATGTGCAAACTCCACACGGACAATGACCCGGGGCCGGGATCGAACTCTGGTCCTCGGCGCCCGGAGGCAGCAGTGCTAACCACTGTGCCGCCCCAAATGTGGTTGTCTCTTAATTGTCCCTCTGAAATGATGCAGCAAATCGTGCACTCAGTTCAAGGGCAATTAGGGATGGGCAATAAATGCCAGGAAGAGAGCGAAGTTTTGGGAGGAAATCCAGAATGCGGGGTTAAAAAGGCCAAAGGCGCAGGCACTGGCATTGGGAAAAGGACTTCTTGATGCACAAGAAGGCAGAGGGACAGATAATTTGGAGGTGGGGTTGGGAGGGAGTGGTTCTTGTGGTAGTAGGGCTGAAAGTGGTTACCGATAATAGGGTGGGGCAAAATCACAAAGGAATTGAAACGCAGGGATGGGAAGCAGAGATCTGGGAGTCGGTATAGAATAGAATCTAGAATCTTTGGAGTGCAGAAGCAGGCCGGGGCGGCATGGTGGCACAGTCATTAGCACTGCTGCCTCACGGTTCGATACCGGCCCTGGGTCACTGACTGTGTGGCGTTTGCACATTCTCTTTTCTTTTGTTTTCGTATCCAATTAATTTTTTTCAATTAAGGGGCAATTTAGCGTGTTCAATCCACCTACCTGCACATCTTTGGGTTGAAACCCACGCAGACACGGGGAGAATGTGCACACTCCACACGGAGAGTGACCCAGAGCCGGGATCGAACCTGGGACTTCGACGGGTTGAGACAGCAGTGCTAACCACTGCGCCACCCTGCTGCTCTTGAGTTTACACGTTCTCCCCGTATCTGCGTGGGTTTCACCCTCACAACCCAAAGGTGTGCAGGCTAGGTGGATTGGCCACGCTGAGTTACCCCTTAATTGGAAAAAAATAATTGGGTACTCTAAATTTATTAAAAAAGAGGCCATTTGGCCCCTCAGGTCTGCGCCGAACCTCTGAAAGTGCGCTTTACCGAGGCCGAAACCCCCACCCTATCTCATAACTCCACCCAACCGTTGGTCTGATTGGCTGAGGCAGGCACGATGTTGGAGGAGGAAGTAGGTGCTGTTTATGGCGAAGGGGATTGATTCAAATCTGTAAATTGATCAATTAAAAACTGGCTTTTCCTCTTCTGAAAGTTCGAGGAACAGGAATAGTGAACATCTTGAAACTGTTCTGTCATTCCGTTTGATCTTTTTTTAACATAAATTTAGAGTATCCAATTCATTTTTTCCAGTTAAGGGGCAATTTAGCGTGGCCAATCCACCTACCCTGCACATCATTGGGTTGTGGGGGGCGAAACCCACGCAAACATGGGGAGAATGTGCAAACTCCACACGTACAGTGACCCGGAGCCGGAATCGAATCTGGGACCCCGGCGCCGTGAGGCAACCGTGCTAACCACTTGCGTCACCGTGCTGCCCATTCCATTTGATCTTGGCTGACGTGTATCTCAACCCCATTGATCCTCATCCTTTGAGACCTTTCTTGAACAAAATTGGGTCGATCTCAGCCTGCCGTTTATGAAACTCTTTGGCACAAAGTGCTGGTTGTGTTCTGTGTGTGTGCTTTTTAGGAATCTATGGGATGTGGCTGGTAGTGGCGGAGCTGTATTCGCTTGGCGTCACCTGTTGCCAGGGGAGGACAGTGGTGAGTCTCCTTGAACTCCTGGAAGTGATATTGCTCTTAAAATATACAAAATTCTGAGGGGCCTAGGCAAGGTCGACAGGAAAGACTGTTTCCTCCTATTCGAGGGGTCAATTACCAGGGGGCATAGATTCAAGGTGATTGGTAGAAGGGTTTGAGGAAAAGCTTTGGTAGTGGGAGTTCTGGGAATTCACCGCCTAGGTTGATGGTGGAGGCCGAAACCCTCAACTCATTTAAAAGGTACCTGGATCTGCATCTTAAGTGTTGTAACCTGCACGGTTGCAGACACGGTGCTGGGAAGTGGGGTTAAGGTGAGCGGCTAGTTTCCTTTCTTTTCCTCTAGGCCGGCGCAGACACGATGAGATGAATGGCTTCTTTCTGCACCGTAACTTTACTCTGGTTCTGCGGGGTTAGGTAAGCTGTTCCAGAATCCGGCCTACTTACCATGAAGGAATAATGCAAGTCAGAATGGTTTCTCTGGAAGAAAACTTGGTTTAGCTCACTAGGGGCTGGTTTAGCTCACTGGGCTAAGTCGCTGGCTTTTAAAGCAGACCAAGCAGGCCAGCAGCACGGTTCGATTCCCGTACCAGCCTCCCCGGACAGGCGCCGGAATGTGGCGACTAGGGGCTTTTCACAGTAACTTTATTGAAGCCTACTCGTGACAATAAGCGATTTTCATTTCATTTTATTTCATTTCATTTTCACATGAGGAGAGACTAAATCAGTTAGGATTATATTCGTTGGAGTTTGGAATGGTGAGGGGAGGAGAATCTCAAAGAAACGGATAAAATTCTAACAGAATTAGACAGGGTAGATTCAGAAAGAATGTTCCCAATGGTGGGGGAGTCCAGAACTCGGGGTCATAGTTTGAAGATAAGGGGTAAACCTTTTAGGACTGAGGTGAGAAGAAATTTCTTCACCCAAGAATTCGCCACCAGAGAAAGTAGTGGAGGACAAAATGTCTAATTTCAAGAAGGAATTCGATATAGCTCTCGAGGCTAAAGAGATCAAGGGATATGGGGGAAGGTGGGATCATGGTGTTGAACTGGATGATCAGCCAGAATCATAATGAACGGGGGAGCAGGGTCAAAGGGCCGAATGGCCTCCCCCTGCTCCTATTTTCCATGTTTCTGTGTCCTTGTCCTTCTAGCTGTTGGAGGTCGCCGAGGTGGATACTGCTATTGAAGTCAGTTTGTTGCGTTGACACCATGCTCCCTGTAGATTATGTACACCACCGTGTGTCGGTGTTGGAGGGGGTGGATATTTAGTTCGTTGGCGGGAGATACTGATCAAGTGAGACTACTTTGCTGTGCGTGGTGTCGAGCCTTTGGAGTGTTGTTGCAGCTGGACCCTTTCAGAAAACGCTGGGTATTGACAGTTGATCCGAAAGCGTCGAATTACTGTTTCTGATGGGCACTGAAGTCACGTGGATTTCCGGAATTTTCTATTTTTCTTTCTAATAACTAACAGATCTGCTATCTTTTTTTTTAAACGACAATGATGGACCCCCTTATGTGCTCAGCTCATATTTCCAGCATTTGCTGTTTTTGCTTATTGTTTTTGCCACCGACAGTTTGCCTGAGAATAATGTTCAAAAGTCAAGGATTGATCAATCCACAGATTTGTGTTTGGATGTTTCAGTCCGTCAGACAGTGTGTAACCTTTTTCAAGCTGCGGTCCTGTTTTGAGGGGGGAGAAAATATGACCGGGATATTTAGTTTGTCTGACAAACGGGCAAGTCTGGTTTTTATTTCTTGCTCTTTGGTAGGCTTGCATCTGATTAGCTGCTCAGTAGTCCCGTATCTCCTTCCCCTGGAGGATGATGGTGCTGACAATGAGGGGAAAATAGACGTTTGCATAGAGGACAGAACAAACAGATACCTGCTAACGATTGAGTTTCGCATACCTGAGTACCACTTTTTTCATGCGGTCTGTCTTTGATCTTTCCCTTACTGAGATCTTCTGGGTTCTCCGGTTGGCCACGCCAAAATCGCAGTCGGCGATTGGCTGGAGAATCACTGTGCCGTTTTTACGATACACTGCCCCCTCCAAAGCAGCGTACTCAGAGAGTACGCCGCGCCACGTATCGACGGCCTCAGGACATTGCCTGAGGTCCGCCCCTCGATGCTCCGCCCCCGACCGACCAGATTCAGTCCAGCTGTGCCAGTCCAGCAGCGCTACGATCGGGGGAGGACCAATCAGCAAGGCGGGGGGGGGGGCAATCAGCAAGGGGGGTTGGGCTTTATTAGGGGCTGGGGCACCACGGGGGGTGGTACGGGGCGTGCGAACCGGTCAAAGGGGTGGCTCTATTTCGCGGGCCGGGTCCCGCTGCTGCAGGCCGCCACCGTGCGCATGCGCGGCCACGGACCCGGCAATTCCGGGTGCTCTACACTGCCGGCATGCTAGCCCCCCAGCAAAACGGGGAAGCGGTGGCCATTTTACGCCATTTATTTCTGGCGTAAAACACCACCGTTTCCACTCCTGCATGGGAACATAGTCCCAGAATCGGAGAATCCAGCCTCTGGTTCCCACACTGCTACATTGTTGAAACTCGAAGTCCTTTACTCCTCACACCTCAGCATGCCATTGGTGCTTGTCAGCGACCAGGAGAGTCAACAATCATGATTGCTTTTCCAACTTTGTCAAAGGATAGGGCGGGGGAATTTGATACATCCGAAAGTAGGCAGTGTGGTTGCAAAGGATGACTCCTCTGAAAAGGCAGACAGCTTCGCTACTGTACTGAAATGCCAACCTACATAGAACATAGAACAGCACAGAACAGGCCCTTCGGCCCTCGATGTTGTGCCGAACAATGATCACCTCACTTAAACCCACGTAACCTGTATACCCGTAACCCAACAATCCCCCCATTAACCTTACACTACGGGCAATTTAGCATGGCCAATCCACCTAACCCGCACATCTTTGGACTGTGGGAGGAAACCGGAGCACCCGGAGGAAACCCACGCACACACGGGGAGGACGTGCAGACTCCACACAGACAGTGACCCAGCCAGGAATCGAACCTGGGACCCTGGAGCTGTGAAGCATTGATGCTAACCACCATGCTACCGTGAGGCTCCATTGAGTGCTGAGATCTGTAATGGAACCTGCCTGAATTTACCATTCTCTGAATTAGATTTTTTTTTTATTGGCCCTTTCCTTATGTTCCCTTGCACTTCCACACCTGGCTTAGCGAGGCTACAGGTGATCTACTCCAAGGTTAACATTAACGTTACAATCTTTATTATTTCACAAGTAGGCTTGCATTAATAGTGCAATGAAGTAAGGGCAGCACAGTGGCACAGCGCTTAGCATTGCTGCCTCACGGCGCCGAGGTCCCAGGTTCAATCCCGGCTCTGGGTCACTGTCCGTGTGGCGTTTGCACATTCTCCCCGTGTCTGCATGGGTTTCACCCCCACAACCCAAAAAAGATGAGCAGGGTAGGTGGATTGGCCATGCTAAATTGCCCCTTAATTGGAAAAAATGAATTGAGTACTCTCCAGGTTTGCAAATTTAAACACAATTACTTTTTATTTATAACAATAACTATCACGAAATCTGCAGCAAATACAACTGGTTAAGTATTATCTAATTCCTAATCCCTCACTTTAACTTGTATCCCCTGCCTCCCAGCCTCTACACACACAGACACGCAAGGCAGACAAACACAGAGGGGAGGAGAGGGGTGAAAATAATAAATAAAAGGAACAAGAGTCTTTGTTTCAGATGGTTGACTTTGAGCAGATCTTACTTCAAAGTAAGCTTTCTAATCCAGCTGTCTGTTAGCAGCCTGTAATGGTTTTTGTGCAGACTCATTCAGGCCCCTGCAGTTTCAGAAATGCAGCACCCACAACCTTTCTGGAGAGAGAGAATAAGAGCAGGTCCTTCCCCTGAGTATCCAAGATTCAAACGTAGCTCCTTGGGTCTCAATCCAGTCGAGTAGGACCCAATCACCATCTGTTACTGGGCAGCATACGTCCTTTTGGCCAATTCATTGGCCACCAGCCAGTCAATGAAACCGGGTCCACCCACCTCTCCGGTGCCGAGAAGTCTGGGTCTTGCTGTCCAAAGCTAGAGCACCATGTACTATGTTGAATTCCTCATCCTCTGTGCTGCTTGACTTAAAGTTACATGTCCATTAAGCATTCATGGATCAAAATGATAACAGCAAAATTAAAGAAAGGGGAGATAAGGGAATCATTAGGAAGGATCCTTACATACCTCCCTCCCTAAAGGGAATGAAACATCAGGGCATAGATGTTTCATTATGAGGTACGCAAGATACAAATCACGAACACATACCCAACCATCTATCCTCGTTATACAAGTTCCCTTCCCAGTCTCTACATAGATAACTAGTTAGCCCTTAAACCTGTGACATAGCAGCCACAGTCACAATATCCTTTCTGGGAATAGGTGCAATTTTAACATTGAATTGTTGTAATAATAAACTCCAGTGGAACAATATTTTAAAAAATTAGTTTAGAGTACCCAATTCATTTTTTCCAATTAAGGAGCAATTTAGCGTGGCCTATCCACCTACCCCGCACAGCTTTGGGTTGTGGGGGATGTGGTGATATGCATCACTGTAAATACACAAGGGGTTAATGTCAATACACATAGACTAGCTAGACACTAGAGAGAGCACCAGAGACATGACACACAGACATTCAACCAATAGGCCAGTAAGATAGGACACGACCAATGGGCATTCACGACACACACAGAGGTGACACTACCACAGTGGGGCATTACACCAACCCATATAAAAGGACACAGCACACATGATCTTCCTCAGTGGAGACTCTCAGTGAGTACACAGGGTTGATTTTGAACACATCACACCCACCACCTGGATTGTAGAAGACTGGTTCGTCAGTCTGAGTAGCTACAGCAGGATTAACAGGAGAGTCGAATCCAAGTAGGAGAATTGTTAATAGTTTAATAAATGTAGGTTAAAGCTATCTCCAAGTCTGAACCTTCCTTTGTCAGAGTGCCCATCAAGGAAGCAGCTTATGCTACGTTCAGAGCATAACAAAACATGGTACCCAGGAGTGACTGTTAAATCCATATAGTTACAACTCAGCAAACAGTGACAACCAGCAACAGCAGCCAGGCAAGTTGATGTTCAAGATTCCGGTTCAACAGCAGCTCAGGTACCAAGGTATTCTCAGTTGGTTCAGGCAGAGATTCGAGATCTACCTGGTAGCGTCCGACCTAGATGGCGTGGCAGATGCAGAAAAAAATAAAGCTTCTACTTACCATCGCAGGCCCGGAAGCAGATTAAATCTTCCAGACCTTCAAATCCTCTAAGGGGCAAAACAAGAGCGATTTGCAGACAGTCCTGGACAAATTCCAAGAATTCTGCGAGGAACATACAAGAAAAAACAGTAAAAGAGGCACCAAGACTCACCACGAGGCGAAGGTAGGCTTTCCATTGAAGAAATCTGCAGTTTTGATTGGTGGCCATCTTGGGAAAGGAGCCGCACATGCGCAGTTGCGCGAAGAGCGCATAGAATGGGAAGATCCGTTTGCGCATATGCGAGAAGCCGCGCATGCGCAATTGCAAAAACGGCCCCAAGTAAAAGTACAGCGATATGCGCAATCGCTTCCTACGCACTACATCACATGCTTCGTGATGTCAGAGGCCCCGGACCACGCCCACTTAAAGGGGAAATGTCCCATAACACGGGAAAAAAAATTTATAGCCGTAAAACCCGATTCTTTCACCTGGAACGGCGGCACAATGCCTGAAATTCGACCAGTAGCTGAAAGTAATCTCCGCAGAACCCTGCAACAAGCAGCTGGCACCGCTCAAAGAGATGATACAGTCCTTGAAGACTATGACTCAGACCTTGAACTCTTCTTTGGACACTGCGAGCCCAATGCCAGCTCCGACACAAAACGTGATGATATGGTCTCGGAAGACAACGACTCAGACGAAGATTTCACCTTGGGAGGTGGCCACCCCAGTACCAAATCCGAACTGCAACTAGACGTGTTGTACATTGACGACCCCGACGACGAGTTCTTTGGATTGGGGAATCTTCAGCCCAGCATATATGACATCCCGACTCGTGAGTGCAGGATTATGCTGCAGCCTGACGCCAAAAGACAAAGAGCGGTACAAGCCCACAGAGAGCTGCCTGCTGCCACACAGAGAGTGGTCCACGCACCACGAAGAGCCCCCGACTCCACACAGAGAGTGGTCCACGCACCATGACGGGTCCCAGCCTCCACACAGAAAGCGATGAAAGACTCCATAGCGAGACAACTGCACTTCTCCACACAAGAAGTGACTCGAGTGACACAAGCCTCCACAGCGAGCTTGTGGACAGCCTCCACGATAGAAGCGACGCAAGACTCCAGAACGCAGTCCTTGCATGAACAAGACCATGAGGGTCTAGCAACCTCCTCTGAGCAACCATCAGCAGACGCTGCAAGTCTGCCACGCTCAAGTGAACAACAGAAAGACTCTGACAGTCTACCCAGCTCAAGTGAAAGACAAGAAGACACTGAGGCTCTACCCACTGCATGTGAGACAAGTGACAACGGCATCCCACTTCCCATACAAGATGTGCAACATGACAGACCTCAGCTAGTGTGTACAGAGGCACTCGACAACCACAGTGAGACTACTGGTGACCCCGGTGACACCACGTTACTTCAAACCTCATTCGCTCGAGCCTCTCCGCAAGCAAATGCATTCCTGAACGTCTTGACTCCGGACGTGGAGCATCAAGAAACCTCGACAGTGGGTTTCACCCCCACAACCCAAAGATGTGCAAGATAGGTAGATTGGCCACTCTAAATTGCCCCTTAATTGGAAAAAATAATTGGGTACTCTAAATTTATTAAAAAAAAAAAAAAGAAACCTCGACAAGCGAAAACTGACTCGGGTGAAACAGACCAGACTCCAGACGGGGAGCATCGACAAGCCAAAGCTGATTCAAGTAAGCCGGACATGACCCCCAGATAGGGAGCGCCGCGAACTCAGTGACGGCACGCTCAAGGAAACAGCAGATGCCACAAAGCACACTGACATGAGTAACTGTGTGAAGGACTCGTATTATCCACAGAGTGTGGTCCTTGAGCGCAGCAAACACGACAACAAAACCAACCAACACAACAACAACATCAAAGACAATAACAAGAAGCGTACCAAAGGAAACAGGGTCAACAAGCACGACAAACACAGCGCCACTGGAACTACGACTGGTACAACATGGTATGACTCTGCAACTGCAGGACACTGTTACGGCTCAGCTCAGTACATGACATACCATGGCAGAACGATGCATCTTACCAATTCATGCTTGCTGCACTACCAACAGGCAACATAGCTTTCAGGACAGATTGCATACATCGCTACCATAAGCATCAGAAGAAAAAAAGGCTCCAAATCAGACAGCAAAGTGATTTGACCACTTCTTGGTTCCTTACGCACAGGGACACTGATGGCGTTCACAAGGACATGCCACCATCAACATCACCACCTCACCAAACAAACAAGAAAGACACTCGACCATAATAATTAATGAATTTTGGACTCATGCATATATTTTAGACTTATTATTTAATGATCACTGTTATCATAGCTTGCAACAGTGCATCACTTATCTACCTGTTTTTGTTCAATTTTCTTTAACACTACAGAAAATATGTAACACGAAAAAAGGGGGATGTGGTGATATGCATCACTGTAACTACACAAGGGGTTAATGTAAATACACATAGACTAGATAGACATGAGAGGGAGCACCAGAGACATGACACACAGACATTCAACCATTAGGCCAGTAAGATAGGACACGACCAATGGGCATTCATGACACACACACAGGTGATACTGCCACAGGAGGGCATTACACCAACCCATATAAACAGACAAAGCACACATGATCTTCCTCTTTCCAGTGGAGACACTCAGTGAGTACACAGGGTTGATTTGAAACACATCACACCCACCACCTGGATTGTAGCAGACTGGTTCGTCAGTCTGAGTAGCTATAGCAGGATTAACAGGAGAGTCGAATCCAAGTAGGAGAATTGTTAACAGTTTAATAAATGTGTTAAAGCTATCTCCATGTCTGAACCTTCCTTTGTCAGAGTGCACATCAAGGAAGCAGCTTATGTTATGTCAAGAGCATAACAAAACATGGCGAAACCCACGCTGACACGCCGGGGGGGGGGGGGGGGGGGGGGGGGGGGATGATAACAGTGATCATTAAACAATAAGTCTAAAACATATGCATGAGTCCAAAATTCATTAATTATTATGGTCGAGTGTCTTTCTTGTTTGTTTGGTGAGGTGGTGATGTTGATGGTGGCATGTCCTTGTGGTACACTAAATTTATAATAAAAAAAATAGCACCCAGTCAGAAAATACACTTCGGTCAAGCAGGATGGCTTTTCACAATTGTTTGAATTTTAACAAAATTTTAGGTTCGTTCTCAACATCAAATTACATACGTTTTAGCTATTTTAATCATGCATGCAAATTCAGGGAGATTGTGCTCCCAACTGTTCATGGGAATGGGTCACCGATGGAAGTATTAAATGAGAGCTCCAATTCGATGGGCTGTACTATCATTTATACTAGTGCTTGTGCAGGAAAACTGTTGTGAGACCTGGATGACATATGCCAGGCAGGAGAAAAGGCTGAACAGCTTGCACCTTCGCTGTCCCAGATGTATCCCCGGCATCTCTTGGCTGGCCTCCAAACCACAAGTCCTGCAGCTAACTCCCATCATTCCACTCACATTACTAAGCCAACAACATCTGCGATGGCTCGATTAAGTTCACCGGATGAGCAAAGCCCTTTTGGGAAGTGAACTCGCCCACAGGGTCATGGCCTACTGGATACCCCTGCCTACAGTACCAGGAGGCTTGCAAGTGAGGTGCGAAGATGACAACTAAGAGAAGGCCGCTGATGGCCTTGTCTTCTGGAGACTGGCTTTGGAGGGGCACTGGAACAGGGGAAGGGAAATGGAAAATTCAGCTGGCCAAGAGGAGGGACCGGAGAAAACACCGCCCAGCAGATCCACTCCTTCTCAGCCCAGTCAGTGCCTTCATCTGCAGCAAGTGTGGCAGAGACTCCCATGCTGGTATAGGGCTCCTGAATCACACCACACAATTTCCAACATGTTTTGCTCGTGGGTGGTCAACTCTTATCCCAACGAGACAGAAGGCATCCGATTCTGGATGCACTGTCTTTCTCAAATGATCTGGCAGACCTTTTTCATCGTGGGAGTCTGGATGATATGTTAGACTAGCACACTGACTTTGCCTTCTATCCTGCCTTGGATGCAATGAAAATCTCCTGTCTCTGCAAGTTCTCGGGCCGCAGTTACACAGGGTTTGGCGAAATCATTCTGAGGCACCTTAAGGATGGATGAAATGGAAAATAGATTTCTTTCTGCAACCGTTTCGTCCTGGCAAGTGAGTCAAGGAAGATCAATAACTGTTCATGGATATCTCGATAGATCGAGTCAGTGCTGTTTCAGTAATGGGTGGCAGAACCCTTCAATCCTGACCATCCTTCGTATTGGAGGTAATAAACATTCAGAATGTCAGACACTTGAGCCTTCCACTCAATTGCATAAAATTCTGAGCAACCTAGATTTAAAAAAAAAAATTATTTACGGGGTGTGGGTATTGCCGGGTAGGCCAGCATTTATTGCCCATCCACTATTGTCCTTGAGAAGGTGGTGGTTAGCTAGCTTCTTGAACCGCTGTAGCCCATGCGCCGTTGGTACATCCACAGTGCTGTTAAGGAGGGAGCGCAGGGATTTTGATTCAGCGATAGTGAAAGTGCGACTGATATATTTCCAAGTCAGGACGGTGAGTGACTTGGAGGGGAACCTCCAGGTAGTGGGGTTCCCAGGCATCTGCTGCTCTTGTCCTTCTAGATGGTAGTGGTCGTGGGATTGGAAGGTGCTGTCTAAGGAACCTTGGTGAGTTCCTGCAGTGCACATTGCTGATGTTACACACGGCTGACACTGTTTGTCAGTGGTGGAGGGTTTGATTGTTTGTGGAAGGGGGAGCAATCAAGCGGACTGCTTTGTCCTGGATGATGTGGAGTTGCTTCACTGTTGCTGGAGCTGCACTCACCCAGGCAAGTGGAGAGTATTTCATTCACTCCTGACTTGTGCCTTGCAGATGATGGACAGGATAGAGTGGATATTTATTGTTGCTCAACAGAGAGGTCTGGAAGTCGCTGCCTGAAAGGGTGAAGGGAGCAGGAACCCACGTTGCATTTAAATCCATAATGGGTAAAATACTTAAAATGCACAAGTGCTGTAACCCGTGAGGCTGCGAGACCAGCTGGAAAGTGGGATGAGGTGGGATAGTTATTTTCCAGCCGGCACAGACATGATGGGTAGAATGGCCCCTGGTGCCATAATCTTTCCACAAATTGATCCACCCTGCTGACTGAGGGTGGGTACAACATGCTGAAGAAAGTAGGAACATGGATGTGTAACAAAGGAATTTTTCAAAGCAGTAAAAGTGAAGAATGTTTGTGGTTTGAACGTAGCAGCTGTTTTCAATCACAGTGCCACAGCGGCTGCTGTTAATTTAATTCTCAGAATGAAACCCGAGTGTATAAGGGCAATGTTCACACGTGGAAACCAATGCAGAAAAGTGGCCGAAAATTTCCATCCCCCTTCGCGGCTGGGATTTTCCGGTGCCGCTCGCTGAAGGTTGACGGGAGTTTTGGCTGGAGCGCCAAGTTTTCCGTTCTTGCTCGCAACAGGCCCTGCCACGGATAAAGGTGGGAGAATCCCGTCCGGTGCGTTTTTCAAGCCACAGAGAGAGGTAAGGCATCATTGAGGCCAATGTCAGACCAATTTACCTCATCCTTCCATCGATATATCTTGGCTGGAATTCTACGGCCGTTGGGATCCTCTTTTCCCGCCGGCGATGCGGGACGGCTTCAATAGGAGATCCCATTGACAAGCGGCGGGAAGAGCGATTCTCGCTGCCACGGAACGGCGTACCGCCGAATAACACCCAGCTGGGGGACCTGAGAAACCTGCCCCTTATTTGCCACCAGCGCATCCGATTCTCCGATCCCCCCCCGTCATCTAGTTTGGGATTCGTTGCAATGTACTTGTCCTGAACTTGCGTTCACAATGTTGAACCTGCGTTTTCTCATTTTAAAAATTGTGACTGAACTCGAAATGGTGAAAGGGAACAATCTTTCCTGTTCTCTGTTCTGCGTTTCTCTGCGTTTACCTTCTTGTGCAGCTGCATCTGAGGCTGAAGAATCAATTAGTGTTCCTCTGTCTGACCCCAGGAATCAGCTTTATTGCCATTCTCGGCACTGCGTCCGAGGCTTGGGTGCGTCCTTTGTGCTTTGGTGACCAGCCCTGAATGAAGCGTTTAGAGCACCTTGGTCTGTCACACAAAGTTACAGTGATTTATCAATATAGGTCAGTGTTCTGTTTGCTTTGTTAATTGCTCCTCTGAAATGGCTAGACATGATTTGGTTTCTGTCTGTTGCAGGCCTCGAATCTTTGTCCTAGCCATCGTTTAGTCAGGAGATCTACCATTTACTTTTCCCTGTGCGACACGCCATGCATTTATCGGAATTGGCTTTGGTCTGTCGTCATGGTTACACCGATTTGCAACTTTTTTTTGTAATTCCGTAGCTTTTTTAAAGACTCTACAACAGTGGTTAGCACTGTTGCTTCACAGCACCAGGATCCCAGGTTCGATTCCTGGCTTGGGCAACTGTCTGTGGGAAGTCTGCAAGTTCTCCCCCCCCCCCCCCCCCCTCCGTGTCTGAGTGGGTTTCCTCCGGGTGCTCCGTTTTTCTCCGACAAGCCCCGAAAGAGGTGCTGTTTTGGTGAATTGGACGTTCTGAATTCTCCGTCCGTGTACCCGAACAGGCGCCGGAATGTGGCGATTAGGAGCTTTTCACAGTAACTTCATTGCAATGTTAATGTAAGCCTACTTGTGGCAATAAAGATGATGATTATTATTACAAATTCCTACCCCACCCAAGTTAAGCATTACCTGTAAATTAGACCACAGTTTCTGCTCATTTCCAATTGATATCAAAAGCTTGTTTACCATGTTCAAAACGAAAAGCACATCTTGCGATTGGCACGCAGAACAACTTGAGGCCATCCAATATGTTTTGAATCTCACCAAGTCCCATTCATCCACCTCTCCTGTTCTCATTGACCTACATTGTCCCTTCGTTAAGCCTTGGTTTTAAAATTTTCACCCCGATGCCTTGCCCCTCCCAGTCTCAAATCTTTTCCAGCCTGACCACCGCCCTCTGAGTTATCCTCCTCCAATTGTGGCCCCTTGAGTATCCCAGGATTGCAGGATGTGGCCATCGCTGGTTAGGCCAGCATTTATTGCCCATTCCTAGTTGCCCTTCAGAAGGTGGTGGTGAGCTGCCTTCTTGAACCACTGCAGTCCTTGAGGTGTAGGTACACCCACTGTGCTGTAATGCAGGGAGTTCCCGGATTTTGTCCCAGCCACAGTGAAGGAACGGCTGATATGTTTCCAAGTCAGGGTGGTGAGTGACTTGGAGGGGAACCTCCAGGTGGTGGGGTTTCCAGGTATCTGCTGCTCTTGTCCTTCTAGATGGTAATGGTCGTGGGTTTAGAAGGTGTTGTCTAAGGAACCTTGGTGAGTTACATAGAACATAGAACAGTACAGCACAGAACAGGCCCTCCGGCCCTCAATGTTGTGCCGAGCAATGATCACCCAACTCAAACCCACGTATCCACCCTATACCCGTAACCCAACAACCCCCCCCTAACCTTAATTTTAAGGACACTACGGGCAATTTAGCATGGCCAATCCACCTAACCCGCACATCTTTGGACTGTGGGAGGAAACCGGAGCACCCGGAGGAAACCCACGCACACACGGGGAGGACGTGCAGACTCCGCACAGACAGTGACCCAGCCGGGAATCGAACCTGGGACCCTGGAGCTGTGAAGCATTTATGCTAACCACCATGCTACTGTGCTGCCCCGTGCTACCGTTCTTGCAGTGCATCTTGTTGATGGTACACACGGCTGCCACTGGGCGCCGGTGGTGGAGGGTTTGAATGTTTGTGGAAGGAGGAGCAATCAGGCGGGGCTGTTTTGTCCTGGATGGTGTTGAGCTGCTTGAGTGTTGTTGAAGCCGCATTCATCCAGGCAAGTGGAGAGTATTCCCTCACACTCCTAACTTGTTGGAACTTAGAACATACAGTGCAGAAGGAGTCGACTTGTGCCTTGTAGATTGTGGACAGGCTTTGGGGGATCGGGAGGAGAGTTACTTGCTGTAGTATTCCTAGCCTTTGACCTGCCCTGGTAGCCACAGTGGGTCCAGTTCAGTTTCTGATCAATGGTAACCCCCAGGATGTTGATTATGGGGGATTCAGCGATGGTAATGTCATTGAATGTCAAGGGACGGTGGTTAGATCCTCTCTTGTAGGAGATGGTCATTGCCTGGCACTTGTGTGGCGCCAATGTAACTTGCCACTTGTCAGCCCAAGCCTGGATATTGTCCAGGTCTTGCTGCATTTGCACATGGTGCAACCACCAGCAAACATCCCCACTTCTGACCTTATGATGGAAGGGAGGTCATTGGTGAAGCCGCTGAAGATGGTTGGGGCCGAGGACACTACCCTGAGGAACTCCTGCAGTGATGTCCTGGAGCTGAGATGATTGACCTCCAACCACCACAACCATCATCCTTTGTGCCGGGTATGACTCCAACCAGCGGAGAGTTTTCTCCCTGATTCCCATTGACTCCAGTTTAGCTCGGGCTCCTTGATGCCACACTCGATCAAATGCTGCCTTGATGTCGAGGGCAGTCACTCTCACCTCACCTCTGGCTTTCAGCTCTTTTGTCCATGTTTGACCCAAGGCTGTAATGAGGTCAGGAGCTGAGTGACCCTGGGCGGAACCCAAATTGAGCGTACTTGAGCAGGTTATTGCTGAGTAAGTGCTGTTTGATAGCACTGTTGATGACCTCTTCCATTTCTTTGCTGGTGATTGAGAGTAGACTGATGGGGAGATAGGTGGTCGGGTTGGATTTATCCTGCTAACCGTGTCTAGGACACACCTGGGCAATTTTCCACATTGCCGGGTAGATGCCAGTGTTGTAGCTGCACTGGAACAGCTTGGCTAGGGGTGCGGCTAGTTCTGGAGCATAGGTCTTCAGTACAATTGCCGAATACTGTGAGGGCCCATAGCCTTTACAGAATCCAGTGCCTTCAGCCATTTCTTGATATCACATGGAGTGAATCGTATTGGCTGAAGACTGGCATTTGTGATGCTGGGGCCCTCCGGAGGAGACCGAGATGGATCACCCACTTCTGGCTGACGATTGTTGAGAATGCTTCAGCTTTGTCTTGTGCACAGGACACCTCCCATCATTATTGAGGATGGGGATATTTGTGGAGCCTCCTCCTCCAGTGAGTTGTTTAATTGTCCACCACCATTCACGGCTGGATGTGGCAGGACTGCAGAGCTTAGATCTGACCTGTTGTTTATGAAATCGCGTAGCTCTGTCTATTACTTGCTGCTTAAGCTGTTTGGTATTCCAGTAGTCCTGTGTTGTAGCTTTACCAGGTTGACACCTCATTTATAGATATGCCTGGTGCTCCTCCTGACATGCTCTCCTGCACGCTTCATTGTACAAGGATTGGTCCCCTGCCTTGGTGGTAATGACAGAGTGGGGGATACGCCAAGCCATGAGGTTAGAGTTGTGATTAAATACAGTTCTGTTGCTGCTAATGGCCCATGGTGCCTCATGGACTCCCAGTCTTGAGTTGCTAATTCTGTTCGAAATCTATCCCATTTAGCATGGTGGTCGTGCCACACAGCACGATGGTGGGTATCCTTGATGTGAAGATGCAACTTTGTCTGTACAAGGACTGTGTGATGGTCACTCCTACCGATACTGTCATGGACAGATGCATCTGCGGCAGGCAGATTGGTGGGGATGATGTCGTGTATGTCTTTCCCTCTCATTGATTCCTTCGCCACCTGCCGCAATCCCAGTCGAGCAGCGACGTCCTTTAGGACCCGGCCAGCTCGGTCTGTGGGGGTACTACTGAGCCACTTTTGGTGATGGACCCCCCTCCCAGAGTGCATTCTGCTTCCTTGCTACCCTCAGTGCTTACTCCAACATGGAGGAAGTACTGATTCATCAGGATGGACGGTACGTGGTAATCGGCAGGAGGTTTCCTTGCCCTGGACTTTGGCAGGCGGTTGCACGACTATTCTGTGAGACTGCTCTCTCAATTTCAGCACCAGGCCCCCAGATCTTAGGAGGACTTTGCAGAGTTGACAGAGCTGGAGCACCTTGGTGGGTGCAGGGCGATCCGTCTGGTTTCATTTCTTTGTGTTCCTTTTGTAGCGGTTGAATACAACTGGGTGGCTTGCCAGGCCATTTCGCACGTCAGCCACATTGCTGTGGGTAAGGTTGGCACGTTTCCTTCCCTAAAGGGCATGAGTGAATCAGTTGGGGTTTTTATGACAATGGTTTCATGGCCATCATCAGACTTTTAATTCCAGGTGTTTTATTGAGTTTACAATTCCACCATCTGCCGCGGTGGGATTGGAACCTGGGTCCCCAGGGATTGCCCTGGTTCTCTGGATTGCTAATCCCGTGACAATACCACTGTGTCAGCATAGAAATGACAATTTAGAAATGTAATTTACATTCAAGGTATTCTTCCTGCAGTCAGCTTCTCTAAGTGAATTCTTCACTACAGTTTTCCTTTTCCAGTTTCTGCTCCCTTATTCCTATCCTCCTAATGATGCCAAATTACTCTGAAACCTGATTTGTCTCTGCCAGCTACTGCCTAATAATGAATCTATTCCATATGTGGCCACCTAAAATGGCCACCCGCAAAGGATAATGGGACTTGTGGTCAAGTTGGGACACAGACAGTGCACAGCCCCTGTGTATTGAGCAAAGGAAAATCAGACTGAACCAAAACTTGCAACTGTTAAATGTCAATCACCGATTTGCCCTGGACAATAGACTCAAATCAAGGAATAGCAACAATAGCAGACTCCCTGGCGCCACCTCCTCTTATTTGGAAAGGTCTACGCTCTTAGAACAATAACGACTAGGACCTGCCCAGCCATCAAGGTACCCGTCCCTAATTGTCTGGTATCGATCAGAGTGATCGAGACCCTATCGATCCATTGGATCCTGAGTTAACCCCGCCCAAAAGGGCGCGAAAGAGAAAAATGAAATTAAACAAAAAAATTGAAAATGAAGCCCACAAGGAGGATAAGAAGCCCTGAACGCTAGGGATCGGCCTGTTTTGGGATCGGCCTGTGCCCACACCAATCGCAGCATACAACCAGCCAAGTTCAAGATCACAATCGTTACCTGAGAGAGGCGAGCCACAGCCGAGACTAACCTGACGACTTCCAGCCGACACACATGGGGACTCAGATAGAGGCCTTATCTACCCGCACAGAGCTGGTCATCCAGAAGTTAAGTAAAGGTCATCTTAGTTGATAGGTGTAGTTTAGTATGTAGCCGCGTGTATCATTGCACATAGAAATAAGTCTTGTGTTTTTGAACTAACATACTGGTTGTGTGGTCATTTGGTCATTACAAGAAACATACTTGTGGTTATTATTAGCAACACATATTCGTGTAACAAAGATATCTCTCAGAAACTGCTCAAAGTACTCTGTAGGTAAATAATCACTTTCAGTCGCACCAACACGTGTCACCTAAGCAATCGTGACAGCCATTCTGAGCAGAGCAAGATTTCAGAAACAGCTTAGAATCGTAGAATTTACAGGGCAGGAGGCCATTCGGCCCATCGTGTTTGCACCGGCTCTTGGAAAAAGCACCCTTCTTAAGGCAAGACCTCCAACCTATCTCCGTAACCCAGTAACCTCACCTAACGTAATCTTTTTTTAATGACAAAGGCCAATTTTAGCATGGCCAATCCACCTAACCTGTACATCTTTGGACATGCGGGAGGAAACCGGAGCACCCGGAGGAAACCCACGCAGACACGGGGGGGGGGGAGAATGTGCAGACTCCGCACAGACAGAGGCCCAAGCTGGGAATCGGACCTGGGACCCTGGAGCTGTGAAGCAACAGTGCTAACCACTATGCTACCTTGCCGCCCCGCAGTGAGATGTATAGCCATCTGTGTTTGACGGTATGGGTTGAGGAAAGCTGCGATGATGGCACGGTTGTAACGTCCATGGAGTCGTAATTAAGAAGCCCAGGCTAACGTGCATGGGTTCAAATCCCACCATGGCAGCTGGTGGATTTTAAATTCAGTTAATAAAAATATGGAATATAAAGTTAGTCTCGGTAATTGTAACCATGAAACTGTCATTGATTGTTGTAAAAACCCATCAGGTTCACCAGTGTCCTTTACGGAAGGAAATCTGCCATCCTTACCTGATCTGGCCCACATGTGACTCTAGATCTACAGTAATTTGGTTGACTTTAAAAAAAAAAATTTAGAGTACCTAATTTTTTTTTTCCAATTAAGGGGCAATTTAGCGCGGCCAATCCACCTACCCTGCACATCTTTGGGTTGTGGGGGTGAAACCCATGCAGACATGGGGAGAATGTGCAAACTCCACACGGACAGTGACCCAGGGCCGGGATTCAAACCCGGGTCCTCAGCGCCGTAAGCAGCAATGCTAACCATTGTGCCACGTGCCGCCGCCTTGTGGTTGACTCTTAAGTGCCTTTCTGATTGGATTGGATTGGATTTGTTTATTGTCACGTGTACCGAGGTACAGTGAAAAGTATTTTTCTGTGAGCAACTCAACAGATCATTAAGTACATGGGAAATTGAAAAAAATTGAAATTGAAAATCGCTTATTGTCACGAGTAGGCTTCAAAGAAGTTACTGTGAAAAGCCCCTAGTCGCCACATTCCGGCGCCTGTCCGGGGAGGCTGGTACGGGAAGAAAAGGGAATAAAAGAAAATACATAATAGGGCAACACAAGATATACAATCTAACTACATAAGCACCGGCATCGGGTGAAGCATACAGGGTGTAGCGTTGATGAGGTCAGTCCATAAGAGGGTCATTTAGGAGTCTGGTGACAGTGGGGAAGAAGCTGTTTTTGAGTCTGTTCATGCGTGTCAACAGTGAAATGGTCTAGCAAGACACTCAGTTAGGCAGCAGATGTTGGCCTTGCCAGCAACACTCAAATCCCACAAAAGAATACATAGTGTTGACAAAGACAGGATAGTGATATCAATCTATAACAATACAGAGCTTTTTCATGACCTAATCGCTGCTTTTTAATTTACTTCTATCTTTTACCTGTACTTTTCAGCTTGGATGTTAACTTGCGCTACGGATGTTGACTCCACCTGCCGTTCCTCAGTAACTCAGACAGATATAACAAGAATTATATCAAGAATTCTGAAAGCAGATTGTCCAAAATTTTTGTCTGTTTTATTGGTAGAGGGACTGAGTTTCGGAGCCATGAGGTCATGTTGCAGTTGTACAAATCTCTGGTGCGGCCGCATTTGGAGTATTGCGTGCAGTTCTGGTCGCCGTATTATAGGAAGGATGTGGAAGCATTGGAAAGGGTGCAGAGGAGATTTACCAGGATGTTGCCTGGTATGGAGGGAAGATCTTATGAGGAAAGGCTGAGGGACTTAAGGCTGTTTTCGTTAGAGAGAAGAAGGTTAAGAGGTGACTTAATTGAGGCATACAAGATGATCAGAGAATTAGATAGGGTGGACAGTGAGAGCCTTTTTCCTCGGATGGTGATGTCCAGCACGAGGGGACATAGCTTTAAATTGAGGGGAGATAGATATAGGACAGATGTCAGAGGTAGGTTCTTTACTCAGAGAGTAGTTATGGCGTGGAATGCCCTGCCTACAACAGTAGTGGACTCGCCAACACTAAACGCATTCAAATGGTCATTGGATAGACATATGGACGATAAGGGAATAGTGTAGATGGGCTTTAGAGGGGTTTCACAGGTCGGCGCAACATCGAGGGCCGAAGGGCCTGTACTGCGTTGTAATCTTCTATGTTCTATGTTTCAATCGCAGCCTCAGTAGTGAGAGGAATACAGGCAGGTGGATAAACAGTCTCGTCCAATTTATAACTGAACATAGGCAGATAAGTTGACAAACAGGTGCGCAAACCTGTCAGGAACTTCCTACAAGTATTGGCAAACTCCTAGAAGACCCTTATCCCAATTGTCAAAAGTGTTAGCTGCAGAATGTGCCTTATAATTGTATAAAACAACCAGAGGTGCAGACAAGTACAGACAAATTTACAAATCAGATGACGCAAGCAGACCCTCATGGGAGCTTCTGGCGGACCTTCTAAGATTTGAGACCCCCCTCCCCACCCCCCACCTACCCACCCACCCATTTACAAAGCTGGTGACAAACGCAGATAGAGATCGCAGGAAGGTAGATGAAGGCTGTGGAAACTAGAAAGTGATTCACGTAAGATGTTGACCCGTCCGTTTACAACAGGCTCGTTTAGGAGCTTCAGTTCAATTCTAAAACAATTAGCAATGTAGAAATAATGACCCTGTTTTATCAGCAGCTGCGGTTCTCGAGCAAACTCCTGTGGGTCAAAAACGTTGATTATTACTGAATGGAAATTGAGTCAGAAAAAAATGTGTCCCATCTGAAATCCAAATGAGCGGAAGTTTATTAAACTTATAAACAGTCAGTGGTTTGTGGCACGTGCCAATTTATCATTTTGAAGAAAAGGAATTAGTCTTCTGTCTGTGCATTTCGATTGTAACTCTTTCTGACATCAGTGACCATTTTTACAGCGCGCCCCTACTTTTTTGAAATCTTCCCACACCACTTTGCCTCCCTACCTATCTCCCTTACTTTAGAGATATCTTAATCTTGCCTGTCTCTGGATTTTATTCTTGATGAGCAGAAGAGCGAGTTAGGTGGATTGGCCTTGCTAAATTGCCCCATAGGGTGGGGTCGCAGGAATAGGGCGGGGGGGAGGGGATTGGGCCTGGGTAGGGCGGTCTTTTGACGGGCTGGTGGGAAGATTTGATGGCCTCCTTGCGCAACATCGAGGGCCGAAGGGCCCGTACTGCGCTATAATGGTCTATGTTCTGCACTGTAGGGATTTTGTGATTCCACGTGGACAAAGTCTCACTTCAGGAAGTCCCTGGATCTGTGCCAAGCCAGTGCTGATCTTAATCACGATTGACGTTTGGTGACGGTGGGGTGGGGGGGGAGGTGGTTATGGCCAATGTGGTAGTGGTTAGTCCTCAGGGTTCCAGGTCCTTTCATTCTTTGTTACTTAAAAAAAAACGGGAACAAAAAATGTGCAGCACATTTGCCCTTTGCATTGACCGTGTTTGATATTGTTGGATAACAGACAATGTATGCAAAAGACGTCCTTTGCATTTACTTTTTAAAAAATAAATTTAGAGTACCCAATTAATTTTTTCCAATTAAGGGACAATTTAGCGTTGGCCAATCCACCTCGCCTGCACATCTTTGGGTTGTGGGGGCGAAACCCACACAAACACGGGGAGAATGTGCAAACTCCACACGGACAGTGACCCAGAGCCGGGATCGAACTTGGGACCGCGGTGCCATGAGGCAGCTGTGCTAACCCCTGCGCCACCGTGCTGTCCATCCTTTGCATTTGTCTTGCTTGATATTATTGGACACCATGTAATGATAGAGGCAAGTGGAGAAGATAGAACATAGAACATAGAACAGTACAGCACAGAACAGGCCCTTCGGCCCTCGATGTTGTGCCGAGCAATGATCACCCTACTTAACCCACGTAACCGGTATACCCGTAACCCAACAATCCCCCCATTAACCTTACACTACGGGCAATTTAGCATGGCCAATCCACCTAACCCGCACATCTTTGGACTGTGGGAGGAAACCGGAGCACCCGGAGAAAACCCACGCGCACACGGGGAGGACGTGCAGACTCCGCACAGACAGTGACCCAGCCGGGAATCGAACCTGGGACTAAGATGGAACCTGGATAAGATGGATTATTTAAACATAAGGCAGGCTTGTGTAAAGAAATACAATATATAAATAATCTTGGTCTTTTAATCGGATGGTTCATCTCTATGCTGGTGATACGCTGATGATGACTGAATTGCTGGTTTCAAAGTTAAAATGTGGGGCAATTTTGACTGTGTCAATCTTCATTGATGACATGGAAATGCCAAGGAAATCCCCCCTCACCAATCAGCAGACACTAATTGAAGAACTATTCCACCTTGGCAAAGTGGCCTTTATTCATCTGTGAATGTTAACAGCTGGTGTTGCCCAGTGGTTCCGCTGTAGTGGTGCCTGGGCTGTGTTGGATCGTGCCCTCATCTAGCAGAACTGCTCATTTCAGACAGAGTTGCAGCGTAATGATGAGCAGCAAGGACTCTGGTCACGTTTTTCCCTCCCAGAACCGGAATGCCTTTCCCCTGCCTCTTCTGAGTGTAGGTAAGGACACAGTAAGTTATTGAACCTGGGACCTCTTGGTCTGGATATGTCATCTTCACATCAAGTCATTCGGAAGCCCACATTTCGTGGTGATAAGCGTTGAGATAGAGATTACAGTGTACGAAACAGCAGAGAGGATTTTTGTCTTCGCCGCATTGATAGTAATCAAGCAGAATGGATTGCCCTGTCTGTTATAGAACTGACCTTAATTTCCCTCCTTGCAATCAGGGCTCAGTGCCCAAAAGGAGGAGGGAAGTGGTGGTGTAGTGGTATTGTCACTGGTAATCCAGAGACCAGGGTAATGCTCTGGGAACACAGGTTCGAATCCCACCATGGCACGTGAACTCAATTTGCAAAAAAATCTGCAAACAAAAGTCTAATTGGGTACTCTAACCATTGTCGATTGTGGTAAAAAAAACCATCATAATGTCCTTTCGGGAAAGAAATCTGCCATCCTTACCCGGTCTGGCCTACATGTGACTTTAGACCCAAAGCAGCGTGGTAGAGTCTTAAATGCCCTCTCTGAAATGGCCCAGCACCCAGTTCAAGGGCAGTTAGGGATGGGCAATAAATGCTGATACTGCCAGCGACGCCCACGTTCCCCTGAATGAATTAAAGAGAAAACTTCGAGACTTTCTGATACAGAAACGTGAAGTTGGGAGCTCCGCAAATCTTCCCGAATTTGCTTTGATGTGCAAAAATATCCAGCTTAGACAGCAAATGAGACATTCAAAGTACTGCAGAGATCCCAAATCTCAGTGGCTTCAAGCTGTTTGGTTACAGGCGCGCATCATCCTTCTGACCATGGCCTTTTCCGGTCAGGCGTGTGCACTCGGTGGGCGCAAAACATGCTTTTGGTCCTGACTGGCCCTGGAAAGCAATTTCACGCTGGCCGGCCAGCTAACGGCCAGCTGTGGTGCAAATGCGTGCAGTGAAAGACTGAGCGCTGCCGGGGAGACCAGCGAGAGGGCGGTCGCCGAGAGGAGCGATGGGTGCAGGCAGGCGTTTCCAACAAACTCCCTGGGCGGCTGGCAGCTCCAGTGACATTTGCCAACAAAAAAAAAAATGCCGCCATCTCTCTCTACCGCGTGGAATCGGGCATCTGGCAGCAGAACACGCAACTCCCTAACCCGCAAAGGTTTTCTTTTATTTTGTTCCATCCCGGACGTTTTATCGAGCCCTGGATCGGGAACAGTGAAAAAACGGGAATGCGGTCCGGCCGATTGGCTTGTGTGCCGAACGTAAAAGAGCACAGGCCACGTACAATTAGAGCCTTATTGTCCTGTCAATTGTCAACGCGCGAGCTTCTGACTCTTGCGCGTGCCCGCCGACAGACATATTGCGTGTTGCGATGCTCGCCCACTCGAGCTCTGTAAAATTTGAGCCCTTGATATCATTCACCCTAGCAGACTGCTTTAGTAATGCTCAGTTGGTGTGTCACGCCTGAACCACAACATTTACAGTGACGCGGTTACTGGTAAAGCCTCCATTGGGGCTGTTTAGCACAGGGCTAAATCGCTGGCTTTTAAAGCAGACCAAGCAGGTTAGCAGCACGGTTCGATTCCCGTACCAGCCTCCCCGGACAGGCGCCGGAATGTGGCGACTAGGGGCTTTTCACAGTAACTTCATTTGAAGCCTACTCGTGACAATAAGCGATTTTCATTTCATTTCATTTCATTTCATTTCATTTCATTGCTCAAAATATCATTCTCGGGATGTAGCATTATTGCAGAGGAGATGAATCACAGGGATAATTGGCAGCACGGTAGCATTGTGGATAGCACAATTGCTTCACAGCTCCAGGGTCCCAGGTTCGATTCCCGGCTTGGGTCACTGTCTGTGCGGAGTCTGCACATCCTCCCCGTGTCTGCGTGGGTTTCCTCCGGGTGCTCCGGTTTCCTCCCACAGTCCAAAGATGTGCAGGTTAGGTGGATTGGTCAGGCTAAATTGCCCTTAGTGTCCAAAATTGCCCTTAGTGTTGGGTGGGGTTACTGGGTTATGGGGATAGGCAGGAGGTGTTGACCTCGGGTAGGGTGCTCTTTCCAAGAGCCGGTGCAGACTCGATGGGCCGAGTGGCCTCCTTCTGCACTGTACATTCTATGATAATCTATGAAATTCTATGATAATTGATTGCTCAACAGATCGACAAATCCCAGCGCACACTTCAAGAAATTGTGAGCAGGTGGTGAAGGTGGTGGGAGGAAGAGAAGGTGGAGTGGGTGAGTCGCCCAGGAACCTGCTCTCCCTCCATCAGTTATAACGCAGCATTGGCAGCCACCCAGTCTCAGGTTCCTTCGCCAAGAATGGTGTGTGAAAGAAGGCATAAAACTTGGCACAAATCTATAGACAGGTGAAAATATCTTTTTTTGAAATGCTAAAAATACTGAGTTCAGTAATTTGCAGATTGCGTGAGAATTAGAAATGAATTTGAATTAAATATTTTGCAGTGGTCAGTTGTTTAAGACTGGTGAAAGACGTGATGTGGGTTCTTAGGTTAGTGACGACACCAACAGGGTTTTAATAATCGCTTATTGTCACAAGTGGGCTTCAATGAAGTTACTGTGAAAAGCCCCTAGTCACCACATTCTGGCGCCTGTTCGGGGAGGCTGGGACGGGAATTGAACCTGCAATTCAAGTCAGCTGTTTAGCCCACTGTGCTAAACCAACACTTCTACCCCTCCTCGCCACCAGACCCACCTCCAATTCGTCATGTCAGGGCTGAGTTGAACGTTTACTGTGCTGGAAGGAGGCATGACCAGTTGCTACTTTTAAAAAACCCTCAATTGGATGTGGCGCTATTGATGTACAATTTCGCGCTCATTCGCAATAACTGTTATTGCATTTCACACAAATGTTGCTCTTGGTTATTACTGGAATAAAAAATAATGGTTGTGTTTATAGAAGATGAGCACAGTTGGCGGAACAGTAGGTCGGCAAAACATATGTTAAAATAGGATAGACGAAGTGCTGCGAGCTGGGCAGGCCCCGGGAGTGGGGTCTCCCGGCTTTTATCCGCCTTGCTGCGATGTGACGACCTGCTTTTCGGGCGCAGCGTGGCCACTGGATCGTGCCCTAAGAGTCGGCATCAATTACTCCCAGGGTAAATAAAGCACAGGGTTAAATACAGAGTAAAGCTCCCTCTGCACTGTCCCCATCAAACACTCCCAGGACAGGTACAGCACGGGGTTAGATACAGAGTAAAGCTCCCTCTACACTGTCCCCATCAAACACTCCCAGGACAGGTACAGCACGGGGTTAGATACAGAGTAAAGCTCCCTCTACACTGTCCCCATCAAACACTCCCAGGACAGGGACAGCACGGGGTTAAATACAGAGTAAAGCTCCCTCTACACTGTCCCCATCAAACACTCCCAGGACAGGTACAGCACGGGGTTAGATACAGAGTAAAGCTCCCTCTACACTGTCCCCATCAAACACACCCAGGACAGGTACAGCACGGGGTTAGATACAGAGTAAAGCTCCCTCTACACTGTCCCCATCAAACACTCCCAGGACAGGTACAGCACGGGGTTAGATACAGAGTAAAGCTCCCTCTATACTGTCCCCATCAAACACTCCCAGGACAGGGACAGCACGGGGTTAAATACAGGGTAAAGCTCCCTCTACATTGCCTCAACAATTGGTCCAGTCCCAGCTGTGTGATACTTTCTAGATCTTGTATAAACCTTCCTGCAGCTTCTCTGCCACCGATTTGTGTTGAATGAAGGGCCATTTAATGGTGATGAGAAACTGGGTTGATACTGCCTGAAACCTTTTCCAGCAATACATTTCATTGGCAATTTCAAAGCAGCACTTCTTGATTGCCCGACATGTTGAGTTAATAATTGAGTGGAGAGCTGTGGGGAATTGCTGATATTTTATGATGAGCAAAATCTTTTATTATTTTGCGCTTGCCTGAGGTGCAGGATCCAAGCTCGGGCTCTTTATACTTTTACAAGGCGACGCTGGAGAAGGTACAGAAATGGAAGCTCTTTGATGCTAAATTGCTCAGAATGCACTTCAGAAAAGTTCATTTCGCCGTCTTTCGACATTGGAGACTTCTGAAAATACTTGCTGGGTCTCCAGGGAGTTTGAGTCGAGAGCTCTTGCTCTTCAAGAGCTCTTCAAACTCTTGCACATATTTGGTGAGCAGATGCTCTGACCTGGTTCTGACCCAGACATTCTGATAGAAGACAGCAGGTTCGGGGGTGGTCTCCACCGCTCTCACTGACCGTAAACCTCGACTGTTGCTAAATTGAAGACGTACGATGCTGTGCTCCGTTTAAATATTACATGCGATTGCAAATAAACTTTTATCGAGCTATCAACAATAATAAGAATCTTTATTATCACAAATAGGCTTACATTAATCCTGCAATGAAATTACTGAGAAAAGCCCCTAGTCGCCACATTCCAGCGCCTGTTCGGGTTCGCAGAGGGAGAATTCAGAATGTCCAAATTACCTAACAAGCACGTCTTTCAGGACTTATGGGAGGAAACCGGAGCAGCCGGAGGAAACCCACACAGACACGGGGAGGACGTGCAGACTCCGCACAGTGACCACAGTCGAACCTGGTTCCCTGCCACTGCGAAGCAACAGTGCAAACCACTGTGCCGCCCAAATGACCTATGGCATCGCAACTGGTGACACCGTGCATTGTGTTGAAGCGAAATTTTTTTTTTGATGCCAACATTTGTTTTAATCGAATTGTGCCCTGCGAGGAGGATTTTGTGTGCCTCGTCCGCAGAATGGGTGAATCACAGTGTCTTCAATTCCATATCAACGTGATAATCAAAGCACTCCTGTCGATCTTATGGGTGAAGCAGCGTAGAATTGAAGGGATTAGCTTCAGTTCTTCGTCCGAGCCAAACTTGTCGATTTCAGCCAAAGCAGCAGCCGAGGGTGGGACATTGTCCCGTTCCTTATTGTCATTCATTTGCCGTAACTGTGATCCAGCGTTGACCGACACCTTCGGAAAGGGAGGGAGGGATAGCTTCAAAGGTAAGTAGCCTGTCCAGTGAGGGGGTGCCAAACGCATTGAAGATAATCTGCATTTGGCAATAGGTTCCTTTGTCGCACCCTCTTCAGCATCGCACCTCATTTCAGCTGGGAACCAATTTTCGGGAACAACCAAGAAAGCCGGTCACTTAATCCAATTGCTTCTCACGTGGGGATGGTGAGCATTCTCTCATTTGCACAATTCCCTGACCAGCCAGCTGTCAGCATTGTCGTGAGGCTGTGCTTACTTAATACAGTTTGATTTTCACTGTATGTCTGATCTTCAGGTCCCACCGACGGGGGTTTCCCGGTGGTGAGGGTTGCATTCCACGGGAAACCCCATTGACCGCTGTGGGACCGGAAGATCTCGCCTGCCCGCAGCTAACGGCAGGCCGCCTCTGCCGGGGCGGGTTGTGCAGAAAGCCCTGCCGATATTTATTGATTTATATATTAAATTTCCAATTATTGGGCAATTTAGCATGACCAATCCACCTACTCTGCACATCTTTGAGTTGTGGGGGTGAAAACCACGCAGACACGGGGAGAATGTGCAAACTCCACACGGACAGTGACCCAGAGACGGGATTGAACCTGGGACCTCGTTGCCGTGAAGCAGCAGTGCTAAACACTGCACCACCCTGCCGCCCTATTAAAAGGTATTGATGTTCAGAAGTCCCAGGTTTGTTATAGCCATGGGTGGAGCCTTTCTATACTTCCTATATTTCCTAATGCGCACTGAAAATTGAGAGGTTTTTACAATTATGCTGTATGTACACCAAGGGAAAATTAATTGCTAAGTGAACCCTTCTCTATATCTTTTCTTTTTCATTTAGAGTATCCAATTCTTTTGTTTCCAATTAAGGGGCAATTTAGTGTGGCCAATCCACCTAGCCTGCACCCTTCTCTGTATCTTATAGTGAATTACAATGATGCTGTAACCTGGTCAATGTACCCATGCTCTGATACTTTGCCATTCTTCATGTGAGAGGCCGGACAATGAATAGCAGCGTGCTATTCTTCTGTTAATGCTTCACAGCCATACTTGTAATCATGCTCTCTCATGATGCCTACTTTCCTCAAGAGACTGTTGTTTGACATTTAGTATTGAGAAGCGTGGCTGTTTTTTTTAAACCCTCGTAGTTTGGAAGCACTGAAACCCATTTAAGGGACCTGCTGGTGTCCTGGTTAATCTATAGAATCACAGAAGCTCGCAGCACGAAAGGTAACCATTTTGGCTCATTGTGTCTGTGTTTGCTCTTTGTCAGAGCAGTCCACAACTCGTCTCTCTGCTCCGTTATCTCACCTCAGTTTCCACTGTAAATCCTCGCTTCAAATATTGATTAATGCTTTGGTCTCTGCTTCAACCTTTCCCTGTGGGAAAACGTTTCATTCTGCAGCAAGTCCCTGCATCAAGAAAATTCTTCTCATCTCTCTCCATACCGTCCTGGTGAGAGTTTTAAATTAGAAACATGGGAAACAGGAGCAGAAGGAGGCCATTTGGCCCTTCGAGTCTGCTCTGCCATTCGCACCCAGACCCTGGGAGAATGTGCGAACCCACATGGGCAGTGACCCGGGGCCGGATCAAACCCGTATCCTCGGAGCCCTAAGCACTGATCCCTACGGTACCCCACTAATCACTGCCTGCCATTTGGAACAAGACCCGTTAATTCCTATTCTTGGTTTCCTGTCTGCCAACCAGTTTTCTATCCTACTCGATACACTATCCCTAATCCCATGCGCTTTAATTTTGCACACTAATCTCTCATGTGCGACTTTGTCGAAAGTCTTAAGTAAACCACATCCACTGGCTCCCCCTCCCCACTGGCTCCCCCTCATCAACTCTACTAGTTACACCCTTAAAGAATTACAGTAAATTTGTCAAGCATGATTTCCCCTTCATAAATCCATGCTTGCTCTTGTCCGATCATGTCACTGTTTTCTAAGTGCTCTGTTATAAAATCTTTGATAATGGATTCTAGAATTTTCTAGGATTTCTAGAATTGATGTCAGGCTTACTGGTCTATAATTCACAATTTTCTCTCTATCTCACTTTTTAAATAGTGGAATTACATTAGCCATCCTCCAATTTATAATATCTATATTATTGTCACAATTAGGCTTACTTTAACACTGCAATGAAGTTACTGTTAAAATCCCCTAGTCGCCACACTCTGGCGTCTGGTCGGGTACACGGAGGGAGAATTCAGAATGTCCAATTCACCTGACAAGCACGTCTTTCGGGACTTGTGGGAGGAAACCGGAGCGACCGGAGGAAACCCACGCAGACACGGGGAGAACGTAGGAACTGTTTCAGAGTCTATAGAATCACGGAAGATGACCACCAATGCACCAACTGTTTTTGGAGCCACTTCCTTACGTGCTCTGGGATGTAGATTATCAGGCCCTAGGATTTATCCGCCTTCAATCCCATCAATTTCCCAACGCCATTTCTCTACCAACATTGAGCTCCTTCAGTTCTTCCCTCCCACTAAACCCTCTGTTCCCCAACATGTCTGGTATCTTATTTCTGTCCTTGTGAAGACAGAACCAAAGTATGTATTTAGTTTCTCAGCCATTTCTTTGTCCCCTGTGATAAATTCCCCAGTTTCTGAACGTAAGGGACCTACATTTGTCTTCACCAATCTTTTTCTCTTCTGACTTTTACTGTCAGTTTTATGTTCCCTGCAAACTTACTCTCGTACTCTATTTTCCACTTCCTAATCATCTCTTGGTCCTCCTTTGATGAATTCTAAACAGTGCCCAATCCTCAGACTTGTTGTTTTTCTTGGCCAATATTTATACTTCTTCCTTGGATCGAATGCTATCAGTAATTTCCCTTGTAAGCTATGTTTTGGCCGCCTTTTCCGTTTTACTTTTGTGTCAGACAGGAACGAACAATTGTTGCAGTTCCTCCTTGCGCTCCTTGAATGTTTGACATTGCCTTTAAGTCATGTTTTCCAATCGATCATTCCAGCCTCACGCCCCATATTATCGTCGTTTCCTTTATTAAGATTCAGGGACCCCAGTCTCAGAATCAACCACATCACTCTCCATCTTGATGAAAGATTCAAGTATTTTATGGTCGCTCATCCCCAAAGGGTCTCGCACAACTAGATTGACAATGATTCCCTTCTCATTACACAGTTCCCAGTCCAAGATGGCTTGTTCTCCAGTTGGTTCCTCAACCATTGGTCCAGAAAGCCATCCTATATGCAGTCTAGGAATTTCTCCTCTACAGTACTGATGATTCCTTGTCACTGACTCCCTAGCTGAACTCTATATTCCCTGATCATCCAACCATAACTCTTCATAGTTGTAAAAAGGTTCTCCGCCTTTCAACACCAGTGGAAATAATCACAGTACGGGAAGGCTCCAGCATTTTGCTATAGCATGTCACCCCTCGTTGGAATCACCCAACTCTGTCGAGATCATTCAGTGAACCTGGGACTTTAAAAAACATCTGTTCTTTGGCAAAGGCAATGCCTTCACCCAAATGAGCCACTGGGAAGCATGTTCGTTGAACATTATCACATACCAGTCATCGTCTTGCTTGTTTGTTATTAAGATGGACACACTCGGAGGAAATCATTGCATCGCAAGGGATTGCGATTTGTTTATTTCTAAAACCACCAGACCACCTTTGTGTTACGAAACACATCACATCTGGCATACTTTGGTATTTACATGTGAAGGCTCCTTTTCTTTGCCCAGGGCCGGAAGAGGCTCTTGGCTGTGTTTAATAACACAGGAGTTGGGACTGAAATCTTGACAGTTCCTTCAAATGGACACGACGTCTGTTTATTTTATTCACCATAAAATGGCAAATATTTACATTTTGAAGTTTTTAGAAGCTCGGGGTACTTAAAACAAAACAAAAAAATACTTTGGGTTGCCATTAATCTTCAGTGCTCTGAATTCTTCTGGTACCACAAAATGTAGTGACGGTCGTCAACAATTCCCCGTGCATGCTTTCTCCCGCTGATTCCTGCGCAGGGTACTGTTCCCACAGGTTCGGTCAGCCCTTTCCCCTACACTACCTCACCTCAATAGTAATTCTTCATAGGCAGTGAGTTGGAGATTCTTCTCCACAGCAAAGCCTGATCCTGTCTTAACCTGGCATCTACGCATGTGCACTCTCCAGAAAAGGTCACTTGGAAGGGTCAGAGGTTGGAACCCTGTCAAATTTACCCCTCCCCCCACTGCAGCCCGGGGCATTAACGCCGATTGTAGAATCTTACCCGCTGCCCTGACTGAAATCGAAAATCCTTTTACTTTTGTTTACGAGCGATGCTCAGAGAGCGGGGTGTTAAAGGGGCGAAAGATGTAAAAAAACGCAATGATTTGTGTTCATCTGCTTCCAGTTAATATTTACTTAGGCTGAGAAAAATCAGATGTTCGGTAACCCATGGGTTGACTCTGGGAAAAGTGCACATGCAAAGCATTAGATGTAGTCAGATCTGACACCTGAAGAATTATAGAGTTAGAGAAATTCCACGGTCCTTTCTGCATTCTTTGTATGGGGAGGGTGGGGGGAAGGGTTCACAATTTAATTGACCGCAGAAGGTTCCCTGAAGCACGTACTCGCACAGACAGTTTAAGTATGTTGGGGTTTTTCAGCATTTTGAATTATTTTGCTGTCCTTTTTCACAGCCGTTTCTCTTCACCATCACGCAGTATTCACTGATAAGGAGACAGTCAAGTTAGAGCGCCGATAGTGGAAGCATAGCTTATAGAGCGCTGAAAGGAAACGCTCATGTCCCAGTTATTACTTGTGCCTGTTGTGATACCGTAACAGCAACTTGCTTTTCTGGGAGTGTGTTGGAATTCTCTCCACGTGCCTGGACGGGTGCAGCTCCAGCAACACTCAGGAGACCTGACACCGCCCAGGGCAAAACAGAAGTTTGATTGGCGCCCCGTCCACAGATGCTCTGTCCCCCCATCACTGACGCACAGTGGCAGCCATGCGTACCATCTACAAGAGGCACTGCAGGAACTCATCAAGGCTCCTTAAGCAGCACCTTCAAAACCCAAGAACACTACAATCTCAGAGGGAAAAGCAGCAGATGCATGGGATACAACTGAAAGTTCCCTTCCAAGCCACTCACCATCTTGACTTGAAAATATATCAGGGTGGCGCAGTGGTTAGCACTGCTGCCTCACGGCGCCGAGGACCCGGGTTCGATCCCGGCCTCGGTTACTGTCTGTGTGGAGTTTGCACATTCTCCCCATGTCTCCGTGGGTTTCGCCCCCACAACCTAAAATGATGTGCAGGGTAGGTGGATTGGCCACGCTAAATTGCCCCTTAATCAGAAAAGAAAATAATTGGGTACTCTAAATTTATTTTAAAAAAAGACTTGGAAATATATCACTGTTCCTTCACTGCCGCTTGGTCAGAATCCTGGAGCTCAGCTCTGTGAGTGTACCTGGACCACAGAAATAGTAGCGTGTTCAAGAAGGCAGCTTACCGCCACCGTCTCGGGGGCAATTAGGGATGAGCAATAAATCAAAACCTACATCCTTTAAATAACAAATGACAATATTACTTATGAAGCTGGGCGCTATCTCAGGGCATCCACCATCTTAAACATTAACTCCCTACATTATCAGCACAATGTGGCTGTTTTGTGTACCATCTCCTCGCTATACCGTAGCAAAGGAGCTGAAATTTATAATAATAATATCTATAATGTTTATTATTGTCACAAGTAGGCTTACATTAACACTGCAATGAAGTTACTGTGAAAATCCCCTCGTCGCCACATTCCGGCGCCTGTTCGTGTACACAGAAGGAGAATTCAGAATGTCCAATTTACCTAACAGCATGTCTTTCGGACCTTATGGGTGGAAACCGGAGCACCAGGAGGAAACCCATGCAGACATGGGGAGAACGTGCAGACTCCGCTCAGACAGTGACCCAAGCCAGGAATCGAACCTGGGACCCTGGCGCTGTGAAGCAACTGTGCTGACCACTGCGCAGCCGTGCCACCCCCTAGAGGTGGTTTAGTCAGGGAGAGCTCAGGCCCTGGCAGGTAAAGGTTTGACCGTCAAGGTGAAGTACGAATTGTGGGTACCCAGGAGACCAGAGTTGGAGGAGCGCGGTGACGTCAGCGTGTTACAGGGCTGGTGGTTACCGAGGTAGGGAAGCAAGATTGTCCCGGGTTCATTCCTTGGCTCTTGTTGAATTTCCCAACCTTGTTCGTTGTGGGCGAAGTACTTGCTCCCAGGCCAGAGAGTGGAAAAATATCAGTTCTTACGCAACTTGTCACAAAGTACCCCCTTGAGGGCATGAGAGAAAGACAGCAGTGGGTTGTGATATCTGCCAATACTAGTCTGGGCTCTCCAAGAAAGAATGACTACTGGAATAAGGCACTGGAGGATGGCTACCAAGAGCCACTTTCGGAAAGGGGCTGGTTTAGCACACTGGGCTAAATCGCTGGCTTTTAAAGCAGACCAAGGAGGCCAGCAGCACGGTTCAGTTCCCGCACTAGCCTCCCCGAACAGGCGCCGGAATGTGGCGACTAGGGGCTTTTCACAGTAACTTCATTTGAAGCCTACTCGTGACAATAAGCGATTTTCATTTCATTTTTCAAAGGGGGGGGGATAACTAATAGGGGAAAAAATATCTTTAGATTTTCTCTCAGCTCTGTTCCGTGCTTCCTTAACTAATTGTGTTGGGGATTGATTATATGTTGCATTAGTTAATCAATCTGCTCTGTTACCAGGCCAACTCCCCATAGTGTTTTAATCTACATACTACTGTGAAATCTACAGTTACACAACCATCTGCCTGGCTGAGAATTCTTGAATTTTTTTTTTGCTGTATCTATTGATCCCCTCCTGGTCTGTTCATGAAATGAGCCTTTATTCCAATTCTCCAGGTGGACGTGAGTGACAGCCAGGCCTGATATTAATCCTGGGGACCATCTGGTAACGATGATGACAGTTGTGTAAAGTCCCCCTTGCTCGCCAGTTCTGCCAGTTTTCTGCGCATGCTTTAGCAGTGAAACTCTATAGATATATTGGGGTGGATCAAGGCCTTATTGTTCGGCTATATTCACTGTAATTTGAACGCCTGAGGGCGAGTTAATCTGCTGCTATGGGGATATCAAACATCAGATAATTTAAATATGAAAGAGAATTGTATAATGTTTCGGTCGATTGACGACGCTGAGGCTAGCTGATGCAAGTCTGATTGATTGTGCCCAACGAACATATTCTCTGCAGTCAAATAATTTTCCTATGGAGATTGTGGGTATTGCCAGGAGTAATAATAATTTACTTTGCTTCCTCCCTTCCTCCTCATCTCTCTCTCCTCTCCCCAACCCTCATTCTCCCCAACCCTCGTTCTCCCCTGCACCACGGTCACGGGCAGCCCTCAGCTACTTTACTCAAGTGGGGATTCTTCATTTGCGATTGTCGACAGTGTGTCGTTGGTCTGTTTGTCCTGGCGGCACACCGCGGCGCAGTTTTGGTTCTGTTCTCATCCGTTCTACTGTCATGGGAATGTCCCTTTAAGAAATGTGTGTTTAGCAAATGGCTTCAGTGATGTCATTGTGTGGGTGGAGCCGGGCTGTGGCTCTGGCTTTTACTTTCTATTTTGAGCTGGGAGCTGGGCTGTGGCTCTGGCTTTTACTTTCTGTTTACACAGTTGGAAGCTGGATTCACACAAAGAAGGCTTCTCTTCTCTCTCGCTCGCTCTGCATGTTAAAATGTGTCCAGATCACTTGATAATTGAAAAGTGATAACTGTTTTCTGAAAAAAATTCAAACCTATTGTTTCGGTAAAAGTTTTTTTCTGGTTTATTGGATGTTGTTATCAAATTGAAACAGTTGATAGGGAAGTTATTAAGGCTTATATATAGAGAACTGTAGCTGTGGGTATTTATGTTTGTAGTTGATAAAAATGCTTGCTAAGTGTGTTTATAGAAATGTTAATTGAATTCATAGAATAAACTTTGTTTTTTTTAATTAAAAGTGCATGAGGCCTCTGTTTTCAAATCAATAGCATGATGCATCTCCAATTCTATCAGAGTATACTTTAAAAAAAAGACACCATTTTTTTGAGTTAATAGATTTTGCGCATCATAGACTTCATAGAATCATAGAATTTACAGTGCAGAAGGGGGCCATTCGGCCCGTCGAGTCTGCACCGACCCTTGGAAAAAGCACCCTACCTAAGCTCACACCTCCACCCCATCCCCGTAACCCAGCAACCCCAGACACTAAAGGCAATTTATCTTGGCAATCCACCTAACTTGCACATCTTTGGACTTGTGGGAGGAAACCGGAGCATCCGGAGGAAACCCACGCAGACACGGGGAGAGAACGTGCAGACTCTACACAGACAGTGCCCGAGCCTGGAATCGAACCTGGGACCCTGGCGCTGTGAAGCAACTGTGCTAACCACTGTGCTACTGTGCTGCCCCTAACTACAGAAAAACTGGAGTGCGTTGTTGTGCTCGTCCATGTGCTGTGCAGCTGATATGGGAACTGAGCCCCGTACTGGCGACTATGTATTGTCTCGTGACTGCTGCGTATTTCTGGATTCAAAACTTGTGTCCTGATGGGTGGCAACAGAAGTGTGACACGGTGTGAAATTAAAAACGAAGCATATCAACGATTTACCCAGCAACAAACCATGTGATATAGTCTGGGTACAGAACATTCAGGTGATGAACTATTGGAAGTATCAATACACTTATTCTTAGATTGTTACACTTCGATTCTTCCTCTAGCGATCTAGTAATTTTATATGTTTGTCTAATTGCCCTCTAATTTGGTTTACGCCAGTGGATGAGCTTTGCGGATCCGTAAATAATCTTTTAAAATAATCTTTATTGTCACAAGTAGGCTTACGTTAACACTGCAATGAAGTTACTGTGAAAATCCCCTCGTCGCCACATTCTGGCGCCTGTTCGGGTACACAGAGGGAGAATTCAGAATTTCCAATTCACCTAACAGCACGTCTTTCAGGACTTGTGGGAGGAAACCGGAGCAAACGCACGCAGACACAGGGAGAATGTGCAGACTCCACACAGACAGTGAAATGAAGTTACCGTGAAAAGCCCCTAATCGCCACAGTCCGGCGCCTGTTCGGGGAGGCCGGAACGGGAATTGATCACCCGCTGCTGGCCTTGTTCTGCATTACAAGCCAGCTGTTTAGCCCACTGTGTTAAACCAGCTCCTGATAGTGACCCAAGCCGGAATTGAAACTGGGACCCTGGCGTTGTGAAGCAACTGTGCTAACCACTGTGCCACCGTGCTGTCCACAGATGTTCACGGCAAATATTTTAGGGTGTGCATCAGTGCAGCCCTGGCTCGCCTTAATCCCAACTGCTGGATCATGTATTCATAGACTATAGAACAGTACAGCACAGAGCAGGCCCTTCGGCCATTGATGTTGTGCTGAGCATTGTCTGAAACCAAGATGAAGCTATCCCACTCCCTGTCATTCTGGTGTGCTCCATGTGCCTATCCAAAACTGAAGACGTGCAAAATCTGCCATCTGGTGTTTGGCAGACAGTGGAGAAATAGCTCGTGCAACGGTGAACGTGAGGACAAGGGGCAACATCCGCAATTTCTGCAACTGGCCCTTGTAGAGTGATTGGTTGCTTGTGTAGTGTAATTTTGTATCCAGAGCTCAGGCCTGTGGAAGTTGTGAGGTGCGATTCTCTGGCCTCCCAGCCGTTTTGTCAATGAGAATTCCCGGGCGCGATTCTCCGACCCCCACACCGGGTGGGAGAGTCTCGGGAGTGCGGGGCGAATCACGCCACGCCGCCCTGGCACCCCCACGCAATTCTCCCACCCCCCCCCCAAAACGGCGACTCGCGTTTTGCGACAGGCCGCTCGGAGAATCGCCGCTCCGGTCAAGCGGCGAATGTCCGGCCCGGATGGGCCGAGCCCGACCGGTTCACGCCGGTGCCAACCACACCTGGTCGCTGCCGGCGTGAACAGCGAGCGACTGCTGCGTGTGGGGGGCATATCTGTGACGTCATTTAGGCGCCGCCGGCTGCGTCATTCAGGCCGCGCCGCTTTGACGCAAGCGTCAAGGCCCGGCGCGCGAGATTGACCTGCCGCCGCTCCTAGGCCCCGGGGGGGGGGGGGGGGGGGGGGGAGAATAGGGGGCGAGGAGCGGCCTCCGACGCCGGAGTGAAACACTCTGGGTTTCACTCCGGCGTCGGCAGTTTGTCTCCCTTTGGGAGAATTTCGCCCCCCATTCAAGCCACCCCAAGCCGCCGGGAAACCCCCGGGGCAGCAGTGCGCTGCCGGTGGGACCAGAGAATCCGGTCTCCAGCGAACAGCCGGAGAACTCTGGCCATGGTTTCTGGTGCATGATAATGCATGACTTGTCCTAAAGTCCATATGTCAGCTGTGTGCTGTTTCCGTGCTTTCTGGTGGTTTGCTTGGAGCTGGCGTTCCTGGGCCGCCACCTCTTGTCCATTCCCGCGTGGTGCCCCTGACCAGTTCCCCGGGCACACAGCAGTTAGGACATTCCGGGAGCTGATGGTACGATGCTTGTTGCAGTGCACCGGGCAACTTCACCCTTGATTGGCTGCAAACCTGTTCATGGAGCTCGCGGCCTTGGAGGAGACGGCAGCGTTGGGCTGAACCTATCACTTGGCAGATGGTAGATAGTAACTGTCTTTCCTCTACCTTTCCTCGCTTCTGCCATACTTTGCTGAAATTTTATTCATGGCATTCTTTTTAAAAAAAATGTATTTTATTACAAACCTGTATCAAAACAGGTTACAGCGAATAAACACTCTGGGAAACATACTTCCCATCAATCAACTATACAGTCTGTACAGATTTTTCCTCTTTTTCAGACCCACCTTCCCCACAACGAATAGCCCCTCAAACACGGTCCCAAACATCCCCCACCTTTCCCCAAACCCCCCCTGCTGAGCCCCTTAACTCAAACTTTTATCTTCTCTAATCGCGACCGCCACTCCAGCAAAATTCGCCACCATGCAATCAGAGAGGCGAAGGCCACGACATCGGCCTTGCTCCTCTCCGTGAGCTCTGGCTTCTCTGAAACCCCAAATATTACAGTCCAAAGATGTGCGGGTTAGGTGGATTGGCCATGCTAAATTGCCCGTAGTGTCCTAAAATGTAAGGTTAAGGGGGGGGGGGTTGTTGGGTTACGGGTATAGGGTGGATACGTGGGTTTGAGTAGGGTGATCATGGCTCGGCACAACATCGAGGGCCGAAGGGCCTGTTCTGTGCTGTACTGTTCTATGTTCTTTGTTCTATTACCACCAAAGGGTCCGGGTCCACCTCCTCCTCCACTACCCTGGCTAAGACTGCGAAGACTCCCGCCCAGAATCTTCCCAATTTTCGCAACCCCAAACATCTGCGCGTGATTTCGCAACCCCAAACATCTGGGACAGAGTGCAACCCACTTGATTGATTGTTGGGACAGGATTTTGAGATAATGCCATTTTCTTCTTCTTTAAGATTGTTACAAGTTATTACAGTTCTTCTTTCAGTTGCCAGTGAGAAAATGTGAAAATGCCTGAAGGATTTTAGTGGAGTTTTTCCTTCTATGTTTATACCTAAACCAGTGTGATTTTCAGTGCTTTTTTTCATAATCTGCTGTTTCCTGCACCTACCCCGTCACACCACGTAGCTATGGCAGAGAGAGCAGGTCACTTGTTCCCAGGCCTCCACCAACACCATTCGTCAACAAACTACCAGGAGACCTGCCCACTGCACACATTCGCCGCTCCCAATGTGGACTCCCCTATATTGGCCCTAGACTAAACGCTGGCTGGGCGGCCGCTTTTGCAGAACACCTTCGCTCAGCGCGCAAGCATGACCCCAACCTTCCCCTCGCTTGCCGTTTTGACTCAGCGCCTTTCTCTCTTGCCCGCGTGCCTGTCCTTGGCCTGCTGCAATGCTCCAGTGAAGCCCAACGCAAGCTGGAGGAGCAGCGCCTCATCCTCCGATCAGGCACGTTACAGCCCTCGGCATTCGACAGTGAGTTCAACTGCTTTAGACTGTGACTTTTCTCCTCCACCTCAACCCCTTTCTTCATCATTCCATACATTATTTGTCTCAAAGCAATAACCAACGCCCCTCGCTCCCCAGCCGCACAGGGTCATCTCTCTCTCGTACTTCAGTTGAGACATTTTTGCTGCAATCTCCCAGTTGCCAGTATAATATCAAACACCTTCTCCCTCTCTTTTAGTTCCGATGAAGACTGTTTTCTCTCCCAACGGATGTTGCCAGGCCTGCTGAGTTTTGTCAGCATTCTCTGCTTTTGCACCAGGAGACTTGTTTGTGTGACCTGCAGTGAGACGTGTCCTGTTCTCCCCCTGTTTTGCGATGCAGCTCATTTCACCCAGTTATGGAAACGTTGGGCGGGATTTACCCACCACCCCACCGGCCAGCGAGATCTACCGGTCCCGCCGTTGTCAAAGAACAATACAGCACAGAACAGGTCCTTCGGCCCTCCAAGCCTGCGCCGACCATGGTACCTGCCTCAACTAAAACCGTCTGCACTTACAGAGTCCGTATCCTTCCATCCCCATCCTATTCATATATTTGCCTAAATTCCCTTTAAATGCCGCTATCGTACCTGCTCCCATCACCTCCCCAGGCAGCGCGTTCCATATATTTACCACCCTCTGTGTAAAAAAACCTGCCTCGCACATCTGTTCTAAACTTTTCCCTACGCACTTTAAACCTGTGTCCCCCAGTGCTGGACTTTCCTGCACTAGGAAAGAGCATCTGACGATCCACTCTGTCCATGCCACTCATAATTTTGTAGACCTCTATCAGGTTGCCACTCAACCTCCGTCGTTCCAGCGAGAACAAACCGAGTTTATCTAACCTCTCCTCATAGTTAATGCCCTCCATACCAGGCAACATCGTAATAAACTGCTTTTATACCCTTTCCAAAGCATCCACATCCTTCTGGTCGTCTGGTGACAAGAATTGAACAGCCGGTAAATCCTGCCCATTATTTAAAGTGGTTTAAATATCAACAAACCATTGGCAACTTTTTCTTTGTGTTTTTCCTGAATCACTTTGAAATAAGTTAACTGATTTCTCTTCCCTGCGATATTCCAAAATAATGCTGCCCTGATATGCAGGGTGGAACTGGATAATAAGATACAGGATGTGTCAAGGTGCTGCATAGGGCCCACATGACTGGGACGAGGATGAATAGGTTCTTTGGGGGTGAAGATAGGTGTGCCAGGTGCTCGGGGAGTCCAGCGAACCATGCCCATATGTTCTGGGCATGCCCGGCATTGGAGGAGTTCTGGAAGGGGGTGGCGAGGACGGTGTCAAGGGTGGTGGGATCCAGGGTCAAGCCAGGATGGGGACTCGCGATCTTTGGGGTTGGGGTAGAGCCGGGAGTGCAGGAGGCGAAAGAGGCCGGTGTGCTGGCCTTTGCGTCCCTAGTAGCCCGGCGAAGGATTTTGCTACAGTGGAAGGACGCGAGGCCCCCAAGCGTGGAAACCTGGATCAATGACATGGCGGGCTTTATTAAGCTTGAGAAGGTTAAATTCGCCCTGAGAGGATCGGTGCAAGGGTTCTTTAAACGGTGGCAACCTTTCCTCGACTTTCTGGCTCAACGATAGGGTACTGGGACAGTAGCAGCAGCAACCCGGGGGGGGGGGGGGAGGGGGGGGGGGGGGGCGTTGATTATGTTAGCTTATTTTATTTAAATTTGATTTATCTAATTTTAATTTATGGTTAAGTTCTCTTGTTTGGGGGGGGGGGGTGGGGGAATGTGATACATGTGATGTTACGGTATGGGGGGAATTGTGGGTGTTATGGGGCTGTTAGTTGCATATTACTGCTTTTTGCTATACTTTTTGTTATATTTTCTGCAAAAAATTCCAATAAAAAAATTAAAAAAAAAAAAAAAAAAAAAGATACAGGATGTGCAAGCTTAACATTAACAGCATTAACATTACAGAAAACACCGACAGTAACTTGATACTTGCTAACCTGGGGTTGACGAGCCATCCATATGGACTAATGAAAGAAAATAGCAATTAAGAAATGTACATGACAAGCATATTAGAAATCAGCAAAGATTTCACGATCTTGAACTACCGATTGCATTGCATTAGCCGCGAGTCCCTTTCTCATCCTGCATTTCCCACAGGAGCTGCTTGTCATCACGTTGTCTCGTTCAGCTCAGAGGGCAGAACCGTCTGGTGTGCAGATGTCTGGCTGAATCCTGTTATCGACCAGTACGTGACGCACTTCAGGCACCAAACCTGCCACCCTGCTCTCTCTCCCTCCCTCCCACAAACCCCACCCCCCACCCCCACACCAAGAGGCGACACTTGTCACCATAGTGAGGGGCCCGGCATAGCTGCTCAGTCGAGAGCTGGGAGGTTTCCCCTCATGAAGACACACCGATCAACACGGAGGCTGAGGCTTGTTCCACCGACTCCGTCGATCCAGTAGATTTAAAAAAAATAATCGGCACTTCAACCCCTCGCCTCTTGGGTCACCGTCCAATCCAGGGTCAGAGGTCAAAGGCCAGAATGTTACCAGTGAATGAGTCTGCACTTTTGACTGGAAGAACCCATGGCCAAATGAGTTTGGCCTGTCTCTGTTGAGTGTTCGTGAGTTACAAGCCACAGAGCTTCCCCAAAATTCACCACAAATGGGTATTGAATTGGGCTGTGACCTGGAGAGGCCGCAGTGTGGCTAGGAAAAGGAAAATATGTGCTCGCCACAGGTTTGGGTGGAAAGCGGAGGATATTCGTACTGCAGTTAGCTGTGCAATACTTGCCCTCGAAAGGAACTGGGCGCTGAGCACAGAATGCACGCAAGAATTTAAAAAAAAAATGAGGACTGGATACTCTGATTTTTGAAGCTATGTCCGGAAGAAGTGTCTAGTTTTCCGATTTAAAAAGTCGGCGACGCCCCCGCACCGATGCTCTGCCAGAAAGAGCTGGAGAATTGCCGGGTCCGTGGTCGTGCATTCGCACAGCGTTGACCTGCAGCGGCCGCGCCATACAACATGGCACCGGCTGTGCGCAGACCCGGCCTGCCAGATTGTGGCCCCCCCCCCCCCCCCCCCCCCCCCCGTAACCCTCCTCGCAACCCCGGACCAGCCCCCCCCCCACCCCAATCAGAGCATGCGTCTCCCACGCCGACGTTCAGCCCATCGGGGGCGGAGCATTGGGGAAGGCCTTCAGGTGATTTCCTGAGGCCATCCCAATGGCGCACGACCTACCCGCTGATGATGCCATTTTGGAGGGGGTGGAGCATCTGAAAACAGCCACCGCCCCCGATTTCAGCATCAAAACGGATTCTCCGCCCGATAGCCGAATAAGATTTCAGCGTCGGCAAGCGGGGAATCCCACCCTGTGCATTTGAAACCTACAGAAAATCATTTCTGATTTCCATATTTCTCTGTAAAGCTATATTTTTAATACCTAGTGTCTTCAGACAAATTTATGTTCAGACTTTTGGGGGGGGGGGGTGGTGGTGGAGGCGGTTCCAAGGGACGGTGAATTGTGTTTAAAAGAATGGCTGGCAGTGTGGTAGTGGAGAGAGTGCAAACAATCCAATGGTGGAGGAACTGAGCACAGTCTTGTGGGGTACGGGCTGGATTCTTCGGCCGCGCCCGCTGTAAGATCACCACAGACGGGAAGGGGACCAGGTAAAGTTCCGTTGACCCCGGGCGGGATTTCCGATCGCGGGGCAGGCGCGGCCGGAGAATCCAGCCCGACAAGTGAAACCTAAAGTCGGAGGAAAGACTTTGCCCTCTTAATATTTTACTGCAGAAAGGCAGCCACTTCGCTAAAATAAATGTTTTCCCTCCTAAAGGTTATTGGGTCTCTTCAGGAAATGGAGGAAAGTTGCCGCTGTTGGTTTTATTGATTTTTGGATAGCAGCTTTCCCTTTCCAACCTTGTGTAGTCACAGAGGAGTCCGGAAAGGAGAGTTAAAACTTTATTGCCAAAGTAAAGTGTATGTGAGTAGCAGTCCCAGTCCCAGCCGGGCTGGCTTGTAATGTCCAGAGTTAACCATCCCACTGTTCGCCCCGCAGCGGGGGAGCTCGTGCTCCGCAGGGCTCGCAGGGGAGATTAATCGCGTCGTCCCCGTGGGTCCCATGGGGAGTTAGAACACAGCCGCTCAGGCAAAGATCATCAAATGAGCTACAAATGCATGAACAATGGTGACTTAGCCAGAAGTTTCTACACATCAGAGGTTGGCGCCATTCTGACAGATAGCAAACTGTCGGGGACTAAAATCGGGACAGCGCCATTTAAATAAACGGTAAAAGCGCAAACGTTGGAATTTAAAATTCATCCACATATCTGTCGGAGGGTCTTGCGTCTCCTGAACCACTATCCCACTCCAAACGTCATTTCAAAGTATGAAAAAAAAAAGAAGAGAATACGGCAGTCTTTCCCCGACTGGCTTTTCTCAACTTGATAATCTGGTGGCTGCTTGCGATCAGGAGCCCGGGATTTACAACCAGCTGCCAATCTACAGAAACTTCCCTGGAAAACCTGCCTCTCATTAATTTCAGGAAGTGCCTATTTAGACTGTTTCCCAACAGGAACTGCCTGAGCAATGGGCTTAGAAAGGACAGGCCAGGTTATACATAGCTGTTAGCGGTTGAACGTGACAACTGTAGTATGGCTGTTAGATGGTTGTGATGTCTGGGTGAAAAGGTGAAGCTATGGAACGCCGCATAATCGACTGGCTAAAATACTAGAAATATTTATCGGGCCTGTCTGTCAGTTTCTGGGAAGTGGGGACATGCAAGCGAGACCTGTCCATTTGCCTCACCCCGGCCCAATGTTCGCAACCCTTTCATGCTCTTGCTCCAACCTAATGTAATGCGTTGGCTGGTATTTAATGTTATAGTCAGTCTGCGGAACGTCATAGAATCATAGAATTTACAGAGCAGAGGGAGGCCATTCAGCCCATCGGGTCTGCACCGGCCCTTGGAAAGAGCAGCCAACTCGAGCCCCACGCCTCCACCCTATCCCCTTTATCCCAATAACCCCCACCTCACGTTTTTGAAATGAAAATGAAAGATGAAATGAAAGTCGCTTATAGTCACAAGTAGGCTTCAAATGAAGTTACTGTGAAAAGGCCCTAGTCGCCATATTCCAGCGCCTGTTCGGGGAGGCTGGTACAAGAATTGAACCGTGCTGCTGGCCTGCCTTGGTCTGCTTTCAAAGCCAGCTCTTTAGCCCTGTGCTAAACCAGCCCCTTATAATAATTGCTTATTGTCACAAGTAGGCTTCAATGACGTTACTGTGAAAAGCCCCTTAGTCGCCACATTCCAGCGCCTGTTCGGGGAGGCTGGTACGGGAATTGAACCCGCGCGGCTGGCATTGTTCTGCATTACAAGCCAGCTGTTTAGCCCACTGTGCTAAACCAGCCCCAGATTTTGGACACTAAGGGCAATTTAGAATGACCAATCCACCTAACCTGCACATCTTTGGATTGTGGGAGGAAACCGGAGCACCCGGAGGAAACCCGCGCAGACACGGGGGAGAACGTGCATACTCCGCACAGACAGTGACCCAAGCCGGGAATCAAATCTGGGACCCTGGATCTGTGAAGCAACAGTGCTAACCACGATGCTGCTGTGCTGCTCTCCGATGGCGTGATCCTCCGTTTCGCTGGCAGCGCACTCAAGTCCGTGGATTCCCCGACGGCATAGGGGGTGCCCACAATGGGAAACCCCATTGGCCGGCTGGTGGGATGGAGGATCCCGCTACTGGTGGGGGTGCGCCGCACCGGAAATCAGGTGCAGCAAGGACGTAGAATCACGTCCCATATGTTCATTCTGTCTGCAAGTGTGATCCTGATCTCCCTGAAGATGGCCACTTCAGCTATCCCTCCTATTATTCCCACTGACTTTTTAAACATTTGGTATATCGGGAAGGCAGTGACATAGTGGCATTGTCACTGCACTAGTAATCCAGAGACCCAGGATAATGATCTGGCCACCTGGGTTCGAATCCCACCCTGGCAGGTGGAATTTAAACTGGAATTAAAAGTCTAATGATGACCGTGAAACCATTGTCGGTTGTTGTAAAAACCCATCTGGTTCACTAATGTCCTTTAGGGAAGGAAATCTGCCGTCCTTACCTGGTGTGGCCTACATGTGGCTCCAGACCCACAGCAATGGGTCTCTCCCTCCCTCAACCTTTCTCTCAATCTCTCCCTCAATGTCAGCAAAACTAAGGAGCTGGCCATCGACTTCAGGAATGGTATATGCTGTATGCATCAATTGTGCCGAGGTGGAGATGGTTGATAGCTTCAAATTCCTGGGTGTGCACATCACCAACAATCAGTCCTGGTCCACCCACGTAGACGCTACGACCAAGAAAGCACAACACGCCTATACCTCCTCAGGAAACTAAGGAAATTCGACATGTCCACATTGACTCTTACCAACTTTTACAGATGCACCATCCTATCTGGCTGCATCACAACCTGGTATGGCAACTGCTTGACGGCCCAAGTCTGCAAGAAATTTCAGAGAGTTGTGAACACCGTCTAGTCCATCACACAAACCCGCCTCCCATCCATTAACTCTGTCTACACCTCCCGCTGTTTTAGGAAAGCGGGCAGCATAATTAGAGACCCCTCCCACCCGGGTTATTCTCTCTTCTAACCTCTTCCATCAGGCAGGAGATACAAATGTCTGAGAACACGCACTCACAGGTTCAAACACAGCTTTTTCCCCGCTGTCACCAGACTCCTAAACGACCCTCTTATTAACTGAACTGATCTCTCCACACATCTTCTCTGCTGAGTAGTACTATGTATGCTTCACCCAATGCCTGTGTGTATGTATTTGCATTGTGTATTTATATATATATCCCATGTTTTTTCACGTATGGAACGATTTGTCTGGACTGTACGCAGAACTATATGTTTCACTGTACCTCGGTACCTGTGGCAATAAAACAAATCAAATCAGGCTGACTCTGGAATGGTCGACAAAGCCACTCAGTCGAAGGGCATTTAGGGATGAGCAGTAAATGCAATACCTAAACCCATGGAAGAACAAATTGTTAAAAAGGTTAAGTGGTGTTTACGCAAAAGGGTGACTCTGTGCTTTTATATTTCTCGTGCTGTTGGGCCTGTTCTGTATTTTCATCAATTCCTGTTTCAGTGCTAATGGAATACACGTTTGCCATGGGGCGTGCAATAATTCCGCACATTAAGTCAGTGGCACCCCCCTCCTCGGGTGCAGTTGAGAGTTTTTGCCAGTCGCTGCCGATGGGATGTTGGCCGTGCGCCTGGTGACTTCCAGCGGCAGACACCTTTGAAATCAACAGGACAAGGTCTTGAGTTTCGGTGAAAGAAAGAAACTCATTCACGCAACTTAGCTGCTAGCGCAGGCTGGGGAAAATGGCAATGCCTTGTGTGCTTATGCTGTATCCAAGTAGAAGTAACAGCAAAACGCGCCAGTTACTCAGAAAAAGAATTGTGCAATGATAATACACTTTCCACATCGAAATACCTCCAAGTGCCGCGTATACAATGAATTACTGTTCCAGAAGCGGTGGTTGTTTTAAGTAAATCCAGCGACCTTTCTACACCAGCAATGTTGGAACAGGCGCCTATGAGATGAATGATCAGCTAATCCCCTTTTGATGGTGTTGGCTGGGAGAGGAATCTTAGCCAAGATATCGGGAGAACCCTTTGATCGTCTTGGAGTAGTGCCACTGGATTTTGAGAAGTCACCTGGGTGACATAGATTGCGCTGTCAATAAGTAAGCCATTTAGCCCTTTGAGCTCGGTTCGACATTCAGGCATGAGAAAGGTGCCAAGTAAGATTCACCAGAATGGTTCCAGGGATGAGGAACTTCAGTTGCGTAGATAGCTGGGAGAAGCCGGGGTCTGTTTTCCTGGGAGAAGAGAAGATTGACAGGAGATTTGATGGTGGCGCTCAAAGTCGTAAAGGGTCTGGAAAAACTGTCCGTACCGGTGGAAGGGCCGTGAGCCAGGGGGCACAGATTTAAGGTAATTGGTAGAAGAAGCAGCGAAGACACCGAGAGAAACGTGTTCACCCAGCGACTGGTTAAGATCTGGGATGTGCTGCCTGATACTGTGGCGGAGGCAGGTGCAATCGACGCATTCAAGAGGAATTGGATTATTAACTGGAAAGGAAGAATGTGCAGGGTTACAGGGGCGAAGGTTTGGATTTGTTTATTGTCACGTGTACTGAGGTACAGTGAAAAGTAATGTTCTACAACAGTCCAGACGGATCGTTTCATACATGAAAAAAATACGTGGGGCAAACATAAGTACACAATGTAAATACATAAACACAGGCATTGGATGAAAATGAAAAAATGAAAATCGCTTATTGTCACGAGTAGGCTCCAATGAAGTTACTGTGAAAAGCCCCTAGTCGCCACATTCCGGCGCCTGTACGGGGAGGCTGGTATGGGAATCGAACCGTGCTGCTGGCCTGCTTGGTCTGCTTTAAAAGCCAGCGATATAGCTGAGTGAGCTAAACCAGCTGAGTGAGCTAAACCAGAATGAAGCATACAGGAGTGTAGTACTACTTAGTAGAGAAGATTTGTGGAGAGATCAGTTCAGTCCATACGAGGGTCTTTCAGGAGTCTTGTAACAGCGGGGAAGAAGCTGTTTTTGAGTCTGTTTGTGCGTGTTCTCAGACTTCTGTAACTCCTGCCCGATGGAAGAAGTTGGAAGAGTAAGCAGGGTGGGAGGGATCTTTGATTATGCTGCCCACTTTCCCCAGGCAGCGGGAGGTGTAGATGGAGTCAGTGGATGGGAGGCGGGTTCGTGTGATGGACTGGGCGGTGTTCACAACTCTCTGAAGTTTCTTGCGGTCCTGAGCAGTTGCCATACCAGGCTGTGATGCAGCCCGATAGGATGCTTTCTATGGTGCATCTGTAAAAATTGGTAAGAGTAAGGGTTGGGAGGGAGGGTGTGCAGGTGAGCCATGACCAGAAGAGCACGCTAGTGGCCGATGATGCACCACCTCCGCTGCAGGGGGGAGCCGGGAAATCTCAGCTTGTGAGTTCAGTTAGCTCAGATTTGTACTTCACCATCCTCAGTGTTTTAAAGGAGCAAGATTGAGTTTCGTGTAAGAAAAAATGCTGTCACAGACAAACGCCCCAGCACTGATTTTAAGGCAAGATTCAAAGAATCCTTGAAAGATTATGGCACAGAAAGGGGTCACTGGTCCTATTGCGTTTGCTCCGGTCGAAAAACGAGCCACACGACCTAATCCCACTTTCCATCATTTGGTCCGTTGCCCTGCGGAGTACGGCACATGAGGTGCATATCCGCACATCTTTTTAAGGGGTTCAGGGTTTCTGCCTCTAGAGGGGCTGGTTTAACACAGTGGGCTAAATAGCTGGTTTTTAAAGCAGACCAAGGCAGGCGAGCAGCGCGGGTTTAATTCCAGTACCAGCCTCCCCGAACAGGCGCCGGAATGTGGTGACTAGGGGCTTTTCGTAGTAACTTCACTTGAAGCCTACTTGTGACAATAAGCAATTTTCATTTTCATTCTGCAACCCTTTCCAGGCTGCGAGGTCCAAACCCCCACCACCGTCTGAATGAAAAAATACTCCTTTATCTCCCCTCTCGTCTTTCTACCAAATTCTTTACCTTTAATAAATATATCTATCGCCTTCTTGAAACCATTTAATGCCTCAGATGCCACCGCACTATGGGGCAGCGGGTTCCACAAATTCACCACTCTCTGCTTAAGTAGTTCCTCCTCATCTCAGTTCTAAATCTACCGCCTCTCAACCTATATCATAGATCATAGAATTTACAGTGCAGAAGGAGGCTATTTGGTCCATGGAGTCTGCACCGGCCCTTGGAAAGAGCACCCCATTTAAGCCCACACCTCCATCCCTATCCCCGTAACCGCACCGAACCATTTTTGATCACTAAGGGAAATTTGCCATGGCCAATCCACCTAACCTGCACATCTTTGACTGTGGGGGGAAACCGGAGCACCCAGAGGAAATCCACGCAAACACGGGGAGAATGTGCAGAGTCTGCACAGATAGTGACCCAAGCCGGCTATCGAACCTGGGACCCTGGAGCTGTGAAGCAACTGTGCTAAGCACTGTGCTACCATAACGTCTCGTTCCAGATTGCCCCACAAGGGGGAATACTTGGTCTCCATTTACTTTATCCAAACCCTTTTAGTATTTTATATACCTCGATCAGATCCCCTCTCATCCTTTTAAACTCCAGCAAGTATAAGCCCAAACTGTTTAAACTCTACTCCTGCTTCAACCCTTTCATCCCTGGAATCAATCTGGTGAATCTCCTCTGAACTGCCTCCGTTGCCACCACATCCTCCCTCAAATAAGGAGACCAAAACTGGACACAATACTCCAGATGTGGTCTCACCAACACCCTATACAATTGCAACAACACTTCACAGAATCATAGAATCCCTACAGTGCAGAATGAGGCCATTCATCCCATCGAATCTGCAACAACCCTCCAAAAGAGCACCCTATCTTGGCCCACGCCCCCACCCCATCCCCGTAATCCAGTAATCCCACCTAACCTTTCGGACACTGAGGGACAATTTAGCATGGCCAATCCACCAAACCTGCACATATTTCGAGACTTGTGGGAGGAAACCGGAGCACCCGGGGGAAACCCACGCAGAGACTGGGAGAATGTGCAGACTCTGCATAGACAGTGACCCAAGCCGGGAATCGAGCCTGGGACCCTGGCGCTGTGAGGCAGCAGTGCTAACCACTGCTGACAACATTAACCTCTCTACTTGTATACTCCGGTCCATTTGAAATGAAATGAAATGAAAATCGCTTATTGTCACAAGTAGACTTCAAATGAAGTTACTGTGAAAAGCCCCTAGTCGCCACATTCCAGTGCCTGTTCGAGGAGGCTGGTACGGGAATTGAACCCGTGCTGCTGGCCTTGGTCTGCTTTACAAGCCAGCACATTCCATTTGCACTTTTTAATTACATGCTGTTTATTCATAATACATACTATTTATAATTGTCATGGGCCAGGGTTTAGAGAATCCCAAAGTGTATCATGGGGTTCACCTGACCCACAACTTTTAATAGATTGTGGTATGGGGAGCACACGGCCCACTCTACAGGTGTGGTACAGCAGAAATGGAGAAGTATTTTTTAAAGCAAAACAATGTTTATTCTATGAACTCAAGTTAACCTTTTTAAAACATACAGTGAACATCTTAGTAACCATTAATTCAAATACAACCTCCGAAGACTACAACACTACGTAATCCTTTAAGCTTTCCTTTTTAACATCCATACGACTTAAAAACAAAACCTTTAACAGAAGCACATCAGGTTAAAGTCACTACTGAAAACATTTATAATTCTGAATTCACCAAATGATCTAGAGACAGCCTTTTCATGGCAGAGAGAACAGCAGTACACCTGCTCTGTCTGTCTTCAGCTCCAACACGGAAAACAAAACTAAAACACACCCTGCTGCAAACATCCTAAAACGAAAGTAAAAAGCTGACAGACAGCCCAGCTCCACCCACACTCTGACATCACTGATAAACACCCGTTTCTTAAAGGTACATTTCTTAAGCACCCATTTCTTAAAGGTACTCTCACATGACACAATGGGGTCAGGTTGAGCCTCACCGGGTCCTCCCTCTCTCTCTCTCTCTCTCTCTCTCAGTCGGTTCCTATCTGTCCGACCTTATATACAACATGGTATCGCGGGGGAGCTCATGTTCCCTGAGCCACACGGAGGAAAACAATCAATCCAGCCACGCGTGTTCCGTGCAGATTATTTACATTAACTCTAGACCCCCTCGTCACCAGACTCTCTGCAAAAGTAAGTAGGCCCTTCCCAACCAGTCTATCCAGGCCCCTCACAATTGTGTACATCTCATGTCCCTTTGCTCTGTAACTCCCACCAGCGGAGGATATGGTTTCTCTGTATCTAACCTATTGAATCCCTTTATCATTTTACAAACCTCGATTAGATCACCCCCCAGCCTCCTAAACACGACAGAATGCAAAGCAATATTTTTATAAAAATTGCTTTGCAGCACTCGACGGCGATAGAAGATAAAGGTTGGGACGGGTATATAGAGTACAGCTGAGGTTTAAAAGTGTATGTCTTTTGTGATGCATAATCAGCAACCGAATATTCATGAGATGGTGGACAAGGGTTCAAACCTGCTAAATTATACATGTGCTGTCTTCTAGTGAAGAGACATAAGCAAACGGATGTCTTTCAGTTCTAATCTTTAAATTTAGAATGAAAAGACTCGCCATCGTGTCCCCATGTTATGTCCGATCAGATTATTGTCGTCTTCACAGCTTCAGGAGTACAAAAATGAAAATACCACGCATGCACCAGGTGACTCAGTTCCGAGGGTTTCAGCCGTGATTTTATTTTTTAAACCAGTTTCTATGCTTTTGAATAGATAATGGGTACAAACAACGTTGGACTGTAAGTACCGTTCTCTCTATCATGGATGTTGTGAGGCAGTGTGTGCTGGCAAATGATTTATAACCTGCATTCTTCCAACCGTCGTCTCTCCCGGGGCCAACGGCTGCACGTTGGAGCTATTCGAGGAGGGGAGTGAAACCTGCATTTGTTGTTCCGTGTGCCATTTATTCCGTGGGCCGAGACGTGCATGGTCTCTTTGCCGTGCACAGTGCCCGGCCTGCCATGTGTGAATGATTTAATTGCTGCCTCAGGCCCGGTTCTGTTCTGTTTGACTCCTCTGCTGTCTGTGGCGTGCTAATGTTCTTCAGCAGCCCATTCCCCCATTAGCAGTCAAAAAGCTCTCCCAGGCAAATCAGTGGCGTACAGCAGACCCGACTTAAGCTATAAATTACACAGGGGTTTCGAAAATCCAGTCCCCAGCCGCAGAGAAACAAAACGTTGATGCCCCTTCTGAACATTGTGTGTATCCGAGACTAGGATGAATGACAGAATCGAGTTGGTCAAGTCAGGGAACAGTAGAGCAACTGTTACATTGCTGGATGTATTCGATAGGTCGCCAAATGGTGTGAAAGGTTTAGAGGAGCAATTTTTTGGGGAAATTACAGGGGTGCAAAAACTACATGATGTCAATTTTTAAAAAATAAATTAAAGTACCCAATTCTATTTTCCCAATTAAGAGGCAATTTAATGTGGCCAATCCGTCTAGCCTTCACATCTTTATGTTGTGGGGATGCGACCTACGGAAACACGTACAGGATATCAATTTGATTATGCGGGCGGCACGGGAGCACAGCGCAAGCACAGTTGCTTCACAGCGCCAGGGTCCCAGGTTCGATTCCCGGCTTGGGTCACTGTCTGTGCAGAGTCTGCACATTCTCCCCGTGTCTGCGTGGGTTTCCTCCGGGTCCTCCGGTTTCCTCCCACAGTCCAAAGATGTACAGGTTAGGTGGATTGGCCATGATAAATTGCCCTTAGTGTCCAAAAAGGTTAAGTGGGGGTGACTGGGTTACGGGGATAGGGTAGATACGTGGGCTTGAGTAGGGTGCTCTTTGTAAGGGCAGATGCAGTCTCGATGGGCTGAATGGTCTTCTTCTGCACTGAAAAATTCTATGATTCTATGAGCTGAGAAATAGAGCCCAAAACCAAGAGTCAATCCCTGGGTTTTGTCTGGCTAGACAGTTTTCGGAGAAGGAACTCGACTGCTGCTCCGCATTTACTAAACTCTGACCCCTGATAAAACAGTGGGCGAAAGAGTTAATAGTGGCTGGATTGATTCCTTGTTGTCCTGCTTGGAAAATCTGTCAAAACCTGCTGTCACATATGCCTGTCCCTACTGGAGGGCGTCTGGTGCCTTTCAAACTGAACCCGGGAAAGAGTTTGCACCCTTCGGGGAGAGGGAGAAAGCAAGCAAAGGGCCGCTGTGGTTAGAGTAGCGCTGCCTAGCCTGTAGAATTTCTAATGCTGGACCTCCACGTCCTGCAGAATTTACGAGACTATTTACAGAGCTGGGCATTAGACTGGTAATTGGGTAGTTCAGTCCTTTCAGTACAATTGCATTAGCATCAGCTGGGGCACCATCAATATTCCGGGATGGAGGCATCCACCAGATAGCAGTGAGCGGCACGTGCTTGTTGTAAAATGAAGGCATTGATGTCTCCACTCAAAGAAAGGAAAATCCTTCTCTGTTGTTAAAATTGTTGATTTTAAATCTGAGATGGAAAGGTTCCTGTTATCCATTCAGCAATTTGGAGCTAAGGCAGGTCAGGTATTAGCCATGATCTCATTGAATGGCGGCCGAACAGCCTTGAGGGGCAAAATGGCGTCCTCCTGTCCCTGCTGTGATTCTTCGCTGTTCCGTGTGTCAGTGATGTCAATATTCGGTAAAGTTTACAGCCTAACTATTGCATTAAAACACAGAAATGGTGGAAATGCCTGCTCGGTCAGTCTGCATTTGACAGGGAATAGATAGTTTGAACTTTTCGATCAGAACGCAACGTTAATAGGCCGCAGGAACAGGAGAAGGCCGCTCAGCCCATCGCGTCTACTCCGCCATTCTGTGAGATCACGGCTGGTCTGATAATCCTCAACTCCCCATTCCTGCTTTATCCCCATAACCCTTGATTCCCTTGCTGATTAAAAATCTGTCTATCTCAGCCTTGGACATACTGAACTATCCAACCTCTGCAGCTCTCTGCGTTAAGGAATTTCACAGATTCACTACCCTCTCACAACAGAAATGTCTCCTCATCTCAGTCTTAAATGGGCAACCCTTTATTCTGAGATTCTGCCCTCTGGTCCTCGACTCTCCCACAAGAGGAAACATCCTCTTAGCATCAACCTGTCAAGCCATGCTGACTCTGCTTGATGATATTATGCATTTCTAAATGCCCTGGTATTGCATCCGTTGTAAGGGACTCCAACAGAAAGGAGGCAGATGTGTCATGGTATTGTCACTGGACTAGTCATCCAGTGACCCAAGGTTGGACCCAGGTTCGAATCCTACCATGGCAGATGGTGAAATTTGAATTCAATAAATTTTGGGGGCAGCATGGTGGCACAGTGGTTAGCACTGCTGCCTCACAGCACCAGGGACCCGGGTTCGATCCTGACCTTGGGTGACTGTGTGGAGTTTACACATTCTCCCCGTGTCTGCATGGGTTTCCTCCGGGTGCTCCGGTTTCCTCTCACATTCCAAAGATGTGCAGGGCAGGTGGATTGGACATGCTAAATTGCCCCTTAGTGTTGGTGATAGGAGTGGGCCGAGCTAGGATGCTCTTTCTGAGGGTCTGTGCAGACTCCAGGGGCCAAATGGCCTCTTTCTGCACTGTAGTGATTCTCTGATTTTTCCCAATGACAGAAATTAAGCTCTGACCTATAGTTACTTGCTTTTTGTCTCCTTCCTTTTTTGAATAATTGTGTTACATTGGCACTTTACCAATCCTCTGGGACTTTTGAAGATCCTTGAAAGATTACTACCAGTGCATCTATATCTCTAGCTGCTTCCTTTAATATCCTCGGATGCGATTCATCAGGGCCAGGAAACTTATCGACCTTGAGCCCCATTAATTTCCCTAGTACTTTTTCCCTTGTGATTTTTGTTTATTTTTCCCCTCCCTTTCTGTCCTTTAATTATTTATTTTTGGAATGTTATTAGTGTCTTCCATGGTGAAGACTGACGCAAAATATTTGTTCAACTCAGTTCCTGGTTCTCTATTATTATTTCCTCAGTTTCATCCTCTAAGGTATCAGTGTTCTCTCTGGCCGCTCTCTTCCATTTTTATATTTAAAGTAACTCATGCTGTCCGTTTTTATATTACTTGCTAGTTTACTTTCATAGTTTTCTTGTCCCTCTTTTTATTTATTTTTTTGGTCATCTTTTGTTGGTTTTTAAATCTTTCCCAATCCTCTGGCTTATCACGATTTCCGTGCCACCTTTATGTTTTTCTCTCCGTTTAATACTATACTTCCTTCATTAACCATGGTTGATTTAGCCCCTTCCTACAATCCCCCCACCTCACTGTTTGAGTCATGAACTATTTTTAGAAACGTCTGCCATTGCTGATCAACCGTCTTTACCGTTGAACTCTTTTCCCAGTCCACTCCAGCCAACAGTGCCCTTATTCTTCTATAATTACCCTTATTTAGGGGCGGCACGTGGCACAGTGGTTAGCACTGGGACTGTAGCACTGATGACCCGAGTTTGAATCCCGGCCCTGGGTCACTGTCCATGTGGAGTTTGCACATTCTCCCTGTGTCTGCATGGGTTTCATCCCCGCAACCCAAAGATGTGCAGGTTAGGTGGATTGGTCACGCTAAATTGCCCATTTCTCTATCTATGTAAATGTAGCACAGTTGTTTCTGACCCAAGTTTCTCACTCTCAAATTGATGCTAAATTCCACCATGTTATGGTCACTGCTTTTACTCTGAGATTGTTTATTAAACCTGCCTCATTACACATTACCAAATCCAAAATAGCCTGATCCTTCATTAGATCCACAACATATGTTTCCAGGAAACTGTCCCGAATATACTCGATGAACTCTTCCTCATGGCTACCTCTGCCAATTTGATTTCCCCAATCTACACGAAGATTAAAGTCACCCATGATTAAAAGTACTGCCTTTTTTACATGCCTTTTATTATATCATGATTTATTCTCTGTCCTACAGTTTTGCCACTGTTTGGGGGCCTGTAGACTGGCTCCCACCAGTGTCTTCCTCCCCATGTTATTTCTCACCTCTGCCCGTATGGATTCTACGTCTCCCGATCCAAGATCATGGCTGGAATTCTCCGGCCGTCGCGATTCAATTCCCTTCCGGCAGCACATCCTCCCCCGCAGGTTTCCCGGTGGCATGGGGTTGCCTCAATAGGAAATTCCACTGACAGGTGGCACGAAGACGGAATCCCGCTGCTAGCGAATGGCGTGCCGCCGTGAAACATGCGGCTCAGGAACCAGAGAACCTAGCCCCATTACTTGCACTTATTCCATCTCATACAAACAAAGCTACCCCACTACCCTTTCCTTCCTGCCTATCCTTACGGCAAGTCACATACCCCTGAATGTTAGTTCCCTGTTTTGATCTCCCTGTAGCCGCGTCTCTGTATTGGGTTGCTCATGCCCGTTACTTAAATTTGTGCCGTAAATTCATTTAGTTTGTGCCCAATGCTAACTGCATTTAACACCCGTTAAGTGTATGGGGATAAAGATTGATAAGTCTCCTGGACCTGATGGGTTGTATCCTGGGATATTGTTACCATATTTCCCCAGTTTTACCCTATTTGTTGCTGCTTTTTAATGCTTGCACACTCTGTCCATTCCTTTCACACTCTGAATAGATGTCCCTTAATGCTCTCATATCCTTTTGCTTTGTAAGCCTACATATCCCCTCTACAGAACGCGCACCCCCCCACATTTAGTTTAAAGAGCTCTGTACTTCCCTAGTTATGCAGTTTGCAAGAACACTGGTCCCAGCACGGTTCAGATGTAGGTCGTCCTAATGGTACAGCCCCCACTTTCCCCAATATTGATGGCAGTGTATCACCAGCCGAAACGCACTTTTCCCACATCAATCTTTGCGCCACGTATTCATCTCTCTTAATATTATGCACCCTGTGCCAATTTGCACGTGAGTCAGGTAATAATCCAGAGCTTAAAACCTTGGAGGTTCTGTTGTTTAATTCAGTGCCTAGTTCCTCAAACTCTCTATGCAGAACCTCTTTCCTTTGTTCTGCCTATGTCGTTGGTACTTACGTGGACATAGTACGGGACACAAGACATAGAAATCCCTTCTCCACTTCCCTAAATCCTCACACGTACCTCAACTCCAGATCTCTCTCACTGCGGCTAGCACTCCATGCAGAATGCACTTTTGAAATGAAATGAAATGAAATGAAAAAATGAAATGAAAATCGCTTATTGTCACGAGTAGGCTTCAAATGAAGTTACTGTGAAAAGCCCCTAGTCGCCACATTCCGGCGCCTGTTCGGGGAGGCTGTTTTGAGGCCTGTTTTTATACTCTCGATATTCCTTTGACCACAGGGTTGGAAAGAGGACTAAGAGCATGGCAAGAAGGATATTGCCTTATTTTGGATCATCCAGTGTGTGCAAGTAAGGGTGAAAATAGATTAATTACTTCGGTTTAACATTAAAATATAATGCCAAGATGGTTTTCAGTGTTCGAGGCGAGGAAATCAACCACTGATGCTGTTCTGCTCTTCTACTTTATTAATTAACGGTGGTTGGATTGGACTTGGTTTTCCCACCCCAATTGCTTGAAAAAAACTGCTGAAACCTCTTGCCACGTATGCTTGTGGTGGCTGGTAACCTTTTCGGGAAAATCCGAAGGGAAATGTCATCTTGCGCTGCAGTTTTTCTGGGCGGCACGGTAGCACGGTGGTCAGTACTGTTGCTTCACAGCGCCAGGGTCCCGGGTTCGATTACCGACTTGGGTCACTATCTGTGCGGAGTCTGCGGGTTCTCCCCGTGTCTGCGTGGGTTTCCTCCGGGTGCTCCGGTTTCCTCCCACACGTCCCGAAAGACGTGCTGTTCGGTCAATTGGATTCTCCCTCTGTGTACCCGAACAGGCGCCGGAATGTGGCGACTAGGGGATTCCCACAGTAGCTTCATTGCAGTGTTAATGTAAGTGTACTTGTGACACTAATAAAGATTATTATTATTATTAATAATTCTCTTGCCCTCACAAGTGGTTACTGCAAGTCCTGGTTCAGTGCCCACGATTGTTCCTCTGATGGATATGCCAAACAGCAGAAGTACTATTGTTGCTCAGCTTGACACTTCTAACTTGCTCACGCAAGTGGCAGCCTCAGGAGGTTAGTTCGCTCATTAACCTGTTGATGCTGAAAAAAAAACCTTGCGGAGACTTCTGGGATTTTGGCAGGCTCTCCAGTCGACGGGAGAATCCCGGCGGGAAACCCTGCCCCTTGGGTGATGTGCATCGGCTGCACCACACCTGGATGCGCGGCCATGATGTGCCAAGCGTATAGTCGTACCAAGCCCTTCTTTTCTTCACTTCTTTTCATCTGCGCCTAACTGGCGGTAACACCTAGTTTGGCACCTGAGAATCTCTATTTCTGTTTGTGTAGCAGCCATTCGACTTGGGACCGTGTGCTCAAAATTTACATCGCATTTCAAGCGCAACCTCCAGACACACGCAAAGAATGCTGAGCCAAGCTGATGTAGTTGAAAACCGTGGAAATAAATCCTGACGTCAGATTTAATTACTGCCTTAAACCTGTTATAAAAATGTTTCAGTAAATATTTTTTAAAAATAAATTTAGAGTACCGAATTCATTTCTTCCAATGAAGGGGCAATTTAGCATGGCCAATCCACTTACCCTGCACATCTTTGGGCTGTGGGGGCGAAACCCACGCAGACACGGGGAGAATGTGCAAACTCCACATGGACAGTGATCCAGCGTCGGGATCGAACCTGGGACCCCGGCGCCGTGAGGCAGCAGTACTAACCACTGTGCTACCGTGCTGCCCCCTGTTTGAGTAAATATTAACAATGTCAGCATGCAGAGTGGAGCTATGACAAGTTACGGACGGACATCCACCCCATGACTTTCCATCCATTACTGGCATTGGCAAAATGTGTCTTGTAGCTCTACCTTTATTAAAACGAAAGAAAATTACATCCGGTCCCGGTGCCGTGTCAACTTTGAGTACTAACCCACCTTGGGTGGGATTCTCCATCCCACCAGCCCTGTTTTCTGGTGCGACGCGTCCCCGCTGGCAGCAGGATTCTCCATCCCGGCAGCCGGCCGGTGGGGTTTCCCATTGTGGACACTCCCACGCCGTCGGGAAATCCCGCGGGCCTGATTCCGCTGCCGGTGAAACGGAGGATCCCGCCGTTGGAGAATCCAACCCGTTAACTCCTTACTTTCTCTGTATCAGTTGTTGAACCCTTCTCGTGTCAGAGTTTCCTCCCCTGTTAACGTGGTCTTCCTTGAGCCAGATCCTCGCTATCGCCACACCATCATATTTCCACACAGCAATCTGTACCTGTAACTCCCTAATCTTACCTACGTGAATTCATGTATGTGCACAGTAACCTTGATTTAGACTTTGTTACCGTCTCCCTTTCTCCGACTCCACCTACTATGGAAGAAAATGGGCAGCGCGGTAGCATAGTGGTTAGCACAGTTGCTTCAAAGTTCCACGTTCCCAGGTTCGATTCCGGCTTGGATCACTTTCTGTGCGGAGTCTGCACGTTCCCCCCCGTGTCTGCGTGGGTTCCCTCCGGGTGCTCCAGTTTCCTCCTACAGTCCAAAGATGTGCAGGTTAGGTAGATTGGCCATGATAAATTGCCCTTTGTGTCCAAAAAGGATAGGTGGGATTGCTGGGTTACGGGGATGGAGTGGAGGTGTGGGCTTGAGTAGGGTGCTCTTTCTCGGGGTCCATGCAGACTCGATGGGCTGAATGGCCTCCTTCGACACTGTAAATTCTATGATTCTATTAACTTAATGCTCACTATTCTGGTGCTGTGTGTCTCTCCCAGTATTTTATGCACCCCGGCGTCCCTGTTTGATATTTTCTCCTGGTTCCCACATCCCTGTTGATGGTGGGAATGAATTTCCAAATGTAATTCCACGAGGTAGGTTTCCGATTTGGCCCCTGCGACATCAAGGCCGTTGGGTCTTTTACAGGTAAAGAGGGAAAATCAGCAAGCTAGCCACAGGGGTTTGTACAGCTGGTTAGAGAGGAGTTTTGGCAGAGCGGTTTCAAACCTAGACTCGTTATAGGAATTCCTCGCCCATTGGCATTCTCTTTTCCGGCCGGCAGCGCATCCCGCCCGGCTTCAATGTGACGGGAAGTAAGAATGCCGCCGCCAGCGAACGGCGCGCGGTCGAGAAACACTCGGGCTGGGGAACCAGTGAATCCAGACCATCGTCTTTAGCAACTCAGAAGAGGTGTTAATAAAAGAAAGACTATTTTTTACCAAATCACCGAAAATATATTAATATTGGTGCAGAACGAATCATGTTGCAAGTAAGTGGAAGGTGAAAGCCAAGGCTACCTGCTGAGCAGGTCATGACCACTCACTCTGCTGTACAGTTTACAGTGTGTCGTTGAATCAGTGTCTCGATGCGTGGTGTAGCATCACCCTAACCACAGAATCAGAAGCACAAAGGGACTTGGGAGTCCTTGTTCACGATTCTCTTAAGGTTAATGTGCAGGTTCAGTCGGCAGTTAGGAAGGCAAATGCAATGTTAGCATTTATGTCGAGAGGGCTAGAGTACAAGACCAGGGATGTACTTCTGAGGCTCTGGTCAGACCCCATTTGGAGTATTCTGTGAGCAGTTTTGGGCCCCGTATCTAAGGACGGATGTGCTGGGGCCTTGGAAAGGGTCCAGAGGAGGTTCACAAGAATGATCCCTGGAATGAAGAGCTTGTCGTATGAGGAACGGTTGAGGACTCTGGGTCTGTACCCGTTGTAGTTTAGAAGGATGAGGGGGGATCTTATTGAAACTTACAGGATACTGCGAGGCCTGGATAGAGTGGATGTGGAGAGGATGTTTCCACTTCTAGGAAAAACTAGAAGCAGAGGACACAATCTCAGACTAAAGGGACGGTCCTTTAAAACAGAGATGAGGAGGAATTTCTTCAGCCAGAATCTGTGGAACTCTTTGCCGCAGAAGGCTGTGGAGGCCAAATCATTGAGTGTCTTTCAGACAGAGATAGATAGATTCTTGATTAATAAGGGGATCAGGGGTTATGGGGAGAAGGCAGGAGAATGGGGATGAGAAAATATCAGCTGTGATTGAATGGCGGAGCAGACTCGATGGGCCGAGTGGCCTAATTCTGCTCCTATGTCTTATGGTCTTATCTCTCATCTTTGTCCCATTTTCTATCATTTCTTTGTTCTGAGTGAGTTACATGGTGCAGGCACTCAGCTTATTTAGTGCGTCGGGGCCAATATTCTCACAGGGAAAAATGCAATTAAACCAATAAACCCCCGCTGTATGGTGCTCCAAATTCTTAAATTATCTTCAGCAGCTGCGACAGAAATGTAACCAAGCAGGCGTCCACCCTGGTGTTGTACAGCCCAAAATCAGGTCTCCGAACAAAACCTGAGTTTTGGGTGGACATGATCGATAATTGAATGGCTGCGTGTTTCTTCACTGTTGGCTTGCTTTCCTGAAACCAGTTTGTTAGTGCTTGTTTTGTCACTAGTTTGTGGACATTTCTTTCTGTAAAGGTTTCACTGTTTTTTTTTGTTTGCGTTTTTCTTCCCTTGCATTGCCCTGAGAGCAAACTGATCTAAATAAAAGAACCATTGTTCGCTGTTCAGGAGCAATTATGGAGGCTGTTAACTTTATTGTTTTTGCCATATTCTGTGTGCTGTATTATAGCTGAAATACTTGGCAGCTTGGGTTGTTTTGCATAATGAAATATTGAAAGTGTTGTGGAGCACAGTCAGATAGTGAGCCACATGTTTGGGCAGATGACCTAAATGTTGGTCAAAGAGTTAGGTTTTAAGGAGCTTCTTTACAGAAGGAGAGAGGAGTGAGCAGGCCTAGGGAAGGAATTCTCGGGCTTGGAGCCCCCAGGCAGCTGAAGGCAGGGTTCACCAGTGGTGGAGCGATTAAAATCGGAGGTGCTCCAGAGGCCAGAGTTGGTGGAGTTGGTGCTTTAAACCATATGGAGTTTAAATGCAGTGGGTAAATGGATCTTGTGCTGAACATTGTGTATCAGAGTGCAGCCCAAGACCCAACACTGAGTCACGTGCAGGGAATTGAAGCTCTGACACTTGGTGCAATTGTTGTTTGTGAACTCACTTGTATTTGAAAAGGTGGGCGGCACGGTAGCACGGTGGTTAGCACTGTTTCTTCTCAGGGTCCAGGTACGGTTCCCGGCTTGGGTCACTGCCTGTGCGGAGTCTGCACGTTCTCCCCACGTTTCTCCCCCGTGTCTGCGTGGGTTTCCTCCGGGTGCTCCGGTTTCTTCCCACAAGTCCTAAAAGACGTGCTTGTTAGGTGAATTGGACATTCTGAATTCTCCCTCTGTGTACCCGAACAGGCGCTGGAATGTGGCGACGAGGGGATTTTCACAGTAACTTCAATGCGGCGTTAATGTAAGCCTACTTGTGACATTAATTTTTTTTTTTAATTTAGCGTACCCAATTATTTTTTTTCCAATTAAGGAGCAATTTAATGTGGCCATTCCACCTAACCTGCGCTTCTTTGGGTGTGGGGGGTGAGACCCACACAGACACGGGGAGAATGCAAACTCCACACGGACAGTGACCCAGGACCGGAATTTGAACCCGGGTCCTCAGTGCTGTAATCCCAGTGCTAACCACTGCGCCACATGGTGCCCTATTTGTAACACTAATGAAAGATTATTAAGGTGCCGGAAGGCTCAGTCAGATTCATCTTTGCTTATGTGTGGTAAGTTTCTTTTTGCTATTGATTAATTGCAGTGTTCTGGGTAAGGTTTGATTGGCAAGGATTTCAGAGATAACTGGAAAGATTTTATTTTATACGTTCATGTGTCAGCATTTGTTTCCCATCCCTAACTGCTTTGAACTGAGTGGCTTGCTAGGCCATTTCAGAAGAAATTTAAGAGTCCACATTGCCTTGGATCTGGAGTCACATGTAGACCAGACCAGGTAAGAACTTTGGATTGGATTTGTTTTATTGTCACGTGTACCGAGGTACAGTGAAATGTATTGTTCTGCGTACAGTCCAGACAGATCATTCCATACATGAAAAAAACATAGGACATGCATAAATACGCAATGTAAGTACACAGACATCAGCTGAAGCATACCGAGTGTAGTACTACTCAGTAGAGAAGATGTTTGAAGAGATCAGGTCAGTCTATAAGAGGGTGGTTTAGGAGTCTGGTAACAGCGGGGAAGAAGCTGTTTTTGAGTCTGTTTGTGCGTGTTCGCAGACTTCTGTATCTCCTGCCCGATGGAAGAAGCTGGAAGAGTGAGTAGGCCGGGTGGGAGGGGTCTTTGATTATGCTGCCCGCTTTCCCCAGGCAGCGGGAGGTGTAGATAGAGTCAATGGATGGGAGGCGGGTTTGCGTGAATGAAATGAAAATCGCTTATTGTCACGAGTAGGCTTCAATGAAGTTACTGTGAAAAGTCCCTAGTCGCCACATTCCGGCACCTGTCCGGGGAGGCTGGTACGTGAAGGTAGATTTCCTTCTCTAAAGGACATTTGTGAACTATATGGGTTTTTACGACAATCGATAATGGTTTTGTGGCCATCATTAGATTTTTAATTCCAGGAACTGGGAAGAGGGAATTGGAGCAGTGGTGTAATGCTGTAGAACCAGGAATTGTGCATTTAGATATCTCCTGTTATTGGTAGATTTGTAACTTTGACAATATTTAGTTCCCGTCCTCGGTTGCTCTCGGAAAGCGGTGCTTGGGATTGTGCCTGACCCTATGGTGGTAGTGTTTTCACAATAGTGCTGGCTAGGAAGCTCCCAGGGTACTGACCCGGCAGCAACGCAGGAATGCTGATATATGTCCAAATTGGGAAAATGCGTGGCTCGGAGGTTACAGTGTTCCCATGACATTCCTGCTCTGGTCCTGTTTGGCAGTAGAGGTCGCAGAGGAGGGCGGTTTTGTAGCTGTACCCTTGGTAAGTGGTTGGAGTGTGTCCTGTTGATACTGCAAAATCCAGCCACCCTGCGCGAATGGTGGAGGAGATAGCTATGGAGTTCAGCGGCACGGGTGCTGATCAAGAGTACATCATGTTCCTGTAGCTCCCATTTATTTTAATAATTTCATGACTTGCTGGCAGTACCAATATTTTAAACATCTTTTCTCTCAAACAAGGATTATTCCCAGATAATTTTAAACATGAGTACAGTATCTGTCCCTTAAATGAACATTATATTTTGCCTTCAAGGAAGATTAATATGCCAGCTGGTGCAATTATATTTCTGTTTCCAAATAAGTGGTCTTGAGACAGTTTTTATTGTGTTGTGTGATAATTTTGTGAATTCAGTGCACGTGAAGCATTTTGAGATGCGTCCTGAGAGATTAAACAATGAGGTCTCGATCCCAGTCTTACCTGAATTCCTTCTCTTTATTAGTTTATGGGATGCGAACCAGCACTTATTGGCCGTTCCTAATTGTTGCCCTTGAGAAGAACATAATGAAAAAAATGAAATGAAAATTGCTTATTGTCACGAGTCGGCGTCAGTGAAGTTACTGTGAAAGCCCTTAGAACTAGGAGCAGGAGTAGGCCATCTGGCCCTTTGAGCTTGCTCCGCCATTCAATGAGATCATGGCTAAAGGTGGCAGTGAGCTGTCTTCTTGAACCAGCTGCAGCCCATGTGACGTTTGTATACCCACAGTGCTGTTAGGAAGGGGATTTGACTCAGCAGTAGTCCCAGGAACGGGATTTGACCCAGCAATTTGGGCAGCACATGTGGATAGCACTGTCGCTTCACAGCGCCAGAGTCCCAGGTTCGATTCCCGGTTTGGGTCACTGCCTGTGCGGAGTCTGCACGTTCTCTCCCCCTGTCTGCGTGGGATTCCTCCGGGTGCTCCGGTTTCCTCCCACAGTCCAAAGATGTGCAGGTTAGGTAGATTGGCCATTAGTGACCAAAAAGGTTAACAGAGGTTATTGGCTTACGGGGATAGGATGGAAGTGAGGGCTTAAGTGGGTCGGTGCAGACTAGATGGGCCGAATGGCCTCTTTCTGCACTATATGTTCTAATAGTGAAGGAAGGGGGGTGGGGGGTGGTGCCATGCGTGTGTTGCCATTGTCCTTTCAGGTGCATGTGGAAGTCGGTGTTGAAGGACCTGTGGGGAGTTGCTGCTGTGAACCTTGTATATGGTGCACACTACTGCCATTATTTGTTGGTGTGGTGGGAGACGTGAATGTTTAAGGTGTTGGGTGTGGTGCCAGCCAAGCGAAATGGTTTGTCCTGGATGGTGTCGAGCATCTTGGACGCTGTTGGGGCTGCACGGGGGGGGGGGGTGGGGGGGGGGGGGGGGGGGGGGGGGGGGGGGATGATCCTGGGGCGGGTGTGCCTCCAGAGGGGACTCCCCAAAAGGCAGTCACCCACTTCCGTGCCCAACAGCAGCCTGTACTGTGAAAGCTGGCTGCCTTCCGCCTTCCCTTCCCGCTCACACCATACTGGTGAAGGCCGAATGAGACCCTTTAAGTGACCATTGATTAGCCACTTAGAAACCCAAGGATTGTCTGCCTGTAGTCGTACTCGCTCATGTGGGAGACAGGTCCAGGGGTGGGGTAGGTGGATGATGAGGGGTGGGCAGGCCAGCCATTTTATTTTACAAGCGCCTCCATAATCAAATGCACTCTGTTGAGTTTGAGTTTCCTTCTGGTTGCCTGACTGCCCAATCGTGTTTGTTACCTTCCAGCAATCTGCTTGGACTCTGGTACCCAGGGGTCTACTCTCGGAAATATTTATTGTCTTCAGTTGCTCTTAATCAGCAACTTTCCTTGGCTTGGCCTCACTGTATAGGGCTGCAGACCTTTAATAATAATAATAATAATAATAATAATCTTTATTAGTGTCACAAGTAGGCTTACATTAACACCGCAATGAAGTTACTGTGAAATTCCCCTCGTCGCCACATTCCGGCGCCTGTTCGGGTACACAGAGGGAGAAATCAGAATGTCCAAATGATCTAACAGCACGTCTTTCAGGACTTGTGGGAGGAAACGAGAGCACCCTGTAATGTAGAGCAGGCATCAACGGAGTTCCACCTTTGGGAAACAGATCGAGAAAATAAAATCAACACACTGCTTTAGTTAGAGGTCGAAACTCTCATTGAATTCAAAAATCACTTGAATATTTGATTTGATTTATTGTCACGTGTACAGAGGTACAGTGAAAAGTATTGTTCTGCATACAATCCAGACAGATCATTCCGTACATGAAAAAACAACGGACATACGATAAATACACAATGTAAATACATAGACACAGACATCGGGTGAAGCATACGGAGTGTAGTAGTACCCAGTAGAGAAGATGTGTGAAGAGATCAGTTCAGTCCATAAGAGGGTCATTCGGGAGTCTGGTAACAGCAGGGAAGAAGCTGTTTGTTCGTGTTCTCGGACTTGTATTTCCTGCCTGATGGAAGAGAGAATAACCCGGGTGGGAGGGGTCTTTGATTATGCTGCCCACTTTCCCCAGGCATCGGGAGGTGTAGACAGAGTCAGTGGATGGGAGGCGGGTTCGCGTGATGGACTGGGCTGTGTTCTTGACTCTCTGGAGTTTCTTACGGTGTTGGGCCGAGCAGTTGCCATACCAGGCTGTGATGCAGCCAGATAGGATGCTTTCTATGTTGCATCTGTATAAGTTGGTAAGCGTCAATGCGGACATGCACTTGGAAATGCCATAATCCACAAGGCAATGGATCAAGAGCTGAAAAGTGGGATTAGGCTGAATAGCAAATTTTCAGCCAGCCCAGATACGGTGGATTGAATAGCCTCCTACTCTGTAAACCTCCACAGTTCTATGATACAGAGAAACAGCAGAATAAATAAAACGCCCTACTCATGCAGGTTTCCACTTTCAAGAGCTTAATACGTGGATAAAAAAGAGAATAGATTGAAATCTAACGGGGACAAGAGGTACTCTGTATCAGGTTTGCTTTGTGCAATTTAGATCAGAATAATTGAAAAATTGTGATAACCCAGCACTTTCCTATCATTTTTATGCTGTGTGTTCAGTCCCTGCGGATGATAATACAGCACAGTGGGGATTTAGCCAATTAACACCAGGATTATGCAGGGAGTTCAGAGATGTAACCAATTAATGCGAGTCTGTCAGAGCCTATTATTATCCTATTTCTTTGGGCCATCCAGTGATGCCCATCGCCAGAGAACGGACAAGGAAGAACTTGTGTATTATTTTTAATAGGCTGCAGTTTAACTTTGTTCCCAGGCAATGTTAGCGAAGCTAACTTAATGGGGATGTTCGATGAGATGTGAAATCTCTGTGCTTCTTGTCTGCTTGGGTTGTGGAAGATCACAAAGGGCTCGATGGTTGTTTACCATGACAGGGCATATCAACGATCCACGGTTCTCAGTGAGCAAATGCGTGCTGTAATGTTACACAGATCAGGAAGGTGCCAGGTTGCGTCTTCCGTCTGTACCGTAATGGCGTAACTCATTCGTGTTGCTACCGAGTCATTGCTGTTGGCGTAAACGTCTGCGAGAGGGGAAAACTCAGATAAGGTTCATATTTTTGATCCTTATCTAGCGGCCCCTGCTGGAAGCATGTGGGAGAACATCGGCCAAGGACACGGATAAAGTTCATATTTTGAAGAGCCTACTGACCTAAATATATTTGGGTGATGATCGATGGAGATATTTAAAGGGCCGTTGCTCCGAGCGAAACTGTGACTCAGCATTGGTTTCTGATGCCTCCAGAAGAGACGGGGTTTGGAGAGAAAATCCTTCTCAAGCCCCAACGTCAGAATTGAACATGTACTGCACCGAGGTAAGATATTCGATTTCCTGGTGTAATAACCCTCACGAGACCCAAGGGGACAACGCAAATGATCGGAATATGAACTCCCCCGCTGAGGGCGTGAATCTTGTACTTAAAAGGCCATCCTGGATTGGGACCGCTATGCTCGGTAGTCCCCACTGGGACTTGTTTGCTGTCTGCCGCGTTGCGGCCTTTACTTCTGTCCGCCAAATAAACCTCCGTTTGTGTAACCTCCCCGGGACTCCTGACGATTCCATACCTGGGTTAGCCGCTCCTGGATTGGGGCACCTTGATGCCTCGTAACAGTCTGACTACAGACGTTTCAGCCTGTATTATTTTGAAATGGCAGGGTACAGGGCGATCTTCTGGGAAAGCCAACTTTTTGGCCGTGAGAATCTTGCCCGGCCTTGTTTTTTTTTCCAGTCCTGATTCAATGCCCGAATGCCCCAGTCAATCAAGCAGGATATTGCAAAGTGTTGCGATTGGGAATTCAGCGCGGGGGAAGCAGGTTTGTGTGCCTGTTTCCACCTCTGCGATCACGTCTCGACACTGCCACTCAATTATCCGCTGCTGAAATTCTCCTTTGTTACCTGCGGACAGGATTGTTCCAACTCATTCCTAGCCAGCTTCCCATTCTCTTTCCTCTGTATTAATTAAGGGGCAATTTAGCGTGGCCAATCCACCACCTAGCCTGCACATCTTTTTGGGTCGTGGGGGTGAGGCCCACGCAAACACGGGGAGAATGTGCAACTCCACACGGATAGTGACCCGGGGCCGGGATCGAACCTAGGACCTCGGCACCGTGAGGCCGCCCGTTCCCTCTAAATCTGAAGTCATCCAAAAGCCTACTGCCCATGTCCTAACTTGAACCAAGCTGCATTTATCCAGAACACTCTCACCTACATTGGCTCCCAATTGTAACATATCCGTCATTGTTTAAAAATGCCTCCCCACCTTGCCCCTCGCTATCTCTGTAATCTCTTCCAGCTGCATAATCCTTTCGGTTATCTGCACTCCTGTCATTCTGGTCTCTTGAACGTTCCTGTTGGATCCAAGGAAGCGATCAGACGGGAGCATAATGGATACAAAGGTTTAGCGAATGTAGAACAAAGCTCTATACACCACCACTCCCTGCGCAGGCATTCCCGTGACCGGCCCACACACGGGCCGGGGATTTTATGCCTAGGTTTGTCTCCCGCGAATGAGGGAGCTCCGCCCCTTCAGTGGGGTGCCTCGTATTCCTCAGTGTCACAGGGAGCCTAATTGGCCCGGTCCCGTGGCTCTCGTAGAGATTATAACAATCCCCATGTTTCGAGGCTTCACAATTGGCTGATGTGCCTCCAGTTGCAAGGCCCTAAGCTCTGAAATGCCGCCCCAAAGCTCTCCGTCTCGCTAACTCTTTTTCCTCCGAAATGCCCGTGAGCCTATTTCGCCCCGTTGCCCGTAAATCTCCTATGTGGCTCAAGTGTCAAAGTTTGCTTTATAATGCTCCTGCGGTGCACCGTGGCGTGTTTCACTACGCCAAAAAGGTGCTATAATAAATACAACTTGTTGCTGTAGACCCGTGACCCTTGTAGCTCTCCAGGCAGCTTTGTTAATGAAGAAGCACCTGACCTATTGGGCAGAAAGTTTCAGGTTTGACTTCTGCCTGTGCGTTAGCGTCACCGTAGCCAAGCATTAGAAGGGGGACTGGACTTGTCCTTGAACGACTCCGGGTAAGTGAAGGAAAATCATCTAGCATTCCTACACTGATCACTGTTCCAGTCACCCTTCAGTGTGTCTGCCTGCAGTTTGTGCTTAAAGTGATGCCACCGTACCATCCCTCTGTTCTCCCCGCTCCAAAATCTATCACGGACACGAGTTATTGCGGGAAACTAAATCTGCAAGTTAAATGCTGTAAATCTACTGGAGGAAATTGAAACTGGACAACATACAGCATGGTAGTTGGCAGTGAGCTACAAGACCGTCAAGGGACATCTTAAGATCAGAGGTTTAACCAGTTTGCGAATGCTGGTGGATTGAAAACCTTAAATTCATGCCAGCTGTTCTTGTTGCTCTGTATATATATACGAAGTTGAATTGTTTGTTTCTTTAACTTGTGTCTTCTAGAGTGGTTTTTGACATTTATTGCCATCCTGTTGCTGCCTGAATGTGAGAATGGTTTACCCTTTGCTGGAATGCACCATTTTACTTGATGCAGTTTTTCAGCCCCTCCCCAGCCATACTACCCCATCATGGTTTTACTATTCAACAATTTTAGATGATATAAATTCGACCACCATTTAAAAAAAAAAGGAGTATCCAATTATTTTTTTTCCAATTAAGGGGCAATTTACCGTGGCTAATCCACCTACCCTTCGCATCTTTTTAGGTTGCAGGGGCGAGACCCACGCAGACATGGGGAGGAATGTGTGCAATGGTTGGCACTGCTGCCTCTCGGCACCAAGGACCCGGGTTCGATCCCGGCCCTGGGTCACTGTCCCGTGTGGAGTTTGCACATTCTCCCCATGTCTGCGTGGTCTTACACCCACAGCCTAAAGAAGTGCAGGGTAGGTGGATTGGCCATGCTAAACTGCCCCTTAATTGGGAAAATAAAAATCTTACAAGGCGTGATGAGGCTGGTAAATCTTGCGAAGAGGCCTCCTCTGGCAGGATTTACTGGCCTCATCACGTCCCGAATCGGACGCAATAAGGGCCGCAGGTTGCGCCCATATATTCTTCCATTTAATGAAGATAATTATTCATTCGTTCATCCAATAGTGTTTTACTTTATTTTCATTTTTGGTCTTATATGTATGGTGGGACGTGAGGAGGGAGAAAGCGTTGGAGTTCCACAGAATTTAAAATGTAGGTTGAAAAGACATTAATTGCTCAGTTAGTGGCTGGCCACATGTTTGGGCATTTTGCCACTCTTCAATTTGCTCAGCCGATCAGATATTTGACAGGTAATTGAGCAATCAATCTACCGTAGTGACTTTACCCCCGACATGATTAAAGTCTGACATTGATTTTTGTTAAATTTAGAGCACCCAATTTTTTTTCCCCAATCTGCACCACCGCCTCCCACTGGCCCGGGAGGAGCCTGAGGAGATCCCGCCCGTCGATGATCCCAGTGGCAGGATCAAGCAGGCCCTGGGTGTTGCCCGCCGCATTCAGTGTGGTGGAGGATTCGGGCCCGGAGGGCGACTGTCTGAAGGCTGTCAGCTGCCCAGTGTCGGGAGCAGAGGGTGCACATGAGGCTCTCTGCAGTGGGGTGCAGGGCTCACTCGTGCCTGACCCTGTGTCGCCCCCACCCTTTCTGGGGGACTCCAGCCCCCCCACTTTCCCTTCTGTTCATACAGAGGCGAGGGTATCTGGTCTCGCCAGCGCAAAGTTTAGTGCTTGTACCGTTTTTTTTATAGAAATGTGTTGTGAACTGTTACAATAATCAGAGTATCCACCCACCCCTCCTTGTACATTGGTACTGAGGGGAGGGTACCCTGTTTCTCCAACACAAAATTAATGTTTGTACCGTTTGGCCTTGTATATATTTTTTACTGTTTTAATAAAAAGATATGGCTGATGCACCTCAACTGCACATCTTTGGGTTGTGGAGGCGAAACCCAAGCAGTCATGGGGAGAATGTGCAAACTCCACACGGACAGTGACCCGGAGCCGGGATCGAACCTGGGTCCACAGCGCCGTGAGGCAGCAAACGTCTGACATTGATGTGATGTCTGATATGTGACGTGCTGAACTATGCGACATGAGGCATGCGTTTTTAGATGCAATGGACAGGTGTGGTCGGCATCGTTGAACGTGGCAAAGACGGGCGGTCAGAAATTTCTGGAGCATCCCCTGGCCAACAGGACTCCCTGTCAACCTCAGCTAGCATTGCTACTTCCGGCGTAGATTGTGGCACAGCTCCTTTCTCGGAATTGAGATGGAGGCAATGAAAATATAGAGTGCGAGAACTGCAAAACAGGCCGTGGATTTCCTATCGTTCATTTACGTCATGGCCCACGGTCAAATCTACTCAGAATGCGCTTGCGCCAAATTGACCTGCAGTCTTAAAATTTGTGCCACAAGTCAGATGTTCCACGAGAATAGTGCTAGTTGTAATTTCTAACTGACGGGTTCTAAAATTTAGAAAATGGTTTCACTGAACCATGATAATAACAATAATTTTTATTGTCACAAGTAGGCTTACATTAACACTGCAATGAAGTTACTGTGAAAAACCCCTAGTCGCCACACTCCGGCGCCTGTTCGGGTACACGGAGGGAGAATTCAGAATGTCCAATTCACCTAACAAGCACGTCTTTCGGGATTTGTGGGAGGAAACAGACACAGGGAGAATGTGCAGACTCCGCACAGACAGTGACCCGGGCCGCGAATCAAATCCGTGACCCTGGCGCTGTGAATCAACAGTGCTAACCACTGTGCTACCGTGCCGCTCACAGTTTGGTTAAATGACACCAAGATGTTCCCCTGTGACTCTACCATAGAAGCTAAGTGTAAAAAATAGTCTCAATTTCATCCTGAGCCTCCTAGACCTGCGTCACCTCCACTTCCTGAAATGGATAGAATCAAGATTCAAATTAAGATTGACGGGAAGATGGTGGCTTAGTGGTAATTTCATGAGGCTACTAATCCAGAAGATAAAAGCAAATTACTGCGGATGCTGGAATCTGAAACAAAAACAGAAAATGCGAGACAATGTCAGCAGGTCTGACAGCCTCTGTGGAGAGAGAAGGGAGCTACTGTTTTGAGTCTGGATGGTTCTGGGTCAAAGCTAAGCTTGGGCTTTGACAAAGAATCATCTAGTAATCCAGAAGTCCAGGCTGATGTTCTGGGGATATGGGTTTGAAATTCTACCATGGCAGCAGGTGGAATTTAAATTCAATTAATAAATGATAGAATCATGGAATCCCTACAGTGCAGGAGGACATTCGGCCCATCGAGTCTGCACCGGCGCTTGGAAAGATCACCCGAGGCCCACACCTCCACCCTATCCCGGTAACCTTATCTAACCTTTTGGACACTAAGGGGCAATTTGTCATGGCCAATCCACCTAACCTGCACATCTTTGGACTGTGGGAGGAAACAGGAGCACCCGGAGGGAACCCCCGCAGACACAGGGGAGAACGTGCAAGCTCCACACAGACAGTCACCCGAGGCCAGAATTGAACCCAGGTCCTTGGAGTTGTGAGGCAGCGTTGCTAACCCACTGTGCCACTCTGCCGCAAATCTGGAATTGAAAGGCTAGCCTCAGTAATGGTGACCATGAAACTTATCACCGATTGTCATAAAAGCCATCTGGTTGACAGGTGTCCTTTTCTGGTCTGGCTTACACCTAATTCCAGATCCACACAAGGTTCTCCTCGTGCTTGCACTCTGTCTGCACTGGTAGGCTTTTTATGTGCGACTTGTCAAGGACTGCTGATGGCCTGAAGGATTTTATCCAGATAATATGAGAGGCAAAGGGTAATCACCTTAATTATAACACACCATCATCTACAGTTACAGGCTGATTGAGAATGATTAGCCGTTCCAAGTGCAGTTTGCTCTGGGCGATTTGAACGGTTTCCTACCATTAATTATTACACTCTGCTTGTGTGCAGTTTTGGTCTCCTTATCTGAGGAAGGATGTTCTAGCTAGAGAGGGAGTGCAGCGAAGATTTACCAGGCTGATTCCTGGCATGGCAGGACTGACATACCAGGAGAAATTGAATCGGTTACGATCGTATTCATTGGGGTTCAGAAGAATGAGGGGGGATCTCATAGAAACGTATAACATTCTAACAGGACTGGACAGGGTAGATGCAGGAAGGATGTTCCCGATGGTGGGTATGTCCAGAACCACGGGCTGGTTTAGCACAGTGGGCTAAACAGCTGGCTTGTAAAGCAGAACAAGGCCAGCAGCGCGGGTTCAAAATTCCCGTACCAGCCTCCCCGAACAGGCGCCGGAATGTGGCGACTAGGGGCTTTTCACAGTAACTTCATTAGAAGCCTACTTGTGACAATAAGCGATTTTCATTTCACAGTTTGAAGGTAGACAATTTAAGACCGAGATGAGGAGGAATTTCCAGAGAGGGGTGAGCCTGTGGAATTCGCTGCCACAGGAAGTAGTTGAGTCCAAAACATTGTATGGTTTCAAGAAGCAGTTAGATATAGAACTTGGGGCGATGGGGATCAAAGGATATGAAGGAAAGCGGGATTAAGCTGTTGAATTGGATGATCAACCATGATCTTAATGAATGGTAGAGTGGGCTTGAAGGGCCAGTTGGCCCCCTCCTGCTCCTATTTTGTCTATGTTTCTATGAGAGTGCTCTTGGCGGTTCAAGGCCGTAACAGCTGGAAGTTTCTTCTGTTCCTTGAAGCAGCAGATTCAATTTAGCAGTTATTTAATTATGCGCCGACCAATTTTAATGATTCTGTCTCTCCAATGATTGTGACGCCGAGGCATCTGGACCCAAAGTTTCGTCCTCCATGTGATTTGCCTGAGTTGATTTAGCTGCTCTCAGTTCTAGGGCTGCGGCAGTTAGCTTCAAAGAACAAAGAAAAATACAGCACTGGAACAGGCCCTTCGGCCCTCCAAGCCTGTGCCGACCATGCTGCCCGTCAAAACTAAAGTCTTCTACATTTCCTGGGTCCGTATCCCTCTATTCCCATCTTATTCATGTATTTGTCAAGATGCCCCTTAAATGTCACTATCGTCCCTGCTTCCACCAGCTCCTCCTGCAGCGAGTTCCAGGCACCCACTACCCTCTGTGTAAAAAAACTTGCCTCGTACATCTCCTCTAAACCTTGCCCCTCGTGCCTTAAACCTATGCCCCCTAGTAATTGACCCCTCTACCCTGGGAAAAAGTCTCTGACTATCCACTCTGTCTATGCCCCTCATAATTTTGTAGACCTCTATCAGGTCGTCCCTCAACCTCCGTTGTTCCAGTGAGAACAAACCGAGTTTATTCAACCTCTCCTCATAGCTAATGTCCTCCATACCAGGCAACATCCTGGTAAATCTCTTCTGCACCCTCTCTAAAGCCTCCACATCCTTCTGGCAGTGTAGCGACCAGAATTGAACACTATACTCCAAGTGTGGCCTAACTAAGATTCTATACAGCTGCATCATGACTTGCCAATTCTTATACTCAGTGCCCCGGCCAATGAAGAAAAGCATGCCGTATGCCTTCTTTTTTTTTCTTTTTTTAAAATTTAGATTATCCAATTACTTTTTCCAATTAAGGACCAATTTAGTGAGGCCAATCCACCTACTCTGCACATCTTTGGGTTGTGGGGGTGAAACCCACGCAGACACGGGGAGAATGTGCAAACTCCACACGGACAGTGACCCAGAGCCGGGATCGAACCTGGGACCTCGGCGCCGTGAGGCGGCTGTGCTAACCACTAGGCCACCGTGCTGCCCTGCCTTATGCCTTCTTGACTACTTTCTCCACCTGTGTTGCCCTTTTCAGTGTCCCTGGACTAGAGAGGAAGAAAGTCAACCAGGATTTCTCATTCACATTTGTAACCCAGTTGCTCACTTAAGCATACGATCTAGTTTCACTTTGTTGCAGAACTGAGGGCGTACTAATTACTTTGGAGGTCCTATTCTTAAATTACGTTGAGATCTTGCCTGTCTAGTTAGGTGGTTTGAGTTAGTATGCTTGTTTTTTTAAAAGAAATAGTTACTTTGGGTGGCATGGCGGTGCAGTGGTTAGCACTGCTGCCTCACGGCGCCAAGGACCCGGGTTTGATCCCGGCCCCGGGTTCGATCCCGGACATTGTCCGCGTGGAGTTTGCACATTCTCCGCATGTCTGCTTGGGTCTAGCCCCCACAACCCAAAAAGATGTACAGGGTAGGTGGATTGGCCACCTTAATTGGGGGAAAAAAAGAAATAATTACTTTGAATGTACAGCACAGAAAGAACTTGCCCCAACCAGTTCTGTGTTGACGTTTGTGCTCCACATGAGTCTTCTCACATGCTGTCTACCGTACTATCTTTCTATTCCCTTTTCTCTCCTCTATTTTATGTACAACTGTAAAGTACATTACTTTGGCCAAAATCTCAGATCCTAAAGTAGGCAATCAAATATTTTCTATCCTCCACCCCATAACACTTTCAAAAATCCATGTTACTTTGTCAATTAGCGCTGTTCTTTTATGCCGGGCTCTGACATTCAATACTGTTGACCGCTGTTACTAAATACAAACTACGGGAATATTAAATCCTCCATCAGTCACCTTCGTAACAAAGAGCCAGGGAAGAAGTACCTGATGCTCTGGTTACAGAACAAAAAACAAATGTTGTTGAAAAAAAGAGATATGCTGTCGAAGCTTTTTGCCTTGCACCCATCAGGAGAGATGCAAGGATGCCTAATTTCAAAGAGAGCAACACTTTATACTGCGTGAGAAAAGGGTGCTGATTCGTTGGGCTGTCAATTCTGATTGGTTTAGGCGTTGCCATGGGGAAAGCGCCAATGAAATATTGACCCCGTGTTTTTGCATAATTTTTAAAAATGCAATGCCTGGACATGTTCCTCTTGCTTGTAGAGGACAATAGTTTGTATGGATGTATGTAGCCTCTCGCATTGCAAGCTCACCTCATAATCTTGAATTGGTTGTTCGTGTAATTCTGCGCACACTCGGGATTGTTCAGCAAGTGCTGTTCAATCATGAAATTGCATCTAACATTCATCATTATGTTCTGAGTTTTGCAACCGCTGACTGTTTGAGTGCGCGCAGTACACTGCTTATTGCAAAGAGCCGGAGGAATGTGCTGTTTGATGCGATCTGCCAGTCGGTGGGGCGTGTGGCCTGTGCATCGGGCCAGAATGATGCAGCACAAAAGTCTTTCCTCATAATTTAACTATCGCTGAAGTACTGTTCTACCTGGATCCAGGGCTCTGGTTAGTTACAAGAGAGTGGTGATAATTATGAGGGAAGCTTTAGTTCGGTCCGATTCCTCCCAGCCCTCTTTGTGCATCCAGAGCCTCACCACCTGAACTCTGCAGTTTGAGAGTATTGAGACATTAGCCAAGAACTTGCCATGCTGGTTTTAACTGAACCCACGAACGTGATGGGGCAGAAATCGATCCTCGTTGTTCCACACCTTTTGGGCGATTTTCGTAACAGGAGTTTGCAGTTTCAGATCATGAATTCCACATATCTGTGAGGCCAGAAGAATTTCTACTGTGAAAAAATAGAACTACATGCTATGCAACATACTCCCATCATATTGAAATCATATTGGCAAATATTTTATTATTTCAAGGTATATTGATTGCAACATCCTCTGGGATTTACACCCTCTGCCCTACGGGAAGCCAGTGATATCCAAGTAGCCAGTTTGCTCGATAGAGTCATTAGATGTCCTGAAAATATGTAACAATAATATAATAATAATCTTTAGGTGGATTGGCCATTGTAAATTGTCCTTAGTGTCCAAAATTGCCCTTAGTGTTGGGTGGGGTTATTGGGATAGGGGAAGGTGTTGACCTTGGGTAGGGTGCTCTTTCCAAGAGTCGGTGCAGACTCGATGGGCCGAATGGCCTCCTTCTGCACTGTAAATTCTGTGAAAAAAAAATATTTATTGTCACAAGTAGGCTTACATCAACACTGCAATGAAGTTACTGTGAAAAGCCCCTAGTCGCCACATTCCGGCACCTGTTCGGGTACACGGAGGGAGAATTGAGAATGTCCAAATTACCTAACAAGCACGTCTTTCGGGACTTGTGGGCGGAAACCGGAGCACCCGGAGGAAACGCACGCAGACACGGGGAGAACATGCAGTCTCCGCACAGACAGTGACCCAAGCCAGGAATCGAACCTGAGACCCTGGTGCTGCGAAGCAACAGTGCTGACCACTGCACTATCGTATCAGACAACCCCGCATGAAATCTTCTCACGATCAGAGGGATGGCCAGAGCATGGCTACCTCTTCTGGCCCCACAGATATTCTGCGGCTGAGCTCAGTGTTGGAGCCAGCTGAATTCACTATAGCGTTCGAGAGACGAAGATGTCAACAAAGGAGATGCATGTACTACAAGCGTTTGAACTGACTCCACATCCCAATATAATAACCAGTTCGTACCAATACTCTTGTTTCCCAGTTTTTAACTGGTGTTCCATTGTGAGGCGTACAAGACCAATTTGGACCAGTTCAGTATTCTTAACTCATGTTCTTTACTGTTTTGCGTTCTGGGCATCAGTAATGTTTCAAGCACATTTGCATCAAATACCTTTGCCGCCATTTCTATGAAACAGGCTCACGCTTTTCGTGAAAGAGCAGACCGAACAATTTCAATGGCCACGTGAATGCGTCAACAATATTGCACGGTGGAACTTCACCCAAAGGATTTGTATCAGGACAAGTTGCTGTGGAACCAGGAAAGCTGACTTGGTGTCTTGCATCCCCTTATTCATGCAGTTCCCAGTGATGTTTCTTCCTGTAACCGAGTGTGACAGGCCAGTGGTGAAACCAAAATGGGGGTGCACCAAAGTGAGATGCGTTGATGAAAAATGAAGAACATCAGCAGCATTTACTGGGATTTCTTGGGATTGTGATGTGGAAAATTGGTCCTCGAAAGACACTTCTCAACTTTTTGCAGTTTACCATTTCTGGTGACGCATCTTGCAAAAATCACTTAAATCGCGTCAGACAGTATTCCGGCGCCTGTTCGGGTACACGGAGGGAGAAACTAACGTGCCGTTGGGAGATTTTTCTTTTGTTTTCTCTTCAATGCTTGGATATGAGCGTGGGCAGCACGGTGGCGCAGTGGGTTAGCACTGCTGCCTCACGGCACCGAGATCCCAGGTTCGATCCCAGCTCTGGGTCACTGTCCGTGTGGAGTTTACACATTCTCCCCGTGTCTGCGTGGGTCTCACCCCACAACCCAAAGATGTGCAGGGTAGGTGGATTGGCCACGCTAAATTGTCCCTTAATTGGACAAAATGAATTGGGTACTCAAAATTTGTAAAAGAAAAGAAATGAGCACAGGTGGTGCAGTGGTTAGCACTGCTGCCTCACGTGCCGAGGGCCCGGGTTCAATCCCGGCCCCGGGTTACCGTCCGTGTGGAGTTTGCCCATTCTTCCGCCGTGTCTGCGTGGGTTTCACCCCCACAACCCAAAGATGTGCAGGGTAGGCAAATTGGCCACGCTGAATTACCCCTTAATTGGGGAAAAGAAAGAATTGGGTCCTTAAAATATTTTAAAAAGAGCTTTCGTCAAACATTTAAAGGTGATTCATGTCGTGTAGGTAATGTTGGGCTACGATGAAAAGATCTCCTCGATAACCTGCACCTGTCAGGGTAATTTTGTGTAGCTTTGCTTGCTTGGACGTGCATATTGGGAATAAGGACCTTGGCAGGATGAAGCACAAGTTTTTAAAATTGCTGACCAACAGACCACTTTGAACTTCAATTTTCCCGTTGAAATCAGGAGCGCCGGTTAAAACAACAGCTCTGGTAAAGGAATGTAGTCATAACTAGCTATTTTATCAATGTGGACGAGTCAGATTTCATGATATGGCAGTTGGCGACTGCCAGGTGTACCGAATCCCAACAGGTAACTGATCAAGCTATCACAACGATTTGTATTTTGTTACGAGTGGGTATGTGTACTGGAGTCTGGAGTATAAATTCCAGTAGCACTTGTGGAGGTTGACTTGATGGGCCAAATGGCTGTCTCCTGTGCTGTAACCGATTTGTTTATAAATATAGATTTACGATTGAAGTCTGGTTGTTTGGCCCATATTAGTAGTTCTGGACATTGGGTTAATCTGCCATCAGTCTGAACCATCACCTTGTGAGAATCTCTGGGCTGCAGAGATTCCGAGGCAGGTCGTTCCAGTCGGGAAATTTCCTGACCCACCAGACCTGCTTAAGTAAAAAGTGCAAATATGCGGAAGCGTTGTCTGGTGTGGCTCATGAGTCCCGCTCTGGGGCGGCGTGGTGGCGCACTGGTTAGCACTGCTGCATCACAGCACCGAGGACCCGGGTTCGATCATGGCCCCGGGTCACTGTCCGTGAGCTTTTTGTTTCTGCGTCCTCTTCCATTGACCTTTCA